>NW_027646108.1:0-365074 GCF_951394435.1 Stenella coeruleoalba | reverse complement strand
CAAAAGCAGAATAACTGAGGCAGAAGAACAGATAAGCGACTTGAAGGTAAAAGAGTGGAAATAACTACTGCAGAACAGAATAAAGAAAAAAGAATGAAAAGAATTGAGGACAGTCTCACAGACTTCTGGGACAACATTACACACACCAACATTTGAATTACAGGGGTCCCAGAAGAAGAAGAGAAAAAGAAAGGGACTGAGAAAATATTTGAAGCGATTATAGTTGAAAACTTCCCTAATATGGAAAGGAAAAAGTTAATCAAGTCCAGGAAGCACAGAGAGTCCCATACAGGATAAATCCAAGGAGAAACACACCAAGACACATATTAATCAAACTATCAAAAATTAAATACAAAGAAAAAATATTAAAAGCAGCAAGGGAAAAACAACAAATAAAACACAAGGGAATCCCCATAAGGTTAACAGCTGATCGTTCAACAGAAACTCTGCAAGCCAGAACGGTGTGGCAGGACATATTTAAAGTGATGAAGGAGAAAAACCTACAAGCAAGATTACTCTACCCAGCAAGGATCTCATTCAGATTTGATGCAGAAATTAGAACCTTTACAGACAAGCAAATCTAAGAGAATTCAGCACCACCATACCAGGTTTACAACAAAAGCTAAAGAAAGTTCTCTAGGAAGGAAACACAAGAGAAGGAAAACACCTACAATAACAAACCCAAAAGAATTATGAAAATGGTAACAGGAACATACATATTGATAATTACCTTAAATATATATTGATTAAGTGCTCCAACCAAAAGACATAAACTAGCTGCATGGATACAAAAACAAGACCCATATATTTGCTGTCTACAAGAGGCCCACTTCAGACTGAAAGTGAGGGGATGGAAAAATATGTTCCATGCAAATGGAAATCAAAAGAAAGCTGGAGTAGCAATTCTCATGTCAGAAAAAATAGACTTTAAAATAAAAACTATTACAAGAGACAAAGAATGACACTACATAATGATCAAGGGATCGATCCAAGAAGAAGATATAAGAATTGTACATATTTATGCACCCAACATAGGAGCACCTCAATACATAAGGCAAATACTAACAACCATAAAAGGGGAAATTGACAGTAGCACAATCACAGTAGGGAATTTAACACCCCACTTTCACCAATGGATAGATCATCCAAACTGAAAATAAATGAGGAATCACAAGCTTTAAATGATACATTAAACAAGATGGACTTAATTGATATTTATAGGACATTCCATCCAAAAACAACAGAATACACATTCTTCTCAAGTGTGCATGGAACATTCTCCAGGATAGATCATATCTTGTGTCACAAATCAAGCCTTGGTAAATTTAAGTATCAAGTATCTTTTCTGACCACAATGCTATGAGACTAGATATCAATTACAGGATAAAATCTGTAAAAATACAAACACATGGAGGCTAAACAATACACTACTTAATAACCAAGAGATCACTGAGGAAATCAAAGAAGAAATCAAAAAACCTAGAAACAAATGACAATGAAAACACTATGACCCAAAACATATGGGATGCAGCAAAAGCAGTTCTAAGAGGGAAGTTTATAGCAATAAAATCCTACCTTAAGAAACAAGAAACATCTCAAATAAACAACCTAATCTTACACCTAAAGCAATTAGAGAAAGAAGAACAAAAAAAAACCCAAAGTTAGCAGAAGGAAAAAAAATCATAAAAATCAGATCAGAAATAAATGAAAAAGAAATGAAGGAAATGATAGCAAAGATCAATAAAACTAAAAGCTGGTTATTTAAGAAGATAAACAAAATTGATAAACCATTAGCCAGACTCATCAAGAAAAAAAAAGGGAGAAAGCTCAAATCAATAGAATTACAAATGAAAAAGGACAAGTAACAATTGACACTGCAGAAATACAAAGGATTATGAGAGATTACTACAAGCAGCTCTATGCCAATTAAATGGATAACCTGGAAGAAATGGACAAATTCTTGGAAAGGCACAACCTTCTGAGACTGACCCAGGAAGAAATAGAAAATACGAACAGACCAATCACAAGCACTGAAATTGAAACTGTGATTAGAAATCTTCCAACAAACAAAAGCCCAGGACCAGATGGCTTCACTGGCAAATTCTATCAAACATTTAGAGAAGAGGTAACACCTATCCTTCTCAAACTCTTCCAAAATATAGCAGAGAGAGGAACACTCCCAAACTCATTCTATGAGGCCACCAACACTCTGATACCAAAACCAGACAAAGATGTCACCAAAAAAGGAAAACTACAGGCCAATATCACTGATGAACACAGATGCAGAAATCCTTGACAAAATACTAGCAAACAGAATCCAACAGCACATTAGAAGGATCATACCCTCTGATCACGTGGGATTTATCCCAGGAATGCAAAAATTCTTCAATATACGCAAATCAATCAACGTGATACACCAGATTAACAAATTGAAGGGAAAAAAAAGCATATGATCATCTCAATAGATGCAGAGAAAGATTTCGACAAAATTCAACAACCATTAATGATTAAAAAAAAAACCTCCAGAAAATAGGCATAGAGAGAGATTTCTTCAACATAATAAAGGCCATATATGACAAACCCACAGCCAACATTGCCCTCAATGGTGAAAAGCTGAAACCATTTCCACTAAGATCAGGAACAAGACAAGGTTGCCCACTCTCACCACTATTATTTAACATAGTTTTGGAAGTTTTAGCCACAGCAATCAGAGAAGAAAAAGAAATAAAAGGAATCCAAATTGGAAAAGAAGAAGTAAAGCTGTCACTGTTTTCTGATGACATGATACTATACATAGAGAGTCCTAAAGATGCTACCAGAAAACTACTAGAGCTAATCAATGAATTTGGTAAAATAACAGGATACAAAATTAATGCCCAAAATCTCTAGCATTCCTGTACACTAATGATGAAAAATCTGAAAGTGAAATTAAGAAAACACTGCCATTTACCACTTCAGGAAAAAGAATAAAATATCTAGGAATAAACCTACCTAAGGAGACAAAAGATCTGTATGCAGAAAATTATAAGAAACTGATGAAAGAAATTAAAGATGATACAAATAGATGGAGAGATATACCATGTTCTTGGATTGGAAGAATCAACATTGTGAAAATGACTCTACTACCCAAAGCAATCTACAGATTCAGTGCAATCCCTATCAAACTACCAATGGCATTTTTTACAGAACTAGAACAAAAAATTTCACAATTTGTTTGGAAACACAAAAGACCCTGAATAGCCAAAGCAATCTTGAGAAAGAAAAACTGAGCTGGAGGAATCAGACTCCCTGTCTTCAGACTATACTACAAAGGCTAAAGTAATCAAGACAGTATGGTACTGGCATAAAAACAGAAATATAGATCAATGGAACAGGATAGAAAGCCCAGAGATAAACCCACTCACATATGGTTACACTATCTTTGATAATGGAGGCAAGAATATACGGTGGAGAAAAGACAGCCTCTTCAATAAGTGGTGCTGGGAAAACTGGACAGCTACATGTAGAAGAATGAAATTACAATGCTCCCTAAGACCATACACAAAAATAAACTCAAAATGGATTAAAGACTTAAATGTCGGCCAGAGACTATAAACCTCTTAGAGGTAACATCGGCAGAACACTCTTTGACATAAATCACAGCAAGATCGGTTTTGACCCACCTCCTAGAGATATGGAAATAAAACCCAAAATATACAAACGGGACCTAATGAAACTTAAAAGCTTTTGCACAGCAAAGGAAACCATAAATAAGACAAAAAGACAACCCTCAGAATGGGAGAAAATATTTGCAAATGAAGCAACTGATAAAGGATTAATCTCCAAAATTTACAAGCAGCTCATGCAGCTCAATATCAGAAAAACAAACAACTCAATCCAAAAATGCAAATCAAAACAACAATGAGATATCATCTCACACCAGTCAGAATGGCTATCATCAAAAATTCTACAAACAGTAAATGCTGGAGAGGGTGTGGAGAAAAGGGAATCCTCTTGCACTGTTGGTGAGAATGTAAATTGATACAGCCACTATGGAGAACAGTATGGAGGTTCCTTAACAAACTAAAAATAGCACTACCATATGACCCAGCAATCCCACTACTGTGTATATACCTTGAGAAAACCATAATTCAAAAATAATCATGTACCAAAATGTTCATTGCAGCTCTATTTACAATAGCCAGGATGTGGAAGCAACCTAAGTGTCCATCAACAGATGAATGGATAAAGAAGATGTGGCACATATATCCATTGGAATATACTCAGCCATAAAAGGAAACGAAATTCAGTTATTTGTAGTCAGGTCGATGGACCTAGAGTCTGTCATACAGAGTGAAGTCAGAAAGAGAAAAACAAATACTGTATGCTGACACATATATATGGAATCTAAAATAAATAAATAAATAAAAAAGGTCATGGAGAACATAGGGGCAACACGGGAATAAAGACACAGACCTACTAGAGAATGGACTTGAGGATACGGGGAGGGGGAAGGGTAAGCTGGGACAAAGTGAGAGAGTAGCATGGACATATATACACTACCAAACGTAAAATAGATAGCTAGTGGGAAGCAGCCGCATATTACAGGGAGATCAGCTCGGTGCTTTGTGACCACCTGAGGGGTGGGATAGGGAGGGTGGGAGGGAAGGAGATGCAAGAGGGAGGAGATGTGGAGACATAGGTGTACATATAACTGATTCATTTTGTTATGAAGCAGACACTGACACACCATTTTAAAGCAATTATACTCCAATGAAGATGTTAAAAAAAAAGAGAGTACACGTTGTAAGATCCCATTCATAGAAAATTTTAGAAAATACAAACTAATGCATAGTGACAGAAAGCAAGCAGCTCAGAGGTTGCCTGAAGAAGGAGGGGCAGAGGGAACAGATTACAAAGGGTCACAGGGACACTTTTGGGGTGAAAGATATGTTAACTCTCTTAAATGTAGTGATGATGTCATGGGTATATGCTTATGTCAAAACTTATCAAAGTGTACACTTCAAGTAGGTGAGTCTACATGTCAGTAATAGCTCAATTAAAAAATAAATTTTAAGAAATAAATCAGAACAATGAATAGAAGAGAGAAAAAGAAAAAAACATAGTAGGAAAACTCAAATGCTTTCCCATGCCTCTAGTCTATTCATTCAGCGTTTTCCCTCCCTCCTCCTCACTTGAATCTCTGTCTATTGTTACACTTGTTCCCCAGATTGCCAACCTTGACCGAGCCTGGCTGCAGAAACGTGAGCCTGGTACTGGAGAATGGGGATCCCATTTCAGAGATAGGCAGCTCATTTCTCCACAGTGAGATTTCATTAGGATAGGGATGAGGCTGACTGCAAGCAATGTGCTCGCATGGAACGGGCTCTCAATACCCCTCAGTTGGTGATTATAGAAACCTATTGAGGGGTAAGCTTCCGATCACGTGAATATAGATTGCAAGAACAAGGTACAGCAAAATCTGAGTTCTGTCGAAACTGGCATGTAAAACCTCACAGTGCAAACCTTACTGAGGAGTCTTATTTTCAGCAATATTTTCTTAGAGTGCCTTAAACCAAGTCAGACTTGTAATACTATACCAAACATTGTTTTCTAAGGAGTTAATTCCTGCCAGTGTTGGATGAAACAAAACTATAAAGAAGAAAACTTGATGAGCCCAGAGTGGATACATATTTACTCCCACTAAAACCCTCGTGAGGTGACAGAATCTGGTTTTCATTTAAACTAAAATCCTACAAAATAACAATAGTAACGGATCTAAGCACTCTGTATGATGTTTAATAATGCTCTGAGAATCTGTCCCCCAAATACTGGCAAGAACTATATACTCTTTTGAGGGAGCTGAAAATCCATTCAACTTTCTCTGCTATTAAATTATTGCTTAATAAGGAGTGCAGCTATTATAGACCCTGCATCTCTATTGTTTCAACACCCTGGAAACCGCAGTCAAGGAAAATCTCACAGTATGATTCTAGAGTGACAGCAACAACCAAGAGGAACAGTGATGTCCCCAGGTTCAGTGCCAAAATCCCATGGCCAGGAAGGATGAAGTTGGACTCACAATATGTACAATTAATCTCTCTTGGCCAAAATGCTCCAGTTTCTCCTCAACTGTGTGTATGGTGGTAAAAGGAAAAGAGGTGGTTAAGACTGTCTTCCACAGCATATTGCTCCAGATATTGACTTTTAAGAGAAAAATCATTATTCTATGTATTCCGTATGTTACACATTTCATCATCCTATGATTACAAAATACTACAGCAGCCCTTTCTTCATCCTGAAATTATTACAACTTGAGTCTCAACTGGCCTGGTCAACTGGTGACAATTTGCAGGGAAATGCAAAATATCCCTGCATATTCACTAGAATGACTAAATAAAATTAATAATTAATAAGTTTAAAAAGAAAAAAATGTAAAATGCCAACAACACCAAGTATTTGCAAAGATATAGAGCAACTTGAATTCTCATACACTGCTAGTGGAATTTCAAAATAGTAAAACGACTTTGGAAAATAGTTTGACAGTTTCATATAACATTTCATAGATATTTACCATATGACTTAACAATCCCCCAGAATAAAAACATGTACACATAGGACTTGTATAGGAATAATCATACCAGCTTTATTCATAATCACAAACAATTGGAAACAACCCAAACATTCATCAACTGTTGAATTGCTGTATAATCATACAATAGAATACTACTCAGCCATAGAAAGAAGTAAATTACTTATGCCCACAACAACATGGATAAATATCAAAAATATTATACTGAGGGGGCTTCCCTGGTGGCGCAGATGGTTGAGAGTCCGCCTGCCAATGCAGGGGACACGGGTTCGTGCCCCGGTCCGGGAAGATCCCACATGCCGCAGAGAGGCTGGGCCTGTGAGCCATGGCCGCTGAGCCTGCACGTCCAGAGCCTGTGCTCCACAACGGGAGAGGCCACAACAGTGAGAGGCCCGCGTACCGCAAAAAAAAAAAAAAATTTAAAAAAATTAAAAAAAAAAATATTATACTGAGTGAGAGAAAAAAAATATAAAGTAGTTCATTCTGTATGACTTCACTTATGTGAAATTCTAAGAAAACCAGAACTAATGTATAGACAAAAAGCATATCAGTGATTGCCAGAGTCAAGGTAGGGAGGAGCTTGACTGCAAAGGGAATAACATAACTTTTGGGTGATGGGATTGCTGAGTGTGGTAGTAGTTATGGCTCTTCCTAGAGCCCATGAGGTCCCTTTTGCACTGCTTCTTGGTTCTATCCAACAACTGGACAAAAATGACCCCCTGCTCTTAGGAATGCCCTCATGTGTCGCTGTGGCTTAGAGTCCTGCCTAACTATCCAGCAGCCCAAAAGACAGAGGACATTTCTCCACTCATCCCACATCCCCTCTCCTGCTCTCATCCTCTCCTCTGTGCAAGAGTAGCTTCAAGATTAACATCCACCCTTGATCAGACAGAAGAGGAAAGATCATCCATTCTGTTCAAGAGAAAATGAACCTGCATGGTATTTGCTCTACATGCTAAATCAGACCATCTTAATAGTTTATGTCCCAAAGACTAGGCTATTCAGTCTTAACAGATTCCATAGTGTGGTCCACCGGTCATGTTTCTCCAGCATAGTATGAAGTAAAGGACATCCACATCCATCCAGTAAACAAATATGTGTTCCTTATATAACATCCACACATGAAATGTGTGCACAGGAGGGTACATACACACACTCAAACACAATCTTCCCCCCAAGCAATAATATTCTCACATAGCAAAAGTTAACAAAACACAGGATAAAAGGAAGTTAAGTGCAAGGAGAAAGAGATAGAAAAGACCCACAGAGCCATAGATCCTGGGTGAGAAAATACATTAAAAGTTAAAGCTGAGAAATTTAGGTGATCCTTTGGCATCAGTGTGATCATGAACACAAATTCAGGTTACCTGAATGATCTAGGACATAAAGACGTACAGGAAGATGGATATAGATACACACACATATACATATTAATAGATGATAGATTATGATGATGTTGATGATGGTAGAAAGATAGATATAGATACAGATAGATACAATTTCAATATAGAATTTTAACTATTGTAAAGACTTCCTGACTCCCCACAAAATATGTCTACTGACTCTCCAGGGTAAATTCCAGTTTAAGTAACACTATTACAAGGACTCATTTTAAGCATGAGAAAAGAAGATCTCTGTCTCAGTAACATTAAAATGAAGCCATCAGGCATTTCCAACACAGAGGGTAATATAAGTTACACACTAGCCTCTTCATGACAAAGCTGAAAGAGTTTCAGTTGAAAAGCTGGACATCATGAAGAATTTTAGAAATAGCCAGAACTAAGCAGTATCTCAGATAGAACATCAGAATTTTCCTTTCCTTTGTGGCAAAGGAACCAGGAGTTGGAAGAAAACTGACATTTGTGGCTCACCTACTAAATGCCAGGCATTTTGTATGTACATCACATATATTACCATATGAAATTTAATTTAGCAACCAAGAGGGGTAATTTGAAATTATCTTACACTATTATGGAAGATACAGATGGGACTTAAAAATCTTGTGTGAAGATGTAAACCAGTTAACTCTCATAGTTCCTATATTTCCAGAAAAAGATTTATTTTTTGTGTTATATTTTTTACTAATGTCTGTGTTGCCCACTAGCCTATAAGCTCTATCAAGAATACTGGTCAGATCTGGATTTTACTCACGACTGGATCCCCAGTTCCTAGCACATGGACTATCATGTAGTAAAGATTCAATAAATCATTTGTAAATAACTGAACAAATTGCTGATTTTCCCCATATTGCTTGTATTTATGGGACACATTGATTTTCTCAATTTAAGGAGACAATCCTTAAACTCTTCTCTGTGGAAACAGGAGACAGAATATTAATGACAACACCTGAAAACTTAACTATGGAGTTATGAACAGGACCTAAAAATAGATTCCTCTGATAACAGCTTCACCCGACAAATGTTAGGCTCTGTAAAGCTTCCCTCTCGTAGACACAGGGCAAAGCAACACATTCACAGTTGTCAAGTAACACTCTTAGCTAAAACTTAAGCAGAACAAAACCTGACAGTGAGCCATGGTTGAATCTTAGTCCCGGCTACATAATATCTCCTAGGAAAGTGAGTGTTTTCCAGATTAACTTAAATGCCAAAGCTGGAGCTGTGAACATAATTATGGCTGACGTTTTTGTTCACCCGCTTGACAGATAGTTAGCAAGAACTAATTGTCTTATGCAGAAAATGTTTCAATTTTTAGAAGAGATGAAGGGAAACGGCTTATAGTATTGAAAGACAAAAATAGTACCATTTCTTGTTCCATTCCTGCTAACCTGTGGAGGTTGGAAAGAGGTTGGGGACTCTTTTCCTCCACCCACTGCCCCACAGGACAGAGACTCTACCACATGTGCAAAAAGCTGCAGCTCCAATAGCCATTGTTCCAGTTCCTTTTAGGGTAGAGGTCCCACAGCAGGAGAGGTGAGTCAAGAAGATCACAGATGATCGCCTCCACACAGAGACCAGCTCAGAGAGCTGGGATGTCATCCCGGGAGAAGCAGGCCACTGTCCCAGCCCCTAGCTCTGAAGAAGTGGCTCAGACACTTTGCTGAAGGGGAGAGAGAGACAGGCCAACATAACAGGAAGATCAGAAGTTCTCCCCAAAGAAATTGCTGTTATTCAGGACAGAATGTAGTGAGATTCAAGCCTAAAGACTTTCTCAGAAACAGAGGAGATTCTGGTGGTAAGCAATTAAGAAGCCAGTCACCCCATGACAGCAAGGAGCTAAACAGTAGTCCAGCTAGTTTACCAGAAAGAACCAGCCAAGGAAAGAGCCGGGAAGATATGTCAGAACAAGCCCCAGGGACTGGCCTCAAAAACAGCCCTGGAGGGCTTCCCTGGTGGCGCAGTGGTTGGGATTCCGCCTGCCGATGCAGGGGGCGCGGGTTCATGCCCCGGTCCGGGAGGATCCCACGTGCCGCGGAGCGGCTGGGCCCATGGGCCATGGCCGCTGACCCTGCGCGTCCGGAGCCTGTGCTTCGCGGCGGGAGAGGCCGCAGCAGTGAGAGGCCCACGTACCGCAAAAAAAAAAAAAAAAAAAAGCCCTGTAAAGGGGCCCAGGTTTAATCATATTAGTCTGCAGAGCAATTTATGCCCTAGGATTGTTGAAAGCAGTAAGCAGTCAGGATTAGCGGGGGCCTAAGAGCTGAGTGTGATACCAAAAGTGGCAGACAGCTTAGCAGAGAGACCAGGGAAAGAGACAGATACAGGGAGCCCTCCAAAATCTCCATCATCTCTGGGTCCTGTCCACATGTCCAAGGCTGAGCCCACAGTGAGTGAGTACAGACACTTCACACTGAGCAGGAAATAGACTTCACGGAAATAGTCTATTCAGGTCACAAGACAAATACATAAGCAAATGACAACAAGCCCTGAGGGGGTGGGGGGGTGGGAATCAATATTCATGTTGTTAAAATATATTATCTAAGATGTCCACTTTTTAATATTAAAAAAAAATGAGGCATGCAAAGAACAGGAAAGCATGATTTATACTGTCCCTTAGAAGCCATGCAGTCGGATCATTCAGTTGACACCGAAATTATCTTTAACTATAGAAGATCTAGGAGCAGAGAGAAAGCCTGTAATCCTCAGATATTCACAGGACCTTGGGATGTTCTAGACACTGTCACATGCATGCTGTGACTCTGTACTTCTTGTTTAATCTACTTTCTTTCTTTTTGTATGAATACAGAGTATGTGCATATGTGTGTGTGTGTGTGTGTGTGTGTGAAACAATTTATCATGTTAGAGACACCTATTTGTCACTCTTTACCTTCTTCCTTATAATAAATACACATATTAGATATTTTTAAACTTGTGCCCGAAAGCTGCGTCCTGAATTTAACATTATTTGATTTTTGAAAGCCATTATTACTGCTTTTATCCTGAAGTTGTGCTTCATCCATTTTATTCACTCAATGTCCAACACTCACTAAGCTATTACGTATGCCGTATTGTTCCAACAGAAAATTGAGATTTACTGTTTGACAAGTGTGAATTAGGTTAGGAGGATTATAGAGGATTGGAAAGGAAGATTATTCTAAACTCTGAAACATAGATTCACCAGAGGTATTAAAATAATAATAAATTTATCTTTGGTAGGTATTCCTTATTAATCACCTTCATCTACATAATTACTTGATAATATATCATGCCCATTTGCGTTTGAGGGCATCAGGCCTCAGTGTGTTACATTACCTCCCCAAGCTATACATCTTATTGTGATTAAGGATGCTATTCATTTTATCCATTTTTAAATCCCTTGCTCTTTTCAACTTGCCAATCTCATAGCAAACCTTTGCTTAGAATACCATTTCTGGCTTCTTCATGATTACTGAACCATTTCCTTAAAAAGCTTGGTATTGTCTCTACAGCCTTTGTAGGACAACGGTGCTGCCAGCCTCTGATAAGCCTCTCTGCTCAGTTCTCAGTCATCCTCTAGATGCCATATTTGTGTGACCCACATCTTCATTTCCATTCCTGATCTGCCTCTAATCTACTATTCCAACAGATTGTAAATCCCAACTATTGTCTTGCTACTGGCACATCTAGCCCCTCCATGGAGCTCAATGAATTATGATAATGGCTAACATATGACAGAACAACTTAAAAAAAGGATTACGTTTAAATATTTACCATATAATGCCAACATCCTGAGTATAACAAATACCTCTTAGACATAAGAAAATGTGTTTGGCTATATCACTGAACACAGTATTTTAAAAATCTAACAGCTGGGATGGATATGTTTAACATCAGTGTTACAATGAAAGGGTGATTACGTCACATCAGTGAGAGACTGAGAGACCAAAAACAAAAAACTAGTAATTCCGTAGTAGAATTACTACGGAATATTTTTTTTAATGGAAAGGACCTTGGGCATCATCTGGTTATTTTTTCTAATGAAGTATAGTTGATTTACAGTTAGTGTTAGTTTCTGGTGTACAGCAAAGAGATTTATTCATATATATATATATATATATATATATATATATATACACACACACACACACACACACACACACACATACACACACACACATTTTCCGATTATTTTCCATTATAAGTTATTATACAATACTGAATATAGTCTCCTATGTTTACAGGAATCCAAGCCTGCCCTGGGAAGGCTGCTCAGAATGAAGTCCATGCTTTAATTCCACCCTATCGCCAAGCCACGTGGACCCCTAACTGGGAGCTGCAGGATTATGACTATTTAATCCTCCTCTGTGCATTTCCCCTTGCTTTTTTTCCTGCTTCCAAACCCCAACTCTGTCTCATGTTTCTATCGGCCAAGAGAGAGCCTTGGACCAGCCCACCAGCAAGCACAGTCCTCCTGGGGTACAGACCACAATCTGCCCATCACCCGGGTCGGTTGGGCTGAGACATATGAGCACAGCCTGGTGTTTTCAGCTGCTTCCCGAGCAGAAGGGCAGGAGGCAGGGCCTCCATGCACAGGACTGGGAAAGTGGTGGCCCTGCTCGGGGTTCCTTGTCTTGCACACCTTCGTGCCTGGGCGTTACTCCGCTAAGGAGAGTTTTCTCTACATTTAGCAAAAGCAGGGCGAGTGCCTAGGAAAGTTACACACATTGGTCCCTCAAGTAACAGCCCTACCCTTGGCCAGGGAGACCACTTATCCAAGCAAAATTACTGGATTTTTGACTGAATATGACTTAATCTGTATGGCATAAAGAAAGGATTTCTCAGCTATTTGGCACATGGGCAGATTGTTCAGATGGTTAAATACTGCAGTGTTTTAGAACTGGAAAAATCCTACTACCTCACATGAAGGTAAGAAAACCAATGTTGAAAGAAGTCAAATGAGACACAGGGCAAGACCCAGTCTGCACATTGACTGGCAGCAGAATATGTTAGAACCAGAACTCCTGGTGCAGGTTTGTTTGCTTCTATAGGATGTGAAGTTTGTCCAGCTGGCCAGTTATTTTAAGCTATTGGCTTTTAAGTCTGGAGGTTGTGTGCAGTGGGTTGGAGAGGGGAGCCTGACCTGGAGATGGAGGAAAAGTTCAAAGCCGTCTTCGTTTCTGTCAGCAGCTCTCTCTCCCTCCTCACCAAGTGATCTCGGGAGGTGAAATGAAAGTCATGTCAGTTTATACCCAGGAGAACCTGGAAACAATAAAGGCTTAAATTTAGACAAGAAAAATGAAAACGAATGATCATCAAAAGAGGCACTCTTATGGTCAATTAAAAAAAAAATCCTACTGAGACACTAAAGCAAGATTTGGGGATTTTCTTTTCATAGAATTGTCAGGGTGTGAGGAATTTGAGAGACATTTGTATCCAAGCTTTTCTTGGGAGATGAGGTCACTTTCTCACAAGTACTTTTAAATAAACACACACACACGCAGCTATACATATATGTACGTATATGTAGTTTATTTTAAAACCATAGTATTTCTTATTTTTCTGTATTTTGCCCTATTTTCTGCTAAAGGCCACTATGCATTCACATTTAAATGTGGCTTCAGCTTCAATTTAGCATAACATGTACCCCAATTTATTGGGTATCAAGTGGTTAACAGAAATGCCATGAATGCATATTCAAGGAGACCCTTTAGCTGCATTAAGAAGAAAGTACCAGCTTTCCTGCTAACCTAGAAATGTAATTTTTAGTTCATTCCTCAATCAGGAGGTAACTTTTCAAAGCCCAACCTGAAAGCATGAAATTTAACCTTCCTAAAGGTGAGAAGAGACCCAAATCACAGATGAGGAACAAGAATTCTTGTGGAAGTAGACTTAGCAGTTATGAAGCTGCAGGAAGATAAAGAAGCTAATCTTAGGATAATAAATACCTACAGGCTGGCATTTTGTAAGAAATGTCACTTATATAAAATGTGGAGGTTGTTGGATATCAATGTTATGTTGAAACACATTCCTACGTAATTATTTTAACTAAAGGTACCTGGTAAGGGCAAACTTGAGGCAGTTTTTTGTGTTGTCTCTTTTTTTTAATTTTAAGATAAAATAAACTTTCAGGTAATTGCTTCCCACCATTTTGCTGTTTTGTTTTGGTTTTCCCTTATACCAGCAGAAACAAAAGACATCCATCATGAAGCAGAACTTTTTTGAAGTGGGACAACCATGTGTGCCCTCCCTCAACCTTAAGGCAAGTAGACCGATTCCCTCTTCCTCTAAATTCTAGCATTCTGACTCCACAGGAAAGTACAATAGTCCAACAGATCTACCAATACTCTCTTGTTATAAAATGCTAGAGAGTTTCTGGAGATGGAGTTCAAAAATTGCACAGGAGGCAAAGAACTTTCTAAAACAAAGAGGCTTGAGATCCTAACCCTTTTCTGTAAGGTTAGAGATTGTTAGAATATTTCTGATGGACTGAAGTAGCTTCAAATAAATTGAGCAGTCCATGAGGGACACCAGGGGCTAAGCCACTGGTGAGTCTCTGCAGGCTTCCTAGAGTCACCACCAAGGGTGGGGCAGCCCATTGCGGACGCAGCACAGGAACGGTGGCAGAACCACATGCAGCCCTCCTCCCACCACTACCCGGGGTCCTGAAGCTGAGGACACGTGGCTTGGGGAGCATGGATATCTCAGGTATGTTCAAAGAGCAGCCTAACAGTGGCTCAGACTGACTTTGGTAAAAGGAACATTCTCCTCCCCCAAGGAAATACCACAAGAGTGATGCACATCAGACACCGTAACCCATCCTGCCGCGGGCACAGAACCTTGAGGCTTCCTGCTCACCTGATTCAAGGTGGTGTCTGCCTGAGCTTCTGCAGTCCTTCCGCAAGGACCACCCAAGTGCTCAGCTCAACTGAGTGTAGCAGCCACACCCTAGAGAACAGCCTGGACCCTCCTGCAGGATGATCGGATTTCAGAATCCTCAGCAGTCCTTTGGGTTTATATTTTTCTCTTTGAGCTGTTGGTACCTACCCCTGAATTGCTGGATTGAGTCAGAACTTGTCCTTTTCACAGTAAGAAGAGAACTCTGGAAAAAAGAAAAACAATAGTCTCTCCATTTGCAGATGGCAGACTGGTCATAATCTGGAGGTTAAGAGAGTTCCCTGAGTTTATACACCAAACCAATGAACTGGATTATATGGCAGCTACATGAAGCTTACCATTCTGGAAGGTGAGTTTAGCCTTTCTTAGCTAATTTTTTGTTTGTGTTCCTAAATGTCCGATTTAGAGATTCCACTATTCCCACAATTTGAGGCATACGCCTGGATTGTATGGCTCCTGTGTTATTACCTTAATTCAGATTCTGAATCAAATAGTTTTATCCATCTGAGCTGCCTCCCTTACAGGATGTGAATTCACAGACTTCTTCCTTCCTTAGCATACTTCATACTATACTCACATTAGAAACACTCCACAAAAACAGTACCAAGGCTTCAAGGGAATGCTAACAGAACAAAAATAAAGAGAGACACACACACAAAAAGAATGCTGTGAAAATCCTGCTTGCTAAATAGAGGACTAAATGAAAGTGTTTTTCTGAAGTCTGCATTTTAAACATAAACAGATCTGCAAAATTCCCCTCTGAGATCCTTTCACTGTATTAACACATTCTCAAAGCTTAAAGTTTACTCTTTGAAAAATTAGCCCAAAGAATAGTGCATTGTGCTTCAAAAGAATACTTTAAGATGATCTCTCCCTGGGCGTGAAATTTTATTCTTAAGAGACTGAAGTAAAAGATAGTGAAGGTAAGATGGCAGTAAGCGCCCCCAAACAATGTTGAATTCAGTTATTAGTTTTCTTAAAGAGTTTACATTCATACTCGAGATCAATTTAAAATGGAGAATAACGATTCTAAACTAAATAAGGTTTGAGGTTTGAAAAGTAGCATTATAAGTTTAATTTATTTTTATTTTTTGTCACTTTGAATTTTACACATCTTCCTACAAATGAGTTTAGGATGATTTGCACCATTTGACTAAAACACTCATGCTCTAATATAAAGCAGCCCTCTTTCTGCTTCTCCACACCCTAAATTCACAGGCTCTTTTGACAGAGTTTGAAGCTTAATTCAAATAGATGTGCCTGCATAGAGCATCTACCTTGTACCAGGGACTGTGAGAGTAGAAAGGTAATGAAAACTTCATTCCCAAAATCAAGTTGCTCATAAATTTGTGGGTGAGGTATAATATACATAAAAATAAGACATGATGAAATAGACAAAATATAGGCAGTGTTTGCTGGAAAAAGGAGCAGAGAGAAATTCATTGGGGCAGGACTGGGAGGGATGGGGGTGGTATGATCAGGGAATAACTGAAAATAGCCAGAGTCAGCCTTCGGAAACTATCCTCAAAAATCAGTTTTAATTCTCCTGTGCGTGCAGATGGAAGGTGGTGAGCAGTGTATAAAGGGGGAAGCCACTGGCCTGTGTGTGGAAATTGAAGCATGGAGGGAAGAGCCAGGTGCAAGGAGACCCAGGCAGGAAGAAATGATAACCTCTGGATTCTCAGCTTTCAAATCCCAGCAACTCATTTGATTCTCACAACAGAACCAACTACGAAGACGCTGAGACTATAAAGGAACGAAACATCTCACTGGACTAGTGCCCATGTTTCATAGGTAATAGGCTGGAACTTAAAGCCGTGTCTTCTCCTTATTCTGTGCTGCAGGGAGAGAGAGAGAAAGAGAGAGAGGAGGGAGAATTAAAGTAGGAGGCTTTCCAGATAACAAATAACTAATGCCATGTGCTTTCATTGTTCTGAATGTTCTCCTAATTGAGAATTACATGAGGTTCTTTGCAAACTATGCCCATTTAGTGGATTGGTTGATTAATTAATTTGCTGAGGAGATTAGCTCCTCCCTCAGCAAGATGGCGGCAAGATTGATCTGCCCTCTGGAAGCCAGAATGGTCCCTTCACTGGGGCAGAGATATTTGGACACCCACAGAGAGAGGAGTATTGGGTGGGATGATTTTCCTGCACCCAACTCTCACTTCCCCTTTTCAGGCTATACATCAAGAGGGTTTTGGCATCTTTTTAACTCTGGGATTTTGACACTGCCACAGATATATTCATAGTTTGTGTATTTTAATTGTATTTCCTTTATAACGTATGACAAAATAGCATACCCACAGGTTGTAGCAGGTGAGTTGCAAGTTGTATTATTTTAACATATACTGAAGGTGAAAGAGATGATGATTTTCTTTCATTCATTACCTTTTGTAAATGCTTATAAACTTCCAGAGTGAAGATGTCTGAATCACCATCACCTGCAGGGTTTCGTTAAAAATTTTCTCTTTCCCTCCTGCCACCCTCCACTGTTGGGGAGGATTCCCATTAGATTTTTAAGGCTCCCAGATGACTTTGATGATCAGTGAAACATTGGAAATACCGAATTAGAGTACCCTAACCATGGAAGCACACATATTTAAGTGTGTTCACAATAATTACTTTAAGGATAATTAATGCTTTCATAATCAATAAATAAAGGATGAAACTGGTTATATGTTACTCTGAAGTGTATATGTGCTAAGGCAAAATGGGGTGTGTGAGGCATGAACCACCCTAGGTAAACCTGAACAGCAGAAGTCCAGATCCTGGAGAGCATAGCATAGATCCTTGCTTCTCCCAGAGTGGACCTCAGACCAGCAGCTCTGGCATCTGCTGGGAGCTTGTTAAAGTGCAGATGTATCTAGTGAGACAAATAAGAATCTGTATAGTAACAAATTACCAGGTTATTCCCACCAGGAAATTTTAAGAAGTCTTAGGTTCTTCACATTGACTGCCTGTTAGAAGCAACTGAGACAATCTTTAACATGACAATTCCAGGTTCCTACCCCAGAGAAATGATACCAGGTTCTAGGGGTGGAGCCTGGGCATTTTGGGGTTTTTTTGTTGTTGTTGTTCTGTTGTTTTGTTTTGTTTGTTTGTTTAATTTTTATTGGAGTATAGCTGACTTACAATGCTGTGTCAGTTTCTGCTGTACAGCAAAATGAATCAGTTATACATATGCATATGTCCACTCTTTTTTAGATTCCTTTCCCATATAGGTCATTACAGAGTATTGAGTAGAGTTCCCTGTGCTATACAGTAGGTCCTTATTAGTTATCTATTTTATATAGAGTAGTGTGTATATGTCAATCCTAATCTCCCAATTTATCCCTCCCCCCCCTTACCCCCTGGTAACTATAAGTTTCTTTTCTACATCTGTGAGTCTATTTCTGTTTTGTAAGTAAGTTCATTTGTACCCTTTTTTTAAAGATTCCACATATAAGTGATATCCTATGATATTTGTCTTTACCTTTCTGACTTAGTTCACTCAGTATGACAATCTCTAGGTCCATCCATGTTGCTGCAAATGGTGTTATTTCATTCTTTTTTAAGGCTGAGTAATATTCCATTGTATATATGTACCACATCTTTATCCATTCCTCTGTTGATGGACATTTAGGTTGCTTCCATGTTCTGGCTATTGTAAATAGTGCTGCAGTGAACTGAGCATTGGTGTTTTGAAACCAATGCCCAATTCTGCCTTGTCACAATACTATTTATATGAAAGAGACAAGGCTTTTCTCCCACTCAGTATTGGCAAGCCTACGAGTACCTCCTTCCATGAAGGTAACAATGGTGCTAGGAGTGCCGCCCTGTTACAGTACCCACACTTGGAGACCAGCATCACATTAGCCCCATTCACTGGCTGGGGACAGCCTTAGGGCTCTGACACCCTGTGTGTACACAATCCAGCTCCTTCATTTCCTCTGGTACCCATGAGATCAGACTGAAGCTTTGCTAATGATGAAAGTATGACAAATTACCTCTGAAGAGCCCAAGCACTCATTCTGTGGTCAGTGCCTTTCACTGTATCAACTAATTCAGAGTCTCTTTCATTTCATCAAGTGATGAAAACTGTTTTCACAATTTCTTTTACAGATTGAAGAATTAAGGTAACACATATCATCAGGTCTCTAATCTTAGGCCAATAATGAGTTTTTTTTTTTTAATTTGAAGGGACAAGAAAGAAAGAAGTAAATATTGCATTTACGACTAAATTTTTCCTAGCATTATGAGTATGATTTAAAAATAAAAATTAACTGCAATAGAATTTAATTGCCTTGAGTCTTACTGAATTCAAGGTTAGATGATGTGATCAGCCCTATAAAGCAAAATGTTCAATGAATCAACTCAAATTTCACAAATGCCGGTGAGGTTAAGAGTGTACAGTTTAAGTGGCATGGATCAGTGGACATCACAGAATCACTGTAAGATGTTGATCTTTGTAGTTTTCTCTTACTAAAATTTACTAATTCAGAGAAGAGGCCCTCCTTTTGTTTTTAAAGATCTTTCATAGTATTACCTGCTGGTCTTATCCTTCCCCTCCTCACATTAGATAACCAAGAACCCAAGAGATAATCAAAATGGCCATTCATTTTAAAATATCTTAATCTCATCATACCTACTTATAATCATCCATTGAGCTAGAATTTATAAAGTACATTTACATATATCACCATATTTAATGCTTTTACTATCCTCTGGGTCATTATTTCAGTTTGATTTACAGATAATGCCACAAATAATTTTAATATTTCATATGCACATATTGACTTGGAGGTTACATTTCTTTGAATTACTGCTTCACATCATTGAAGATTCAAAGTTACCCTCAAGTTCCAAACTGACTTAGGAGCACCTAGTAAGAGGGTGGTGAGGCCAGGTGGTGAAACAAAGCACACCTGAAGTATAATATGGCTTCAGTACTCAAGGGGCTTATAGTTTACTTGATGAGGAAAAAAGCATTTTTCAATTAAACATTTGAAATAGCAAAAAGCAACATGTATAGTGACACAGTGAGTAATACAGATAATGAAATGTTTAGAATGTGAAATGTTGGAATAACGGAAAAAGAACTTTGAGCTAGGAGAGGAAGTTCCAACTTCCACCTGGATGAGTCCTGAGAGGTCACAGTCTCTCCCTGGCCTCGCCACACTCCCCAGGAACAGGAAGGATTTGCTTAAAACATCAGTTTCCTCTCCAACTGGAAAAGCTACTGTCTGGGGTAAGCGGAGTTTAAGTTAAGAGTGAGGACTGAGCTGGCCACTGTGGATGAAAAGGAGCTGATAATACCCAGGTGACCAGGAGAAGAGGAGGATTGGGAAGCCTGCTGCGATTTGTCATGCAACAGAAGTTTCAACTCCCACGATGTAATTCTTCTCTGAGCTCTAAGAGCCTCTCCAGCTAACGTAGCCTGAAGTCAGCTAAGTGCAGACATTAATTCTGAGGGCTCTTGGTTCAGAGTACACTTATATTTGGCATAAATTCCCTCACCACCATTTACTGGTATGACAGTACTTACTGCACCATATCCAGTTTTCTGTGAGCATACCTGAATGCAGAAATAAACTGTATGAGTGAAGAACTGTTTGTATTTTTCTGTCAGTGTTGTCGGATTCATCTTTGCGATCCTCTTTAGTCCAAATCCAGGGCCTTGCGCCTCACAAGTGCTAAATAAATGCTTGCTGAATCTGACTCTCTTGCTGAACAGAATAAGGGAGAAGCAAAGTTCACTTTTCTTTTCTCGTTCTCAGGACTGGGAGCAGGTGAGGAGCTCGATAATAGCCAGAAAAGGAGAGTTGTGGGCCATTCCTTTAGACCAGTGGCTGCAGTCTGACCATGCGAAGGTGAGTCTGCCTGGAGGAGTACAGTGTTATCATACACAGGATTATGAAGTAAGTCACAAGCCCCACCCGCCTCTATTATGCCTTGCTGCCACACCCCTTTAGGTTGCTGGCTCTGACCCGGAAGTCATTTGAGTTTGTAACTCCAGATTCAGAAAACAATCAGAGCCAAGAAAAGATTTGACATAACATCTGTCTGCTAACAGCTTACATTGGAAAAAGATTTCATTATTGTGGAGCTTTTAAAACATTTAAGCAAATATAATGTAGTTCTACAAAACAAGTATCAGGTAGTTTCTCTGAGTCTCTCAACATATAATGGCCAAGATATGAAGTTTGGTTATCAGACAGAGTATAAGAAGTGGACTTCTGAAGAACATTTGTGAAAACACACCATTGGTTTTTCCAAACGTGTTCTTTGATTTTAGGCCTCCTTCTTCTCTTGGAGTAAGACAAATCTTTAAAATAAATGTTGGCAGAGACTGGGTAGCTTTTCTCCAGATGTGCATAATACAGATACTCTATCAGACCATCTACTTATATCATGACCCCAGGAAAGTTCTTGAATCTCTTTGAGTCTCAATTTCTTCATTCATCAAGTAGAGAAATAATGCCCACCAGACAGGGTTATTTTAAGAACTCAAGAACTAATGCTTATCGAGTGCTTACTATGTTTCAGGCCCCATACTATGCGTTATACATGCACTAACTCATTTAACCTCACACTAACCCAAGGGATTAGGGACTGTTATTACCACCCCAGTTTATAGATGTGGAAGCTCAGGTGTAGGGAACATAGGAAGTTGCCCAGGTTATACCTCGTGAGTGAGAGAGCCGGGCTCAAAGAGAGACAGCCTGAGCCTGAGACCCACACTCTTGATCCCCGGCCCCAGTTCCTTGAACCTATGAAGTGCTCAACTGTGGTTGTGCTCTCTCCTCTTGGACCTCTTCTTGACATCTTCGTCTTCTATTTCATCAGAAGTTATATGGGAGATGCTGCAACTCTAGAACAATGTGAAAATGTCCTATGTGATTTTTCCATAAGTGCAAGACTTCTAAGTATATTGCAGTATCAATTCTTAATAGTATTTCAAATGTTGGACCCAGATCCAGTTACCTCTGTTCCTGTATTCCTGTTCTGATCAAAAAATCAGAATTGCATTAGTTATATCACCAATGGAGCAGAATTGATGTTTCAGCTGCATAGGTCCAGACAATTTATTTACTTTTCCAGTAGACTGCCTCATTTATTCAGTCAAATACAGAAATACTCTCATAATATAATTTTATAAATAACAGAAAATGTATTCTTATATGCCCAAACATTTTTTTTTTTTTTTTTTTTTTTTTTTTTTTTTTTTTTGCGGTACACGGGCCTCTCACCCTGTGGCCTCTCCGGTTGTGGAGCACAGGCTCCGGACGCGCAGGCTCAGCAGCCATGGCCCACGGGCCCAGCTGCTCCGCGCCACGTGGGATCTTCCCAGACAGGGGCCCGAACCCGTGTCCCCTGCATCGGCAGGCGGACTCTCAACCACTGTGCCACCAGGGAAGCCCTGCCCAAACTTATTTTTTAAATTAAAACATTTTCTGCAGAAATATTTGTAACATGTATTATATATGTTCCTTCTGTAAGTTAGAATCTCATGGTTAATATTTTAATTTCTTGATTAATGAAGGTACATATGTACATTGAACTATACAAAATACAGTATTGCTCCAAAGCCAGCTAAGATGTGTACAACTAGTTTCCCCTTAAATGGAGATGCATCTTTGTATCCTTTTGTCATTTGTTTTGGAGAGTTTGTATCTTCTCTGTTAACATCACCTTATAGGATATCTATTCTCATTTCCTTAGTGCATTTGCTTCTACAAAATTCCTACCTGCATCCATGTCTTCTTATGATGGCTAAACTGAGAAAGCTAACGAACAACTTAGTCAGCATCTGGTGTTAATGTAAGAGCAAATAGGTAAAGAGTATCAGCCTGATGGGTCCTTTTATAGGTAAGTTTCATAAGCATTTAGTGCATGGATTCAGGTAGCTTATATACTCACCAGGTAATTTGCCTTGTTTCACGGATCTTCCCAGTGTTCTAGACAGTTAAGACGGCCAGGTGAGTGACCCCCAGATAAAAGAGGATTTGCTGTATTTGTCTTTTACTATTAATGTACCCCAAAGTGGATAATCGCTGTGCAGCAGCTCCATTTACTTGTCTATACAAGCTAAATGCTCTATCGTAATTATCCTTCAAAACAAGTACCTACATCTGATGAGTGGCCTACACAAGTGACACTGAAGGGGTACAATTCTCATTCCTCTGATGCATCTGTCAGTGACAATCATCTTTCTGAGAATGATGGATGATACAAACAGTGAACTCCAAAAAGACCCCTGAGCTTTCAGTGGTCCTGACACTTTAACTAAAATAGGAAGCCCTTTGCTCAGAAGGAGAATTGACTCAGTGTTGGATCCAAGCTAAAAATGGCTGGGCTGTAACAGGTGATTTTTGTGAGTTATAATGAAAAGTCACCAGAGTCTGGGCATCTGTGGACATAACTAAGATGACAAGAAGACAAACATTGAACTGAGGAGCTTGTTGCCACGTTAGTAAGGGATTCGATTAAAAACATCTTATCAAATTAAAAGTATTACAGAGGACCCAGTGAGTTCCGGAAAGCATGCTAGACACATCAATCACAGGAATGGAACAGCCCAGGCCTGGTCCCTGCAGGAAGGTGCTGTGGGAACAGAGACACGTTGCTCTGTAGGCACGAATCCCTGGGACGTTCTTGAAATTAGGCTGCATTTTCCCTGCCAAGTCGTTGAAAATGAACTTTAGGCTGTCGAGGCTTAACCGAGAAATATTTGTCTTTTTAACATTTTTAGAGAGGAGGTGATAATTTGTGAAATGATTGTTAGAAAACCTGATAATTTTTGCTGTTCTTGTTGTTGGCTCTCAAAATTATACCTTTCCCACGCTGCCTGGCCACCTCCCTGTCCTCCAGAAGGAGTGGGTAACAGTTTGGACATTTTTTTTCTGGTAATGACATTTTAAGGCTATTTGTCATCTCCTAGAATACTCTGCCCGTTTTTCTCTTCAGCTCTTCAAAGACGTGAGACCAGAATCTTAAAAGAGGTCAAAGATAGAATAGATTCTGAATTAGTGATTTTGATTCAGGCAGGGAAGTTCTTAAAAAGGGTGTGTCAAAAAGCATGTATGCTTTATAGTATGATGCCTAAAACAGGGGGCATCATACTATGGGGGCTGGAAATCCTAGAAGCTGTGTTATCAAGCACGTGTGTAAATATTGCCAATGGTCAAGATTTCAGAGAAAACAAATTCAGTATCAGGTTGAAGAGCTTACATATTTATGATACCTTATGAAAGGGAAGACAACTTGAGATGGTTTTATCACCAAGAAAATCATGAATCAGGAACAGTGGTCAATGTGTGTCTCTGTGTGAAATTGGACTATTTAGCTAAGTGTGTTGAAGTGCTGATGATCTAGGGTTTTAATTATGACATTTGATGTAGAATTCATTTACTCATTTTCCATTCAATTCAGCACGCGTTGAGCATCTAATGGGTGCCAAGCATGAGTTAGACACTGAAGAATCACAGACAAATAAATATTTTCCCCACTCTCAAAATATTCACAATCTGAATGGTGAAAGATAGAAAGAATATTTTTTCTACATTGTACCCAGGCAGGAAAATATACAAGAGTTATGAAATCATAGAAAAAGAAGTCACTAACTGCTTTGTGAGAGTCCAGAGAAGGCTTTGCATGCTGAGTTGTCAAGTAAGACCTGGTGTGCATCAAGTTCAAGGGATGCCATGTACTCCCTGGATGTGTGGACAAAAGTGACAGGGTCTCTAGCCAGAAAAGTAGGCAGCAACTGGATTGAGTACACGTTTACCAAATGATAAAGTGTGGAAATTAATCTATCAAGATGGAGAGCTGTGTAATTTTTCAAAGCACAAGAAGGAAATGATCCAGTTGTAAAGATCCAGTTGTAAAGATCAGGCTGGCAGCAGAGAAAAGCATGGATTGGGGAAGAGCAGTGTTCAGAGGTGAGCAGTCCTTAACCACACAAACGGTAGGATGTGACGGCAACGTGCTAATGGAATGAAGGAGTCGGAGATTTCTGAAAAGTACCATACTTGATGACTAATTGGACTTGTGGGGAAATGGAGAGAGGGCCATCTAGGAAGTCTGATAGGCTTCGGTGTAAGTAACAGCATTAGCTGACGTAAGAACAGAGGAGAATGAAGGTAATGAAAACAATTTACATTTATTGATTGCTCGCTGGGATCAGACGTTATACCAACTCCTTTCCATGGATTATCTTATTTCGTCCAAATGATAACCCATGGAAGGAGGCAATATTAACATTCGCGTTTTACACAGGAAAAACCAAGTTAGAAAAGTTAAGCAACGTTTACTGATCATACAACTGTTAAATGGCAGAAAGAGCAAAAAGATGCCTGCCTTTGTTCTGTAGTTACATGAAATCATAACGGCTAATACTGGACTTATCATTCTTCCCTTCTATCTCTCTCTTCACTGGAATAAAAACTTCTTAAGGAAAAGATCGTATCCCATATGGTGTGCATCTTTCTAATATCTAGTAAATGACTACTGCACAGTAGGTACAAAATAAGTTTATGCTTTGGGACATGATTAAACCTGGGATACAGAGCTGGTGGCACCACTGCCATAAACCACAATGTTATTACTTATTGGTAACTTTCCCTTAAATTCCTTATTCATTCATAATTCATATGACATAGAACACAGTCAAATACTGACAACTGCCTAGAAAGTGCCACGGAACCTCAAAAGAGCCCATGTTGTTTATCGAGCTATTGTCTCTGGGGTCCAAACCCAGCCCACACCTTGATGCTGGGTCTGGCCTATGAAAGGTCACTGTCCCTTTGCCAGCTGCTCCCCGGAGGTTCGGCCATGGGGGGTACAAGAAGAAGGCAGGAAGAAGAGGAGGGACTCACCCACCCTACTCTGCTTCCTTTTATGTCCGCGTCACCCGACAGTGGACAAGGGTTCTTCATCTGGGCAGCGATGGTTGGTTTCACCTTTCACTTTTCCCAACACCATCCAGTTGCCCCCGAGAAGGCCCGGGTCCCAGACACACTTCTTCTATCCAAGCTTCCTCCGAGGGGCTTCTGGAATTCTCCCTCAATATCTCTGTGAGACCTCACTGTTCCCCTTTGCCTTTTAGTCTTCCAAGACCTGTATGACCAATTCCTTATATTAAAATTCTCTCTGCTAAAATAACTGGCTTCATTTCCATTTTCCTGACTAGATTGTGGCTGAAAGTGTCAGGTGTTTATTTCCCCCTTTAGAGCTGAAGGAGGGAACTTTCAAATTTTCTAGCAGAAAATTCTCCCAGGGAGGGTGTCAGGCTTCCCCTTCCCATCCATTTAGAGAGGGTTGCCTGGGTAACCCCTGCATAACAGGGTTGCAAATATCAAGAGAGGAGGCATCACCAATCAGGCCATTAAGGATCAGGTCTGTTGCTGCTCCTTCCTGAGCAAGTTTACTGCTCTCCTGTCCTGAACATCAGAGAAGAAGAGTTAAAGAGAAACTGGATCTTTTTCCTGACAATTTTTTATTATTACAATAGTAAATTTCCCTAGTTTGTTACTTTTGTGACTAGCTGTTCAACTCTGTCCTAAGTGATCTAATAGGAATTGGGCCCCAAAATGATTCCTGAGTCAAGGACTCTGGTTATAAGGGGATTGTATAAGCACAGATTTTTAAATTAATTTTCTTAAATATAATTGCTTCTATGATCGTTAATATTTTCCCCCCAAAAAAACAGAAAACCGGTCTGTTCCAAAATTTCAGAGAGCATCACACAGTGTGTCATGATTATCTGTTTTGTTTCAGCTAATCGGTAGTTCTTACCGTGTTTGGCACCAGCTGACAAATGGCAAGCCAGAATAAACTACTGTTTAAATGCCAGAAGAATCCCTTAAAGGGTTTTTAGCCTTTTAAAAAAAGAAAATCACCTTTGGTCCTGCTCCATAGGGCTGGGCATCTGAGTTGCTGCATCAGAGCATCTGTAGGCCTCATCCTGGGGGTTACTGGGTAGAGGCATGGGGGGTGGAGAAGAGGGAAAGCACTCAGAGTTGGCCATTTTCATGCATTTGGAGGATGAAGGGTCACATGAGTTGCATCACCACAGTTAGACTATAAGTCAGACTATGTCAGGGGTTGCATACATATATATGCAAAGAAGAATCAATCCTCTCACTGGACTGAATGTCAATATTATGACACAGTGTGAGTGTGTTTTGTGTTTGGTAATTGCAATCATTGTTGCTTTTGTTGTGGTCATCCATTTACAATGCTTGGTGTCAGTCTATTTATCTCTTGTAAAAATAAAATACAGTGTGTGTGTGTGTGTGTGTGTGTGTGTGTGTGTGTGTGATAAAAAAAAAGAAAAAAACAAAAAACACCATGCTTTGAGCCCCAACTCCAAAAAACAAAAGAGAATCAATCCTCTCACTTTGCAGAATTTCTTAGGGTATGTATCAAATAAGTTTGCTTTTTTCAGTCACACAAAAACCAATTTGCTATTTTCACCTTCAAAATAGCTGCTTCAGTAACACTCTACCCTCTTTGAAAGGACATGTTGCTTTAGAGTAGAACAGTTATAGGCTCTGAAGCAAAATAGGTCTTTTTTATTTTTCACTGTTCACTAATTGTGCGATCTCACCCTCACTGTCCCCATCTGTAAAATAGATCTTAAGTGGAGTAAAAGAGAAGACTTATGTGAAGGTCAAGATTCACAGCAAGACATCAATAGATCAAAAATATTAGCTCCTCTCCTTCATTGTAAAACAGAAAATTAAAAATTCACGGTAGTATATGGAGGAATTTTTCAATGCATTCAAGCTAAATAGGATTTAACTCTTACGTTATTCTCTTTTCTGTCCCCCTCAGCTTTACTGAGGTATAATTGACAAATAACTTTGCATATATTTAAGGTATTCAATGTGATGCTTTGAGATTTGTCTACACTGTGAAATGATTACCACAATCAAGTTAATTAACACACTCATCACCTCACACAGTTACCTTCTTTGCAGGGTGAGAACGCTTAAGATTTACTTTCTTAGCAAATTTCAAATATATAATAAAGTGTTGTTAGCTGTAGTCACCATGCTGTACACCAGATACTCAGAACTTATCAATCTTATAAAAAAGTTTGTTTCCTTTGACCAACCTCTCCCCATCTCCCCCACCCCCCAACCCCTGGCAGCCACCTGTCTACTGTCTGTTTCTATGAGCTCAACTTTTTAAAAAAATTCCACATATAAATGATACCCATAGAGTATTTGTCTTTATTTCACTTAGTACAATATCCTTCAGGTTCATCTGTGCTGTCTCAAATGGCAGGATTTCCTTTCTTTTTCATGGCTGAATAATATTCCATTATATTTGAATAAATATGGAAAATGTAGCATATATTTTATAGGAATTGTGTTGGTACTGTTTGTGTGAAGGACCAGGGGTAGATATTTCAAAAATTCCTACAGGTCAAATACCAAAAGCTATTCAAAAGCGCCTTGTAAGTATGACAGCCTACACTTGCCAACACAGGTGGGACATTAATCCATGTTTATTGGCAGGACTATGGCACTCAGTTCACTTGGTTGAATGGTCACATTTCAAAAGTATTAGAAACTTGATTCAAGTGGTGAACAGGTCTTCCTCTGGTCCTTGATCATCAACCCCACTGTCTGGAAATGTTTCAGAATGCAAGGGAAGCACAAGAGGGATTTTTGTGACATTTCCTTTAGCAGATTATTGTTTCCAGAGCACCCAGCTCAGTGAAAGCTTACTCCAGGATAACGAGTTTCATGTGTACACATATTGGTAGCAGCCCCCTTCCCTCCCACACCTATCACTGTATCACTCTAGACCCTGGATTGGGCACCATAGTGAAGCCAGCTGGCAGAGCTCAAGGATGCCAGCAGGGTAAGGGCACCCCCAGAACACAAGTTCATTTCTCTCATAAATAATAACCAAGGCAGGTTAATATCTGGCTTTTGTTCATCCAATAATCTACGATGCACTGAGTGATAAAAACCCTCGATGTTCAGGGCCCAGTGTGGTTTCATGTTTGGGCCATCCTGAGATGGTGAATCCCCACCCTATACAGTGTAATGAAACTTAGCTCTGAATGACCCTCCTGACACATCCCTTGAGTTTCTGTCTGTTCTGATCTGAACCTGCCCAGCAAATGGCCATGTGTTCATTTTCTTGCCTTTGAGCTCACCTTGCTGGTTGCACGAGCCTGACCAAGTAAGGCAGGCACTTTCTTGTTACATTCTTCTGGGAAACCTCCCCAGACCGACCGTGAGCACAGCCCCCTTCAAAGGGGCTTCGGACACACAGTGCTCTCCATCATGTGATGCTGCCAGCAGAGCTGCAGCCATGGGAAGAAGC
This sequence comes from Stenella coeruleoalba, assembly GCF_951394435.1. Classification (NCBI taxonomy): domain Eukaryota; kingdom Metazoa; phylum Chordata; class Mammalia; order Artiodactyla; family Delphinidae; genus Stenella; species Stenella coeruleoalba. The sequence continues at coordinate 335,909 of NW_027646108.1, read as the reverse complement.
AAGGTACCTGACCCAGAAATGGTCAATCCTTAGAACAGCCAACTGCCTATAGTCCAGTAATGCTGACAGCTGCTCAAAGCATCAATGGCATCCACTCTCACGGAGTTTGAATAAGAACCACACCAAAAAATGAGCAGTTCATAACCAGGGCAGAAACTAAAAGATTCCCACGGAGAAGATTTAAGCAGGAGCCCCATGAAGTGGGTCAGTATCACAGGCATCAGAATTAGGGCCCTGGGAAAGCTTCGTCTCCGTTTTGCCTGTGGATGACAGAACAGCATGGATCCTGAATTTCCTCAAGGGTATGTCCCAGATAGGTAGCCAGCTACGTCTTCTCTGTTTTCCCGTATCGGTACAACACAGTTGTCTACATTACCTGAGAAATTCTGAGTTTGTCTCATTCTTGCAGCATTCTGGTCATGACCTTGTTTTTCCTCAGTCACAGTTCTCATGGTCCCCCAGCTGTTCCACATTCACTAAGTTTCCTAGAGTGAAAACCAGCTCACCCGTTCTTTCCTCCTGCAGTCTGTTCCCCTTTGGAGCTGCTTGCATTCATCATGACCTGGACACCTGATGCTCCACCAGGAACTAGACACTTATCCAAGCTGCTCCTACATCACAGTGAATGTTGAAGGTGGGCTTTGAAGATCTCTGAGGTACTAATTCAGTTACCTCCAAATACCTATAACACCTAGGGTCATTGCTTAGGTTCAACAGGAAGCCACCTACCGACTAATTCTTGGCGAAAGAGAAGACCCTCAAAATTACTGTGCCTGTCCATCTTTTTTGATGTCTAGATTTCCTTGGCCATTGATTGTTCCAGGCTACAACTTCATAAAGCGGAAAGGCCAGTGGACTAGGAGTCAGAAGAACCTGGTTCTAGAACCTGGATTTACCACATTATTAGGCATGGGGATAGATTTAATGTCGTTGGGTCTCAGATGTCTCATGTATAAATTGGGATTATAATGCTCGCTTCCACAGACCACTTATGGTGTAGAAGGAATAGCCAAACTAGCGCTACATGGCATTTCTTAAATATCGTGAACATAGATGCATCATTTTCAAAATCTTCCCTAAAACCTATGGTGGGTTCCTTGAGTTTATGCTGTAAGATGTTAATATAAATTTCAGAGCTAGATACATATGTTACAGAACTATAGGAATATTATATTAAGAGCAGCTATTTTTTAAATGTCACTGTCTGCATTTAAGGGGTGACAATATAATTTACTTTAGTGGGAGGACTGATCCTTCATTTGCGAAAATACTTTAAGGGCCTTTGGTTATGTAAAGATCTTAAGTAACTGAGACAAGTGTAGAAGGAAATTGAAGAAAAAAGAGAGAGACTACCCTGAGCAATTATTTTACAGATCACTCTTTCCTGAGGGGTAGGAGCGGGGAGACACATCACTGTAGAGATTCTATTTTGGTCTTTAAGGATTTTCCTTTCTTCTTGGTAGATCTAAGAGAAGGTGTATGAGGGGCCTGGAACTAGGGAAAGAGCAAGGCCAGGAGTGGGATCTCTGTTCTGAGCCAGGAATCCAAGCAAGAGGCGGATGGCCAAGGGGAATGTCAGCCGTTGGGGAACCCTGTGGAAAGAACATGGTCAACAGATTTAGGTTTTTTGGTTTCTGTTTTTTAATTAATTTTTTTTTTTTTTTTTTTTTGTGATACGTGGGCCTCTCACTGTTGTGGGCTCTCCTGTTGCGGAGCACAGGCTCCGGATGCGCAGGCTCAGCGGCCATGGCTCACGGGCCCAGCCGCTCCGCGGCATGTGGGATCTTCCCCGACTGGGGCACGAACCCATGTCCCCTGCATCGGCAGGCGGACTCTCAACCACTGTGCCACCAGGGAAGCCCTGTTTTTTAATTTTTAAAGCCAGCTACTAAGTACAGCTTCGTTAACCTTTGTAGCTCCTCCGCATTGCTGAGCAGAATGAGAAGATAGGTCTGCATCCACACTTGTGATGAGGTCACAGGAAAGAGCATCTTTCCTTCCCACCAGGCATCCCTGAGGCCCCTGGAGAAGGTGGCAGGTGACCCAGGTGCAGGCGGTGATCAGAGGTAAGCAGACAGGATTGAAGCAAGGAGCTCATGCACAGAACAAAATGTGACCAGTGGAAGGTGAAACCTACAGATTCAAAACCCAGTAGGGGAATTCCCTGGCGATCCAGTGGTTAGGGTTCGGCACTTTCACTGCAGTGGGCTCGGGTTCGACCCCTGGTCTGGGAACTAAGATTCCATAAGTCACGCAGTGAGGCAAAAAAATTAAAAAAATAACTGGTAGTTTTCAGAAAATCAGCAGGAGGGGCCCCATTACCAAACTCAAGTGTTTCACTGAACATGAATACATCCCAGAGGTTCTGGGGATCCAGCAGACCTGGGACCTCTTTGTACATCCCCAGAGGTGGAAGTCTTACCATGAAGACAAGGCAATGCAATGTCCTTTGAGAAGCTGGCTTTGAGCCCTGTGGCCTTGGGTAAGGTGCTTACATTCGGGGGCTCAATTTCCTCAGCTGCTAAGTTCCTGCAGGGCTTCTGTGAGAGGCAGAGAGAACACCTGTCAAATGCTTGGACATGGTTAGCAAATGGTAAGCACTTTGGGTATATGCAGAGGCATGCAAGTCCCATGCCAGCTGTAGGTGACAGCAATTCACGGAGGCAAACACTGAGAGTTTATTTTGAGACACACTTACGCTTGAAACACAGGCTTCCGGAGGGCAATGCCTGGCACACCGAGATTGTGTTGAGGGCCTTAGACACCACAGCATTCACTATTGAACAGCCAAGCTCTTTCCACACTACCTAGCAATTTATTTCTGGGTTAATATGAGGTGATGGTTTCAACCTGTAAATCCCATTAAGTTTGAATCCTGGTTACGTCAAGGTAGTGCATAAGAAACAAGGTTGTCATGGCAATTTACATCTGAGACTCACAGGTGATCATAGACCCTAGCTCTTGAGGCTCAAGGGACAGTATATTTTCCATGCTTCATTTTTCATACTGGAATTCTCTTCCCCTTCCAACACCCAAAGACTCGATTGCTGGAATCTCTGTGGGGCAGAGATTGACTTTTTACATTGTTTGAATAATGCTCTGAGGTGGTAATTACAAATCTAATAGATACATTTTTATATTGGGAAATTTTATATTGGAAAATTCTATGTATCTGAGAGCTTTTAGTAATGACTAGTTTTTAATCTAATAGTTTGAGGTAAACATAGGGATAACCTTCAAGCATATTCCCCTTGATAAATGTGTGATATCAACTCTGCACTGTTCTAAATAAAACCCCTTCGTTATCTAGTTTGAGGCTATATTTTCAACATTCAACAAATAAAACGTACCTCTCACACTTGAGACCTCTCTCACTGAATTTAGCTCAGGTACATATTTCAGATTCCTCTTTGTGACACCATTACTTATATTATTGTAAGGCACACAAATGGCCCAAACTGTTTGAATTGTGACTTCTATACAAATAGGAAGATCACTTTGTCATGAGACCTTTCAGAGAGGTTAGAGGTTCTAAACTACTTACCCTGTTGGCCCAGAGTGTGGTAGCAAAAGAATTATTTGCTTTTACAGGCCAGTCTGGCTGTTTCCAGTACCCTTTTTGACAGCTTTGCTTGTTTTCCTACATTTATTGTTTTCGAAGAGCTCAGGTTTTTAGATGCAGGAACAGAACTACTGGCTTTTAGAAGATCGGCAGACTTCAAGATTCATCTACTGACATGAGGGCAGAGACGCCATGATTGCTGCCTGGTTCCAAAATTTTCTTGATCTTTCTGCTTTCAAGCACCACTTACCACTTTATGTAAGAAAATGCTTCTTCTTGAGGAGTATATTATTAATATGTCCAAGGGTATAAGATGACCTTCGGCCGTATCTACATGTTCTTACATACATTGCCTAGAAATTCATTTAAAATGAAAATCGTTAGGTTCTGTCAGCCTCTTTATAATTATCAACCCCAACTGAGAAAAAAACATGGAAAAGGGCTTCCCTGGTGGCGCAGTGGTTGAGAGTCCGCCTGCTGATGCAGGGGACACGGGTTCGTGACCCGGTCTGGGAAGATCCCACATGCCGCAGAGCGGCTGGGCCTGTGAGCCATGGCCGCTGAGCCTGCGCATCCGGAGCCTGTGCTCCGCAACAGGAGAGGCCACAGCGGTGAGAGGCCCACGTACCGCAAAAAACAAACAAACAAACAAACAAAAAAAACATGGAAAATGTTACTGCATGATTATAAACATAATTTAGAAAGTATTCTTTAAAGAAAACAATTAACTTAATGTTCAAAATAACTGTACATGTAGGTATTGCTGTTATCTCTGTTTTATGAAGGAAGAGAGTAGATTTCAGAAATGTTGTGAAGATTTCCAAACTCACAGTGCCAATAAATGGCAGGCCCAGGATCAAATATTCTTTGGTTGTATTAATGTATTCATTAAACTCTCCTGCAAAGCTCATATATGCCAGCCTCCTTGCAAGGTCAAGATTCCCTGCCCCACTCTTTAGGAAGATTCTGTCACAAGGCAGACAGATACACCAGCCAAGAAATCGCCATACTATGTGCTACATGCTACAAAAAAAGAACATTCATTCTCTCTGGTAGGCTACGAAAGCTTCCAGGAGGGTATTCTATCTGATCTGGGTTTGAAAGGGTGCTATTACCTCATGGACTAGAAAGAGCATAGGCAGAGCCAGGGAAGCCAGGAGCAGCCTCACTTGCTTGTGGATGATAGTGGTTTGGGACTCTGGGAACATGAAGAGTCAGGGCCTGAGTGGCAGGAAGTATGACTATCTTTAAGCTTTAACTAGCTACTTTTAGGGGCTGGATGGTGTCCTCATATGGTCTGAAAGTCCTAACCCCCAATGTAACCTTATTGGTCTTTAAAAAGGTAATTAATTAAAATGAGGTCATTAGGGTGGGTTCTAATCTTATCTGACCTGTGTCCTGATAAGAAGAAGAGATCAGGACAAACAGACACACACAGAAGGAAGACCCTGTGAGATCACAGCAAGAAGGCAGCCATCTGCAAGCCAAGGAGAGAGGTCTCAGGAGAAACTGCTCCCATCAACACCCTGATTTTGGACTTCTGGACTCCAAAAGTGTGAAGAAATACATTTTTATTGTTTAAGCCACCCAATCTTCTTTGTTACAGCAGCCATAGAAAAGCAATCAGCTGCTTCTATCTTTTCAAAATCTTTATTTAGACCACTCTATGCCTCCACCAGCAGCACAGGCAAATAGCACTCAGTTCTAAGGAAGAGGGCCTGTGCTATAGTCACCCCAAAGCAGGAACTGTCACCAGGACGGTAGGCAGGGTACGATGCAGCCACATTCCAGCACCAGCTGGATAAGCGCCTTGCAAGGAGACTTCTGCAGGTGCTAGGCAGAAGTCTTTGCAGGTGTACAGCTTCAGGGGCCATGGAAAGAATGGCCTGGGCAGAATGGCTGGTGGCATGCCCCACAGAGGGCCTTGCCAGAAAGCAGCAGGGGCGGCCGGAGCAGAACAAATCACCCTTAGCCATCCAAGCTGATTTGTGGCCTGATATAGCCTTTTATATGGCTTCCCTCAAACTTCAAATAATTCATGGCTGCAGCTCACTTTCATTACCATGCTCAGGACCAGGCTTCCAGAAACTCCTTTGAGGGCGCCCTCCACAAGGTCGCCCCGCAAAGTGGAAGGAAGATGTACTCTGGCTTATGTGACAGCCACTGGGAGGAACAGGCTTCTGAAGGTGTCATGTAGCCCCTTAAGGCTACCCCAGGTTTTATTTTTAATTGTTACAGACTTAACTATCTCTTTGAAATGCTGCAACAGGGCTGACCCAGCTACAAGTCAGCTCCTGCTAGGGAAATCATGTGAACCCGTAACTCTCCTCCAAAGACCTCCCAGTACATCTCCTAGCCTCTGGTCTTCCTCCCTGACTGTTTCATCCTCCAAAGAGCTGCTGGAGGGTGTGCTCCTCCCACAGGGCTGTCATGTCATTCCTGATCCTGAGTTTCATCTTTTAAAACAGTGTTTTTAAAATTTGGTGTCACTGTTGTTAAACATATTTTTTGAGCCTGCATAATATGTGCATTTATATCTTTTTATAAATTAGACATTTAGGGCTTCCCTGGTGGTGCAGTGGTTAGAAATCTGCTTGCCAATGCAGGGGACACAGTTTCAATCCCTGGTCCGAGAAGATCCCACATGCCGCGGAGCAACTAAGCCCGAGGGCCACAACTGCTAGAGCCCACGCAACTAGAGTCCGTGCATCGCAACAAGAGAAGCCACCACAATGAGAAGCCTGCGTACCACAACGAAGAGTAGCCCCCGCTCGCCACAACTAGAGAAAGACCGTAAGCAGCAATGAAGACCCAATGCAGCCAAAAGTAAATAAATTATTTTTTTAAAAATTAGACATTTACTACTATATACATATAATATATACTATAAAACTACAAAAAAAAAGCAGAGAAATTAAAGGAAAATAAATGTAAAAGCTGAAGTCCAAATCCTTTCACCCTGTGTAAAAAACACCACAAAAAACTCTGTCCTCAGATGACAGCCTTCCTTTCTGAGTGCCCTGAAATGATTAGCTCACACCAGCCTCTTGCCATTGTCCACAAGACCATGCTTCCTTCCCAGCTCTTTCCTTTGTAGACATTCTTCCCTCTGCCTCCATGTTCTATCTGTTCAAACTTCTCATCTTTCAAGATCCAGGTTAATTATAAACAATGAAAATCACATACCCAAGTAACAGGAAAACTTGTTACGCTATTCCAGAGCTCAAACAAACAACACTATACTGTTCTTTAAAATTACTTAAAGACATTTTAATCACAAAATAAATATACAAATTAAGGACTTAAGAATGGAAAAGTAAAATGATAAGAATTTCTATAAGCATTGAAAATAGTTAAATATAAATCTAAGAGTTTTGGATCTGGTTACAAACATAACTGTAGGTGCCCAGAATTTATTCTTATAAAATATATGGAAATAATAATTAATAATATTAACATGAGTTCAAAATACCAAACCCTATTAGTAGAATGTATAAGTGGAAGAAGGACACTAAGAATACCCAATTCATTATCTAATTCCCAAATTCATTAGAAATTTGAAATAAAATTTCATTTTGAATTTTACTTATAACAGAAATATACCTTCAGAAATTTCAGGGAAATTTAAATATAACTCCTAGTAGTAATTCAGATGATACTTGAGTCTTCCCAATTATAAGGTAAAATAAAACAATCAATACATAGTTTATAAAGCAAAATATAAAAAAGGAGAACTAATAAGAATGCATAAAAATCACCATGAAATAAGGTGACAAGATTAAAAACATGTAAATTGGTTATGGCATATATTCAAATGTTTTGGAATTTTTTGATGATGTTGGGAAAGTACTTATTGAAATATTAGTTTAAAGAAAACATAACACAAATAATTCTAAAGTAAGCACATACCTATATTTATACACACACATCATATATAGGTATATATATGTGTGTTTATACATGTCTGTGTGTATGTGCGTATATACAACTATACATAAAACTATATATTATATGATGTATATACACACATATGTATATATTTATTTACATACATACACACATATATGTATATATATTTTTTACATCTTTATTGGAGTATAATTGCTTTACAATGGTGTGTTAGTTTCTGCTTTATAACAAAGTGAATCAGTTATACATATACATATGTTCCCATATCTCTTCCCTCTTGAGTCTCCCTCCCTCCCACCCTCCCTGTCCCACCCCTCTAGGTGGTCACAAAGCACCGAGCTGATCTCCCTGTGCTATGTGGCTGCTTCCCACTAGCTATCTATTTTACATTTGGTAGTGTATATATGTCCATGCCACTCTCTCACTTTGTCACAGCTTACCCTTCCCCCTCCCCATATCCTCAAATCCATTCTCTAGTAGGTCTGTGTCTTTATTCCTGTCTTACCCCTAGGTTCTTCATGACATTTTTTTCCCTTAGATTCCATATATATGTGTTAACATACAGCGTTTGTCTTTCTCTTTCTGACTTACTTCACTCTGTATGACAGACTCTAGGTTCATCCACCTCATTACAAATAGCTCAATTTCGTTTCTTTTTATGGCTGAGTAATATTCCATTGTATATATGTGCCACATCTTCTTTATTCATTCATCCAATGATGGACACTTAGGTTGTTTCCATCTCCTGGCTATTGTAAATAGAGCTGCAATGAACATTTTGGTACATGGCTCTTTTTGAATTATGGTTTTCTCTGGGTATATGCCCAGTAGTGGGATTGCTGGGTCATATGGTTTTTATCCAAAACCTTACTATAATATCAGCACAAATAAAATCATAGTAACAATGATTAACCAGAGTTTATGTTGCTGCCCTGCAGGCACTCATAGGGTATCTGCTTGTGCAGTCTTCTCTAAGGACTCTCAGATTTTCTGGAGTCAGATAGAGGTGTATAAAACAAAACAAATCAAAACAGCAAAAATCCAAAAATATCTGTTGCTAATAGTTACTAATGGAAAATCAAAATTTCAGAATCAATATACTTTCATGCCACATATTTTATTTTTTTCTTGTTATTTATTTATTTATTTATTTTTGCATCTTTATTGGAGTATAATTGCTTTACAATTTTGTGTTAGTTTCTGTTGTATCACAAAGTGAACAAGCTATGTATATATATATCCCCATATCCCCTCCCTCTTGCATCTCCCTCCCACTCTCCCTATCCCACCCCTCTAGGTGGTCACAAAGCACCGAGCTGATCTCCTGTGCTATGTGGCTGTTTCACACTGGCTATCTATTTTACCTTTGGTAGTGTATGTATGTTGATGCTTCTCTCACTTCGTCTCAGCTTCCCCTTCACCCCCACCCGTGTCCTCAAGTCCTTTCTCTACATCTGCATCTTTATTCCTGTCCTGCCCCTGGGTTCTTCAGAACCTTTTTTTTTTTTTTTTTAGATTCCATATATATGTGTTAGCATACTGGTATTTGTTTTTCTGTTTCTGACTTACTTCACTCTGTATGACAGACCGTATGTCCATCCACCTCACTATAAAAAACTCAATTTTGTTTCTTTTTATCATGCCACATATTTTAAAAGGTAAAAATGAAGCTTACCAAAAAAAAAAGAAAAATATAATAATAGCTTAGTTCTTGAACAAAAGTGACCCTTTAAGGCCATATTTCCCTTAGGTTTTCTGAATATTGTGAGTTTCCTTGTTTTCAAATGTATTTTAATCTATTTTTTATATTTGTATCATCCATTTTTCCCTTCAAATTGCCTACTTGAAGCTTGTTCAGTTCTTTCCATCTGAATCATAAAGCGATTCCTGGAAGAGGTGGGTGGGGAGCTCTGGTGCAATCCTCGTGTATAAAAGAGGATCAATGGGTTTAGAAAGGAGCCTTAGGATCACCAAGCTCTGGCTGGTGGCACTTTTCACACATTTTTCCTGCATCAAACTTTTGAGAAAATACTCATAGTTGTAATCTAAGTCTAGGGACTGAGGTCTTTCTCTGCATCACTGCCCTGTTGTGATGTGTTTTGATCTGGCTGCCATGTTGCTTCTTTGACCTCTAATTCCCTGAAATTGGTGTCTGGGGCTTCTTGGGCTCCCAGAAGGAGACACTCCCTCCACAGGTGAGTCTAAAGGTGCCCATCTCCCACATCCCTGACAAGGGTGACATCTCCTGATGCTCCAGCATGGCCATCCCTTGAGGTGCCAGAGGTGTGTTGGTTCCACATGGAAGCAGGGAGAAGACCCTCTCTGAAGCCTCCCACTCCTCACAAATGCACCAGGCATCTTCCACAATCCAAAAACTTCTGTGTCCCATAATGTCATGCTGCCCTAACTGCCTGAGAGCAGCTTATTCCTTATGGGAGGCAACCTGTGGAAGCTGAAAAGGTACGCTGAGAGGAGACACAAGCCATAGCTCTCAACACAACTCCATCACTCACCTGTCTGCAGGTTTGGCAAATAATTCAACCACTGCTAGGACACTATTTTTATCATTTGGAAAGAGAGGGTGATAGTTTATGTCCTCCCCATATCTCAAGACTCTTATGAGAATCCAGCGAGGCAATACACGTAGTGGTACCCTGTACAAGTAAGACATGCCGGGCCAGCAGAGGAAACTGCTATGTGTACAGCTCCATGGTTTCACTTTGCATCTCCATTAAACATTTACAGGACATTCCCCAATCTCAAATGTGGGCTTCTTACAAGTATACAGTAAATCCAGTATTGCTATCTAATGCATTCAGTATTCAAAATGTGTGTTTTGTTATTGATTTATTGATAAATTCTCTATATAGTCACCTGGATTAATGATATCTATCCTGAACAATTGCTAAGCTAGTGATCATAGACCTGCTTTCACTCAACTCTTCTACTCTGTTCCTGATATAGTTCTATGCACAGCTTGGTCTTCAATTCAGTGCTTTTTGATTATGGGAAAATTTTTCTTTTTCTCAGTTCTAACCCTGCTAACAGATACCAGTAAACCCCTGATTAATGGAATTACACATCATTTTCCATCCCAGCATTTGGAGACCAGTGGCAATACGCATAATGACATGCCACATGCTTCAGATATTATTGGGATGCCCTGGAAAGATTATTTATTGTCTATGGGAGGAATCCATCAATGGGAAGGGCTGGCATCCTGTCTGTGAGCTAGCTGTCACATACCCTGGGAAATGACTCTTAGTGGGAGAAATCAAAACATGTATTTTCTCCTTGCTGGCTGGCTTCTTATCCATTGTAACTCATCTTTTATTTGGCTTATTAGCCACAAAGTAACACAAACTCAGTCAGACTTACTGGCTTTCGTCATGTGGATGAACTGGTTAAGGATTTTCCCTAAGCACACTGAATGAGAGAGAAATGGAGTGAAATGCACAATATTGGTGAGACAAAGGGCATAGGGGCAGAAGTCGGAAGAGCTGTGAGTTACAGCTGGCTTTGGCGTTCACGAGTTTGGTGGCTTCGGGTAAGGTTGCACCTGAGTTTCCTCCCTGTACAATCCGAAATAACCTCACTGGCTTATCCTGAAGATTAGAGATGGCAGATGTCAAGTACACAGCCTGGTGTCTGGCACAGGTTGGTGCTAAAATCTCCATGTTTGCTCCTGGATTCTCAGGTTGTTCTACTTCACAGGATTGTATGATGGTCAAGTGAAATAATCCCTGTAAGAGATTTTACTCACTTTGTAACCTCCAACATTATAAAACAAGATGTGACCATGCAGAAGACTGGTTAAAAAAAAAATTTCTTTTGCTTCACTTCAGCAAAATATTCAGAGTATCTTCCATCCAGCCACTATGATCGGTTCTGGAAATTGCAAAGTATCTGAAATACAGCTTGACCCGGAGAAGCTCACAGTACACAAAAGTGTCAACAAATAATTCACTTATAAAATAGCATGTGTTACATTCATAAATAAACACAGTGCTATGAAAACTCAGACAAGGGGATCTCATCCCATGGGGTTCAGGGAAGACTTTCTGGAGGACAGAACAACTTATTGGAGTCTCAAAGGGGGAAATAGATTATAAATGTGATTTGTTTTGTTTTGTTTTGTTTTTTGTCAGGGGAAGGTAGTGGGGGGCAGGGAAGGGGGTCTAAATAAAGAGAACAACGTGAGCCAGATACAGGCACGTGAAAGAGAGTGTGTGTGTGTGTGTGTGTGTGTGTGTGTGTGTGTGTGTGTATGCACAGGAAGCCACCCTTAGTATTACTCCAGTGTGAAACTTGATCTGGACTACTGCAGGAGATGGGACGAAACCAAACACTCAGCTTTGAGGGCCATAGAGGGCCACTGCAAGATTTTAAGTCAATTTGCCTTTTAGGAAGATTATCCTGAATGCAGTTTGGGGAATTAATTTAAGGGGAAAGAAGAAAGGCATGGAGCCAGTTAACTGGCTTTGGAACCATGTGAGAAGAGATGTCCTCTGACTCAAGGGCGTGGTAGATGGGAAAAGAGGAAGGGGTTTAGCAAAGGCCTGAGCAGTAGTTTGAAGACTGGCTGAAGAGAGGACAGAGGCAGAGAAGAGAATCTAGGACGATGGCCAGAGGGCGGGCTGGGTGCAGTGCCATGAACAGCGCGACGCTGACGGGCCATAAGTTCAGGCTGCGCATGCGTGCGTGAGTCAGGGGGCACTGGAACTTGGAGACGGTGGAGAGCCCACGGGGCTGCAGTGATGCTGAACCGTCTAGGAACTTGTAGCCTCTGCAGTTACAGAGCAGACCAGCCTTTGCTCGGCAGCAGTTGATTTCTTTCCGGCCAGCTCATTACCAGCCTCACGGCACGTGCTGGACAACCACAGATAATGAACAACCAGAGACACATTTTGCAAAACTAACCGAGGCTCCCAAACTCGGAGGGCCGTATCAGCTCCTTTGCAGAACCGGGGAGTTTATTGATACCTGTTTCAGAGTGAGATTAACCCCACTCTGGCAGGTTCTGTGTATTGTGCTTCTTTATTAGCTTTGGGATTCCCAAGAACATCTCACACCCGAAGTCCCAGTAGCCAATCCAGGGACAAGGTAAGTTAGTGAATACTTAGGAAATACAGACGCAGGAGGAGATCCTTGTAGACCAAGGATGGGCCGAGGAGAAAACTCATTGTAAAGTTAGTTTCCAGGGGTAAAGGACCGAGGCTAGTCGTCAGGGCAGCTTTGGGCAAAATGTGAAGAAGTGTTTGGAGCACTGCTTACTTAAGGCACCAGATGGGGGATTTGGAAATGGAGGGGAAACACGGAAGGAGATAATTACACAGCCTACACCAGGAGCTTACACCGCAGTACCAGAAGTGTTTCTATCCACGGCATTGGAATAAGGCATGCTACATGTCACCTGCGGGGTGTTTTGGACTGTGGTTTTCTGCCTCTTGTTTCTATGTAAATGCAGCAATCTGTTCTTTTAAAAATACTACATTTTTGTCGTTTCAAAAGGTATGGCGTGGGAGAGGTTTGACCATGGTATTCTCTCCCACCTTGGTCCAGTCTCCTAGGGAATTTGATGGACCTTGGTTCTAATGTGTTGGTATATCTGTGACCTCCTGGAGACAGTGCATTAATACAAAGAAGGTTGTTAATGGTGGTGATTTCTAATGCATGGAACTACTTTGAGGCAAGTGAGCTGTGCCTCCCTCCCCAAATTTCACTCCATGCTAACTTTAGGCTTTTTAGAAGATGACACGTGAGCCATATAGGCACTACGTGGTTATAATAGAAATAACACAGATTACTGAAAGGAAGACAAATCTGTATGTTGGAATACCTGTGCTTTTAGTTTGTTTTTTTCTGCTTGTTTTTTATTTTAATTCTACAACTCTTCTAGCTCTGAAGATTTTGGAAGTCAATTGTCAAAATGTTTAACATTTTTTAAAATGTCAACTTACATGTCTTGATTATGTTTTTATCAATTGATTACATCCCATAAATTCAACTACACCAAACATTTCATTTATCTTAGGGTAAAGATGGGAGTGGTTAATGACAGTGACATTAACGTTTACCCTAATTATGATCTTAAGAAATAACACTTATATTTCCTAAAAGTCAATATAATTAATAGCATCCTACACCTGCAGAAGGAGATGAGGGGACTTTCTCAAGACAGGAGCTTTCATGACAAGTTAATAGCTATGGGCTTTGTTCACAAACTTGCCAGAATTCAAAACTGGGGTTCTGCAACATCATGGCATTGCTCCTCATATCTGCAAAACCTTCAGGGTTCCGTGGAAAAGTAAACCGAAGTTCAAAACCAATCTTTGAAGCTAGAAAATAAATGCCAACCTACTATTTTCAAGACCTGATGATAAAGCAATATAGAAAAAAAAAATCAAGGAAGGAAGAAAGAAAAAAAGAGAAAGTGTTTTCTATCTCTACAGAGGCAACCTGCTGGAAAGCTCATCTGAATTCAAAGGGCAACATGAACCATTAATTAACTCTAAGGCTCTAGAGCCCAGGGCAGAACAGCAGAGCAGGAGAGAAGAAAACGAATTCAGGCAAAATGCTCACTGTGTATAATAACGAATAAGGAAGAGTTGTCTGACCAGCAAAGTTGTAAGTCACTACAATTCTCCCCAGGGAGAATTATGCCCATGGGAAAGGTGCAGAGGAGGTGGGATGTCCAAAATCCGCACCTGCCTCGGGGCAGCCCTTCAGGGTCCTGCTCACACTTGCCTCACTGACTGAGATTCGCCAGCTCACCTATATTTGGCCCTATGTTCTCTCCTGTCTCTTCAAGTCCAAGCTTTAGACAATCCTCTGGCTTTGCTTTCGCTCTTCTCAGCCTGGAACATCACCCACTTTGACCCTCCTCATAAATGCGACTGTGTGTCCAGCCCTGTTTGGCATTTGCTGACCATGTTTGGTGAATATACTTCAGGGAATCATGTGTGAGATTGAAAACTGAAAGAAGGAAGGAAGGGAGGGAGGGAGGGGTGAAATCTGTTTTCTCAGCCTAACTTGAAAAGAATAGGCAAGTGAGAAAAGGAAAGAGAAGAAGGTTCGAGCTACCATGTGCCAGGTACTAAACCAGGGCTCTATCTGTAGTAGCTGCCTAGCATGCTCTCCCATCACTTAATCCTCAGAACCATGTCTATTTTGCAGGTAAGGAAAATGAGGTTTAAATAGATTAACTCACTGGCCTAAGGACACATAGCTTGAAAGTGAAGAGCCAAGGTTTGAGGTCACGGGCATTTCTGGCTTCCAGTCCAGAGGCATTTCTAGAAGATTTTAGAGCCAAGGTGGCAGACGTATTTACACCATCAGTGGTGTGCAATGTTAAGAAATGTCTCCATCCAGCGCCCCAACCCCAACAGGAAAGGCTTCTGCACACCAGCAATTATGATTTCAGATCCACATGGCTTCAACTACAGTACCTCATTAGATCAAGACAGGAATCTTGACACAAACCGTAGTTCATACCAGCTAATTAAATTAAGATCAATATGAAATCTTCTTTAGACAAAGAAGCAATTGGATGTTTCTGGCAGAGATATCTGAAGGTTGAGTCAATAAGATAAGGACAAAAAACACATGTTAAAGAGTAGCCATGAGCCAGCATCCTTCCTCCATTCTCTAATGACGTGAACAAGAGAAGCTCCTCAGGAAACAGAATCAAATGAAATAAGCAGGGAAGGCTGGGAGCTGCCTGCCAGGGCCCGGTGTTCAGGACTTAGAAGGCATAGGGCCTGGTTATGTAGCTTCTGACCCCAGTTTTCTCATATCTAAATGGGGTTTGAAAACCAAGATGATTCATAAGATGATTCTTTCCTGGAGGGTTAGAAGCTCCAAGTTCGTTTTCACACACAGTATCTTCTTGATCCTCAGAACAGCTCTTTAAAGGGGGTGTTATCATTATTATCTTCATTTACACAGTAAAGAGATGACTTGGGCTAAGGCTTTTATGCAAATTTACCCAACATTAAACAGCTAAAATGGAGAGACAGAGCACAGATCCTTCTACCTCCCTATATGCTGTAGGTTTGCTACTTGAGCACATGTCCTTGGGTTGATGGCATATTGACAAGCCCAGAGACAGACCCCAGTCCTACCTCCACTTAATGCTTCTGTGTCCCAGAGCCCTCATCTGCAAGTCCAAAGTTTTAGATCCGTGGTTTTTAAACTTTGCGGGTCATAGGCTGCTCTGAAATACCAGTGAAAGCTGTAGACTTGACGCCTGGTGTGGGCGGGTTGGGGAGGAGGTTCTCACTCACACAACATGTGACATCAGAGCATCACTGCTCCCATGCACCTCTGATGGGGCGTCTACCCTGGAGCTGGGCCTTCAGCACGGGCTTAGCTCTAAGGCCATTCTCACACTTAACATCTCAGTATCCTATGCGGTAGTTTTCTCCTAAGGGACAAGTTCTTATATCTTACTTAACTCTTCGATGTTAAGAAAGGTGATGATTAAATAAAAAGAAGTAAAGCAAAAATGAAATAGTTAAAACGTGCAAAAATGTGCAATTGATGTTTCTACATGCATCATTGATTTAAAGTCAAATTATTTTCAGGTTTTCTTTCCCTCAAACTGTAATTCCCAACCTAGCCCACCCCCCCAAAAAATAGCAGAATAAATCCTTGTGAAAGAATTTATAAAAACAGAGATGAGAAATTAAGGCTCGCTCTGCATTATTATAGAAGTTGATTTTGTTTTACATCTTCCTGAATAACTTCCTTTAGGGAAGTGGGCTGCAATCCAGGAAAGAAAATCACAAGGAGGAGTATAGCTGGAAAGTTTCTGTGAGTTTAGCTTGTGAAAAGTGTTCTCCAAAGAGCCAACATCTTCAGAAAGTGATGGCAACCATTCTGATTAAAGGATGCTGCAGTAAAGGGAGAGGTTACCTTAGTTCATATTTCACTTGCCCAGTATACTTTCCACCGGCTGCTCCCCTTGGGTGCTGGCAAGGTCCCTGTCGGGGATCGGGAGATGAGGACTCCTAAGGCTGCAAAGGATGGTCATTCATCCAGGGTGAAGCAAGCCAAAGCCTGGTTATTCAAACTAAATTTCAAACCCTGGAAATATGAGGTGCTGACAGTTACAATGGTCAGAGCAGGAGCTGCAGTGACCAGGGTCCTGAATCAAAAAAGGATGTCAGGGGAGGGAGAGCAGGACAAGACAAGAGTGAGAGACCACGTGCACTCCATGGACGCCCCAGGAGGAGGTCCAAAGCCTGCTTCTGAAGAGTGCACAGGATGCAGGAGGAAGAGATTGGAAGCCGTCAAAAATAGAGAGTCGAGGTTGTACTGCAGGGAGGGAGTGTGGACCAGCATCATATTGGTTTCACCAGATCATGCGGCACCATATGCTGGATCTCAGGTTTTCTTCCCCAGTGGCCTGATACAGAATATCTTGCACATTTTTTGCAAGATCATATTTTTAACCAAGGTAGGTACAAGCCAGATGGTTTGCCCCCAACCCCTCACTAACTAGATGCTCTTTGCATTTCCATTTAACCCACAAGGATCCGTGAGGCTCTGAGTATAATTATAATGCAAATTCCACATCAGCTTTTACAGATAAATTCTTAGGCAGAAACACTATACAGTGATCAGCCTCTACAGCAGACTGGGATTATTGAAATAATATATATGATTTACTTTTTAATTTTGGATGTATCCACTTTTCTAAAGCTAATTCTTAAGTGCAAGTTTCCAACATCTTTACACTTTTCCTAGTAACCTCTGCCTCTAAATTCTCATGTGTCCCCCCCCAGAGGGTTAAACCTTAGCAGATTGTGACTAATAACCAAATAGGGAGATAAGTCTTAGATTTTGAAGAATATAAGGGAAAAATAAACTTTATACTTAAAGATGAAAAATAATTATAGGGACTATTTTCCAAGACATTTTAGTACTTCAAACATGGTTTATCTGAATGAAATTGACATTTTTGTAGTTGAAAAGCAGTTGAGTGCAGGCAATTTCCTGCAGTAGAGAGAACAGAAGTTTCTGAGAAGAGGGGCTGCCACCAGAGAGACCCTCCACGTCCTCTGCTGCTGTGCCAAACAGTCGCAATGGATGGGTCCAGATTTCGATGATAAGAATGTCTCAACATAAATTCCACTTCCTCTTTTAATTCTCAAGTGAGAATCAAAACCCCTTAGAGACAGACGTCAATTGGGCTGCCTCTTCCCTTATATCAGTCTTTCCATTCTGAGCTTGGGGTACCCCTGAGATGACACCCTAAGTCTGGGACAACACCTGGGACCAGGTGAGGGTGAGACAAGGGCAATGCTCTGGGGATGCTGGAGTCTCCCTTACCTCTTGAATCTTTCCCTTTGCAGTGAGTTAATTGTTCCTTCTCGATTTTCTATGACTCCAGGAAACCTCTCAAGTCATGGGGTGGGGAGGGGAATCCCTGGAGAGCGGACGCTCTGTAGGGCTGGCCCTGCACAAGGGGTCTCAAACCTGTGCTCCCACTCAACACTCTCCAGCAACTATAACTGCTCCCATTTCATTAATAAGGAGACCAAGGCTTGAAAAAGCTAAATAACATCCCCAGGGTCATAGGGCTCAAGAGGGCAGAACCGGGGTGAGATGCAGTCATATCTGACCCCAACACCTCCCGATGTGATGTTTCCTGTCTCCTCCCTGACCTCTCGGCCACAAGCACCTGCACGGTCATCAATCTTTGCTTTATCAACTCAGAGCAGTTTGACCCATTTGGTGCACACATCTTGTGTTTGAAATTCATTTAATGGTTTGTGGTACTTTAATAAACACAAAATGCATAAAAGTAAGGATTTTTTCCTTATTTATGGAGTTGTGATGTTTTCAACATTTAATCCAGAGAGCATTGCCAATGAACTGTTGCTCAAGTAGCTTAACCTGAATAGGAAAAAAACAAAACAGATAATAGATAAACAACAAGGTCCTACTGTACAGTGCAGGGAACTATATTCAATATCCTGCGATAAATTATAATGGAAAAGACTAGGAAAAGTATATATATGTATATACACACACACACACACATATATATATATATATATATACATACATATATATGTAACTGAATCACTTTGCTGTACACCAGAAAGTAATACGACACTGTAAATTAACTACTTCAATTTAAAACAAGAGTGAAAAGGCAACCTAGAAAATGGAAAAAAAAATTTTGCAAATCATATATCTGATAAGGGATTAATAGCCAGAATATATATTTTTTAAAACCCCTGCAACTCAACAACCACAAAAAAGAAACAACCCAATTTGAAAATGAGCAAAGAACTTGGATAAATATTTCTTCAAAGAAGATCTACAAGTGGTCAATAAGCACATGAAAAGATGCTCAACCTCAATAGTCATTAGGGAAATGCAAATTTTAAAAGCACACACACAGATAATATACAGAGATTCCTTTCCTAAAATAGGGTCATGTTAGTGACCAGGAGCAAACACACTCCAAGTTCCGTATCCTAACTTTCACATAATAAATGCTCATTATGTTACTATGTGCTAGACAGACGACTGGCAAATTTATATATTTTCGCAATCTTTATTTAACCTATATCCATTTAATTTATCGCATTTAAGCCTCACGTTCTGTGACATAAGCACCTCAGTTTCACAGATAGAAAAGGAGCTTGTACAACCAGATTGGTTCTATAAAGAGATCTTTCAAAGCAATCTAAGGCAACAGTTTTCCCATCGTCTTTTCTGTGCCCATCCTCGATATCTGATTATTAATTTGCTGTATCCTAGAGCCAGAAATAAACTGTTTTATGTTGAAGTCACCAATTAAGTTTGTTTTATTGGTGCTGGGGAGAGAAAGGTCCTCATCTACCCCCATCTGTCATAAAACCCTTGCTTAAAAATCGCTTGGTGGAGACATCATCCTCCAATACAGAGATAAAAGGAAGATTAAAAAGCTGTGACAGGGAGGGAGGGTGGCATGGACATATATACACTATCAAGCATGGAATGGATGGCTAGTGGGAAGCAGCCACATAGCACAGGGAAATCAGCTCGGTGCTTTGTGACCACCTAGAGGGGTGGGATGGGGGGTGGGGGGGAGGGAGACGCCATAGAGAAGAGATATGGGAACATATGTATATGTATAACTGATTCACTTTGTTATAAAGCAGAAACTGGTACACCATTGTAAAGCAATTATACTCCAATAAAGATTAAAAATAAATAAATAAATAAATAAAATGCATGATGTGAATCTGTCCTAGAGGCTAATCACATGCAGCGGGAGGGAGAGAAGCCTGGTCTGCTGGTGTTATCAGCTTATCAGCCCCGTATTATCTCTCTCATCTATTTGTCATCAGGGCTATCATTAGGAAGATTAAACACCAGTCTACAAATACTCCTGAAATTTTTGTCTTTCATTAGTGACTTATTATTATTACACAAGACCTCCCTTTTTCCAGCAAAGACAATGATTTCTTAGTCTGTGTCAGGATGCAATCCATAGAGAATTCATCAGGACTGAGGAAATATTAAATGCTATTTCCAACTACTGCATCCTATTGTCAGGAGCCATCTTGGATAATAAT
This sequence comes from Stenella coeruleoalba, assembly GCF_951394435.1. Classification (NCBI taxonomy): domain Eukaryota; kingdom Metazoa; phylum Chordata; class Mammalia; order Artiodactyla; family Delphinidae; genus Stenella; species Stenella coeruleoalba. The sequence continues at coordinate 315,860 of NW_027646108.1, read as the reverse complement.
GGCCTTAATTTATAGAAATATAAATAATACAACAGTGACACCAGGGATCTATGATCATATAAATCTGTCACAGAACAGTACAAATGAACATAGTTAAATGAAACTGAACTATAAATATATCTGTACATCAGCTTGTGATGGAAAAAAGCTTACCAAAAAAAAAAAAAAGGCAAGAACCTCAACTGCAATAAAAATGGAAGCATCTTTAGTCAACAGAGGCCTTTCACCTTGAAATGTGAGCCATTGTTGCATTCTATTCTTTTGAAATCTTAAGATATATTGAAAGTGATTTTTTTTTAAAGGAAACAGAGGTCATGCATCTTGTAGTCTCAGACAATCCCCATGCCTGATGGTGCATGCACTCTTTTATAACTTAAGTAGCGATAACACCTTATATTAGATTTTGTGATGCTCATTGGAATAACTAGATTTACTATCTTATGAATAATCTAGTGCTGTAGTGTTGTTGGCTTGGGTGGGTAACATTATCTTTTTTTTTTTATTTCAAAAAATGTTGCATTTGCTGTTTGAAATGAATGAAATCTGTTTCCAGGAATGTTCTCTTTATATAAGAAAAGTCATCTGCTTACAGCAGCTGAACAAAAAATCTTCGTAATTTTTTTCTCTTTTTTTTTTAAGATTTCATTTTATTGATTACTCCAGGAAAATACCTACATTGCTTTCTACACTAGAAGGGAGAGCATGTACGTAGAACTTTAATGCAGAAGATAACGTTGGATTGATCCCTTCCAAAATTCGTATCAAACACAACTTATTAGAAACACTTTCCATCGAAACAAACAGGCTCAAGAACAAAATAAAATATGCAGAAAGGTTATTGTTGTTATAGGAACATGATATGTTCTGTTCATTATGGAATATACATGCATGCAATGGGCTGGAAGAAGAAAGCGCTCCACAGTTTTAAATGTTGCCTTGCAGATTTGCAATGTTGAAATTTTTAATTTGACATCCATGACAGAAGTACAAGATTTGAAATAATTAAGTTCTGATTTTATCAAGATGGAAGTGAAGATGCAGGAGCTAGAGGTGATATTTACCCAGACAAATCACAGCTGGTAATTTCACAACGAATCAGGCCACGATGGAGAATTATTCAGAGCTTTTCAATCAGAATACATCTTTAATTTGTAATCAAGATATAATTTTATTAACATGGTGTGTGGTTGGAGGAGGTTTTCTGGCAGCTTTAATCCATTTAAAGAAAATGTAAATATATTAGAATCTCAAATCATCATAAGCGATTGCTACTTTGCTACCAGTGGAATTCATATATGTTCTGTGCCCTCACACAGTTGTTACATGGGATCTAAGTCAAGGGCACTGCTAGGGTCTGTTTTAGGGAAGGGAGTCCCTTCCTCATGGTGCCTCAGTCCCAGTCACCCCCACCAGCCATCCTGTATCCTGTGCCATGAACACTATGTCTCAGAGAAGCAAACTGCATCCTGTAATGCCTGGGCTGGTGGCTGTCCCACAAAGCCATAGAACTGATTTCCTCTCTCACCATTCGCTGCCACTGCACTGGGAATGTGAGCATTACATTCTCCCTTTTATCACTTTCCAAATACTGCAGTTCAGGAGACATGATCTTCCTCACCTGTCTCTTCATGTCACATCCTTGGTTCTGGCTTTCACTCTGCATCGATCCATCTGCCTCAGGGGGCTAGCCCCCTCGCAGTCGCCCTCTCTGTGTGTTCATGGTTGGCCAAGAGAACGCACATATTATGGCTCATAAGATGTAACAGCAAATGGGCTTCCCTGGTGCCGCAGTGGTTGAGAGTCCGCCTGCCGATGCAGGGGACACGGGTTCGTGCCCCGGTCAGGGAAGATCCCACATGCCGTGGAGTGGCTGGGCCCGTGAGCCATGGCCGCTGAGCCTGCGCGTCCAGAGCCTGTGCTCCGCAACGGGAGAGGCCACAACAGTGAGAGGCCCGCGGGCCGTAAAAAAAAAAATCCAAAATCCTGAACCTATAAATTAGAGTGTTAAATTAATTAAAACAGGAAGCCATTAGATAGTGTGGGCCTAATGCCACGGTGGCCCATGTAACCAAACCCAAATCTAATCCTATAAATGCCTTAATGTTATGAAATCAAAATGCTAAACACAGCCAATCACAAACAGGAAACAAGGCTTTAAACTATACCCAATCAATAATTTTCTTACATTTCTCCCGATTTTTCTCTAGAAAAGCCTCTCCCTGTGCTCCTGTCAGTGGAGCATTCCTAACCACTTCTGGTTTGATGTTGCCAAATTCCATTCGATTTTTGCTCTTATAAACTCTTAAAAATTTTAATATACCTGAGTTTATCTTTTAATGGTTCTGGTTTCAGACTGTGGAACCAAAGGAGACTCCCTCCAACCTCCCCCAACACGCCCAGGAGCAAGAAGCAACCAAGCAGTTGTACCTGCTGAGCCCTTGAATTCCCTGCTTTCTCGATGCCTCTGGAGATGGTGGGTACATCCCTCTTGGATCCTAGCTCTGCAGCATTTACATTATCAGCTTCCAGAATTTATTCGTGCATTTCTTTTTCCAGACTGGGTCTGGAAACTGGCCAGAGTCAGACTGGGTTTGACTTACTGGACTGGGTCTGGGCTTGGACTGGGCCTGACTTAAGCCTCGGGTAAATAAAATTTTGTCCTAAGGCTGAACAAGTGAGTTAACCTTACCAACAAATATTTTGAATTCAGTGACCACAGTGGAGAAATTTTAACTTCAATAAGCTTGTCTATATATGAGGTAACCTAGAGAAAATGAGGTCTCAGCCAAGCACTCACCATAAAGGGTACAGGGAAAATTATTTTTCCTCTGCTACAGTTCCTGGTGACCAAGATGGGACCTGCTGGGACACCCCACTAGTTCCAGAGCCTGCAAATGAGATCCTGGGCAAAATGGCAGAAGCCAGCAAAGGGTGAGAATTCCTACCAAAGTCAGTTCTCTCAGATCTCTATCTGTGGTGCTTGGTAGAGAGAGGAAGGTAAATTTCATACTGTTCCTTCCTTTCCAAATTCAGATTTCCAGGCCAAAGAAAAAAAAAGTAAGAATTAGATCTTTGACTTGTGACTCATGAATTTGCTTTCAGGTACTCATTGGTTGTCTGCGCTTTCTCTCCCAGGAACAGCTATTACCTTCTTGTCTGTTTTGTTTTGTGTCCTGAGAACTTGGCTTGACAGTTGTCAGGTTGTGGACCCCTAAAATATGACTGGAGATAAATGTGGGTTACATCCTATTAGTGGCTAGATATGGCTGAACAGAAACGTGCATTGTACCATATTTGCAGTTAGGGTCCTACCACTATTGCCAGCTCTCAGGATAATTGTCTAATCCATTTTTTCCTTTGCCGATCTGTGCAAGTGGCTCTGGATATTGAGAGGATAGTATCTTTTGCATCCCTTTAGACCATTGGGAATGAAGAGGACATTGAAAAAGGTGATTAGAGGGCTAAAGACACCTGAAGCACTTAAGTTGGTGACAATCTTTCTTCCAATGTCCTGGCTTTTTGCAATAATAGCAGAAATTAGGAGGGCTTTGGTTTTGTTTGGGAACCTTCATTAGCTGGAGTTGAAAATTAAGAATTCTAGCAGTCTTTCTTTTAGATGACTCATCTAAGGTGCGAGTGAGCTGATTTGCCAAATTAACTAAATCTGGAGTGGACATAGTTTCTCATTCCACCCTGGTCCTTTTAACTGAAAAAGAAAGACACCAGTTCAAAATGTTAACAAGCATAGAGTTAAAGGCTACCCAAGTAGATTCAACATCTGAAGGAAGATGAGAATTTTCTTTGAAAAAAATCTGAAGTTGATTATAATAGCCATGAAAATGTTCATCAGATTTTTGTGTGCTAGCCTGAATTTTGTTCCAATCAATAGGCTTAAGAAAAGCTACTGTAAGTGCTGGGTAGAGTTCTACAGCGAGTGTTCTAGCCTCTTGCCAAAAGTTAGGAGTTTGCTTTTTTAAATCACTTTCAGGACGTTCCCATTGGGCAAGTTTCATCCAATGTTTGGCCTGACTCTCACCAACAAGCATGTGAACTAACTGATATAGATCTGAAAAACCAGGCTGGGAAGTCTGATAACTATGTTGAATTCTTCAGCAAACCTATGGGGTGGGGGTGATCCTTAGTTACTTTACGAAACTCTTTAACTGTGGCTCACAATTTGGCCTTAGTCCAGGGAACATAAAAAACTTGAGGTTTGTTTGTATCATCAGAAGACTTAACTTTAAAGGGGCAGGTTCTGATAGGTTCAGAGGAGGAGAGAGTGTGGAAAGTTTTAGGAAAAAGGGGAAGTTTGGTGAGAGAATTGGAATGGAGAAGCAGAGGTTGTAGGGGAGGTAGAGGCAGTGCAGAACAGAAGGAGAAAGATGGCGCTGGAGGTGGGGCCTGAGCACAAGGATGGCTCCCACGCATCTGGATAAAAAGACTTGGGATGTTGGGGGAGGGAAAGAGCAGCCTCAGAAGCCATTTTGTCTTTCTTTAATTGTTCGTTTGCCTCAGTTATTTAAAAATTGTATTTTTCAGAGAAGAAATTCTAGACTTCTGATAACACTTGAAAGCCTCAAAATACCAATCGAAATAAGTATCCCATTCAGTTTTGACTATTTTAAAGCCATGGCTGTCCAATACAATTTTAAGAAAAGTAAGTTTGGGGAGTTCAAAAAGTTCCCCGTAATGGGCATCAGTGTTCTAAATTACTTTTGGTTAAGTAGGTCCATTTAGATAGAAATGTGCGTGAGGGGGGACTGTGGTTTTAATTTATAAAACCAGCTGGGGTTTCTGAAAAGAGAGGGCATGCTCAAAACTTTTAGATAACTTGGATGCCATTTCTTAGAGGTTTTACTCTAGAGAAAAGCAAAGAAACATCCTAAACTGCACAATTTCAATAGGTACAGGCTGGTTCCAAAGGAATCTGACCAAAGGCTTAGCAGCACATTTCCAGTAGGAACAGCCCAATTTCAAAAGAGTCAGTGCAAAGTACCAAATGAGTATTCAGAAAGAAGATAGAGCCTTTAACAGAAAGGACAAAAAGAAAAGAAAAAAAAAGCAGAAAAAAAGAAAGAAAGAAAAAAAAAAAGAAAAGAAAAAAAAGCAGCCTGGAAAGTTTTAAATTGCAAAAAGAGCCCAGCTCCAGGGTCTGCAAGAAAGCAGTGAGCTCAGTGGGCTCTGTGGGTACCAGCACCAAAGAATACCCCCAATAACCAGCCTCAGAGTTATTGGGGGGTCTTCTCTGGATCCTACTCTCTGACACCAAGTAATGTTGACCTACACAATAAAACAGCCAGTTATTTTACCAGCAGAATGAGTTTATTTGAGAACAGAAAATAAAAATGTAATTTGGGACATACAATTTATGGTGGTGAACCACAGGCAAGTCTGAAGGACAAAGGAGAGGAAAGTTCTTTTCTAGGAAAGGGAGAAGTGAAGGAGTTGTTATAAACAGAGAGTCCTATTATAGGAACTGGAAGTTTTCATTGGCTAAGCTGTGACAGTTTCTCATTGGCTGGTCTGTGTCCAAGCAAGGAGAAATTCTTTCTTCTTCCTGCTGGACAGTAAAGTAGTAACCTTCTTCCTGTTGGAGACATAAAGGTAAGTTTCTTCCTGTTGGGTCTGCAACTGACATTAAGTGGTAGGGCATGAGAGCTCCCCCTTCTGGCCTCCCAACTCCATTCTAAATGAGGTTTCTGTTTATTAATTTTCCTAAAGAAATTGAAGGTAATGTAGTTGAATGGATAGGTCAGCTTCATTGTCGTTTAGGTTGCAACCCATTCTTTGAGGAATTGAAAACAACTGTATTTTTCTTACAGATCAAGTCTTTACAAGAACAGAAATGCAGCTCTAGAAACAATTAAAAGCTCACCTATCTTTTTACCAATCGTCAAACATCCCCTATTCATCTCAAAAGACTTGTAAGTATTGTAAAATTCTGGATTTAGGATCAAAAGTCCTTCTTGAAGAAACTTGCATTCATTCCCTGTATCTTCGAGACGTAAATGTTCTACCTGTTCTTCTCTAGGAACTGAGGGCCATCTCTTTGAAACAGAAACTTCCGAGAGATAATTCTTATCAGAGGAAAAAGAAAAAAGAAAAGAAAAGAAAAAAAAGGGGAAAGCCTATTTGGAAACTAATCAAATGAAAAAATGGAAAATCTTAACACTCTCCACAAATATTAATAAAAAGTTTGTGCCATCTGAGCTGGTAAACTTAACTTATGCATCTGCCAGAAACACAATTTGGATCCAACCACTCTTTTCTAAACTTGTGGGTTTGTATTATTATACTATTACCAAAAAGCTGGCTTCGCCCCCTGGTGGGTGTCAGCCAAATTGCACAACCAAGTCAAAGATCAGGAGAAGGAAGGTTGTATTACTTGCAGCAAGTAAGGAGTGGACCGGGGATCTTTCCCACAGCAGTGTCTCCCTGCACAGCAACATGGGGGAAGTTTTAAGCTAAGTGTACATACATTCTCATGAGGGGGTTTGAGCAGAGGAGAATTCAGTATAGAATTAGGGCAAAGTTCGACAGAGTCCAAGCTCTAGTTGATTGAATTCAGAAAGGGTCAACGTCATCATTCCTTAGGTTCCGCCTGATCTGGTGGTTGAGTGCCCAAGGGCGTCCAGATTCTGTGAAACAGCTCGAAAATGTTCTTCAGGTTAACCTTTACCATTGTGGAACTGGGAGTCTTTACAACTGATTTATTATCTTTGTTATTGTTACTTCTCTTGCCTGATAACAGTCATCTGTTCCTGAATTATTTTGTTCTTTTAAGATCATTAATTACCGAGACCTGTTCAAGAACAAGCATTGCGGCCAGGCTTAGATCACAGCATAGCTTAGGCCAAAAAATAGCTTTTCTTATGTCAAGAAACCCATGTCTGGTTCTCTTTCTCCAGGGACCCCTACCCTATCTGCTTCTTGGTAAAATTTTAGAACCATAAGTTCTCTGTTTTTGCCTCTCTGTATGTTTATGTATGTCTATGTATGTATCAGTGTGTGATAGTTTTCTACTTCCAATGGTATTGACAAAGTTAGTTTTTAAAGTATTCTATTTATTTGGCTTAAAGGCAAAGCATCTCTATACATCACGTATACTCTCAGAAATATAGAAACTAATCCAAATGCTTTTCAGAATTAAAGACCATTCCTACACCTGAGTTAGTCTAATGTGGAAGAAAATCTCTCAATAGTAATTTCATGTCCTTTATGCTGTAACAGATGTGTAGATGGAGTACTATGGCAACACAGAAGATGAAAATGTCTTCTTGGCGAAATCCAGAGAAAGTGAACTGCAGAGTTGATATTTGAGAAAAACCTTAATATACAACTAGAACATTTCCAGAAAGTTAAGTGGTAATGGGCATTTGAGGCACAAGACAGATTTTATAAAAGCCTAATGCCACAAAACAGCCAAGAATGTTTCAGAAACCATTTGAAATTTTATGTAACAAGTTTTTATGATAGATGATGGGATTAGAGAATGGGAGAGTAGAGTTGAAGGAGAGATGAGGTTGAGAGCTTAAATATTCAGGATTCAGTGTTGCAAGTAAAATAAACTAAAATTAGTTTAAGCAAAAGGGAGAATGGACAAAGGGGTAGGGGTTTATTACAAGGACACGAGACTATCTCATAGAACCCAAGGGTAGGAATGACACTGGGTGTCAAGAAACCCTGGAATCAAGATCAAGGTCAGGAATTAAGGGAGTACTCCATTTCTAATACTATCTCTGCTCCTCTCTGGACACGTGCTTTATTATACTTTCTAGTTAATCCCAGGTCTCTGTGAATGTATCCATGTGGTAGGCAGAAGCTGACCGGTCACATATGTAACACTTCCAGCCACTTCAAACTACAATTCAATACCTCAGCAAAGAATACCATCTGCTAAATGGAATCAGGTATCTTTTCTTCATTCAACTAACTGTACCCAGAGGCATGAGGGTTTCAAGGTAGATGTCCACTACAAGAATAGATTAGTATAAGGTCCTGGGAAAATGTGCATATCCTGATGAAAACAGTTCAACTTTATTTTGAAGGGTAAAAAAGAGTAAAGGCAAAGATTTTCAAGCAAGAGTCAGATATGATCGCATTTATTTTTTAGGAGGACCCTAGTGGTGGTTGGATATGACTAAAAGAGAGAACAGCAACCAGGTTTACCTTGTTTACTATTATATCTGCTGCACCTGGCATAGTTCCTGATGCATAGGAGACTCAATAAATATTTCCTTGGTAAATGGATAAAGAATGCCTTAGGCTTTTATCCTGAACAACAATGGAGAATGGTGTCATTTATTCAGATAGGGCAGATAGGGAAGCTGGGTGGAGGTGGGGGTGAGGCTGGAGAGTGGACAGTAAATGTGTTGGGGGTGGTAGTGAAGTGACTTTTATGTATCAACTTGACTGGATTAAAGGATGCCCAGAGAGCTGGTAGAACATTATTTCTGGGTGTATCTGTGAGGGTGTCTCTGGAAGAGATTAGCATCTGATTCAGTAAACTGAGTAAAGAAGATTCGCCCTTACCAACGTGATTGGGGTCCTAACAGGACAAACAGGTGAAGGAAAGATGAGTTTCCTCTCTCTCTTCTTCAGCTGGGTCGTTCATCTTTTCCTGAACTCAGACATCAGAGGAAGTGGTTCTTGGGCCTTCAGACTTGAAGACTTATACGAGAGACACACCCCTACCACGCCACTTCTCGGGCCTTCGGTTGAGGACTGAATTATACCACCAGCTCTCCTAGCTCTCCAGCTTTCAGGCAGCAGACTGTGGGACTTCTTGGCCTCCATAACCATGTGAGTCAATTCCTATAATAAATCTTCTCTTTTGTATATCTCTATATAGCCTATCAGTTCTGTTTCTCTGTAGAACCCTGACTAATACTGGTGGGCCTGATAGACTCTCAGATGGAGATTTCAATTAAGCAATTGGATGTTTAATTCTGGATCCCAGGAGTGAAGTTTTGGCTGGCAAAAAACGTGAAAAAATGGAGGATTCTATCAAGATCAGTGATATTAGTGATACTGACTTCTGTGACAAATCTATAGGATTAAAAAAAATAAGAAGTTTATTTTTCACATGTATAAAATCCAGTGAGCATTCTTGATTGCTGGTTACTCCTCCAAGTAATGATTCAGAAATGGTTGCTCTTTCCATCTTGAGGCAATACCACCCCCTAGAGCCTCTGATATCTCTCCTAGGTCTTGTGTATTCAGCCAAATGATTGAAGCGGAGAGAGAGGATTATGTAGGAAGTGTTGAAAGGCTAGGCTTGGCAGTGGTATATATCACTTCCTCCTATATTTTATTAACTCTTACACAGTAATGTGGACCTACCTAACTTCAAGGGAGACTGAGAACTTCTGGCCTAGCTGTATGCCTAGGAAACAGGAAATGTGTTTGGTGAGCAGTTTCTACCAGAGCATGGATCATACTTAGAGTTTGAAATCACCTCAAGAGATGCTATAGAAAGAAGAGAGCACAGGGCCAAAGGCAGAGCCTTGAGACAGTCCAACATTTAAAGGGCTGGTAAAGGTGGATCTGGTAAAGGAGACTGAGAAGGAATGCCAGTTTGAGAGAAGTGATGTCATCTGGTCTGGAAGAGAAAGTGTTAATTGGGGAACTAGCATTTCACTTTACTAAACTCTTTGAGGATCTGTATTGTAACATTTAAAATATTGTTTTGAATATCCTTAAGGGTAGGTTTATACAGAAAAAAAACTATTCAGAATTTTATTTTAATTTTTATAATCTATATTTGGTTGATTGAAGTTTGAAATTTAAAAAAGAACTTGTTCTTTCTTAACTTTAGTTTCAGTAAATATATCTTATTCAATTAATAAATCAAGTAAATTTAACAATAACCCTGGAACCTTTCATAATTTTAGTCTTACTTTACACAGTTAAATACTGTCAAACATTTTAAACAGCATTTATACATTTAATGTATTCTGTTAATTTTTAAGCAATTCAATCACCTGACAAACCTTATCAAGTACTTAAAATTAATTCTTATAAGTCTAAAAAAATTTAATTTATAATTCTGGGGAATATTAACTTCTTTTACATATTTCAGTAAAACTGCATATAAATATAGTAAGTAATTTCAATTTAAAACCCAAAAGATTAACTGAATTACTCAATTATATAGCTTTTATTAGAATCAAGTCTAATCGAATAGGCTAAATTCTCTTAAATATCACACAGCACAGTTTTGAAATAATAATTAATGGAATAATAAATAATTAACTTGATTACCTAAACATTTCTATGTTTAAATCTAAATATTCTAGAGGTAAAAATATGCTTTCTCACAAAGGAAGTATTGGTGCCACCGCAAAGAGTCTTCAAGGATACTCTCTTACATGTTTGGCATATTTACCTGAGATACTGACCAGAGATACTATGCCTGTGATGCCCTATTTGTAGTCACTATATCAATTCACTTAATAGTCTTGTAGGTCTAATAACCAACAGAGATTACATGCTTGGGTTTAGATTTGACTTAATTTTTCTTCTCACAAGACTCTGCAACCTCACTCAGGTGGTTACATCACTGGGTTTAATTTTCTTTTGGTTCTTATGTTATTTCAAATTCTTCCTACATAGGTCTAAAGAACTCTGATCTTAATGGAAACCTACACTTTGGTCAGGTTTTTCCCATTTGGTAGAAACAGATTTCCGTATGGGTGTAGATAACTCATGGCTATACAGTGCCAAGGTGGAGTCCATCTCACTAATAAAAGAGAGAGAGGGAGAGAGGGAGACAGAGAGAGACAGACAGACAGACAGACAGACAGAGACAGGGAGAGGGAGAGAAATAGAGAGAGAAAATGAGGAGCAAAGAGAATTGACCACTGTCTTGGTAACTTTGCGAAGAGCCTTTTCTGTGGAGTTGGTAGAGACTATAAAAGGGGTAAAACTGAACAATTTACCTATAATTGTGTATGTGAGCACCTGAGGTAGATTTAAAATCAAATATGTCTGATTTCAAAGCCATGACTTTGAAAATATGTACTTTGGCATATTTGTATGTGTGAATGTTTGTGTCTTTTCAATAATTTTTTTGTTAATATTTTCAAAGTGAATACTCTCAATGAATCTAAGATACCACATTTTAAAAACTAAATTTTTGTTAATGTATTGTTTTGGTTATATTTGGGGCCTTTTGGCATCCTTTAGTTTTAGAATTGCCATCTAGTTTTTTTGTTCTTTTTTTTAAATGGTGGTAAGAATATTTAATATATCTGACCTTTTAACAGATTTTTAAGTGTTCCAAACAATACTGCTATCTATTCTGCACAATATTATCTGTAGACACAATGTTATGCAGCATATATCTAGAACTTATTCATCTTGCATAACAAAAATTTTATAGCCCTTCATTAGCAACTCCCTAGCAACCACCATGCTATTGTATGCTTCTACAAGTTTGACTACTTTAGATACTTCATATAGGTTGAAGCATGCAGTATTTCCCTGCTGTGACTGCCTATTTCACTTAGCATAATGTCCTCAAGCTTCATCAATGTTGTCACATATTGCAGGATTCCCTTTTTTTTAAGGCTGAATAGTATTCTATGTTATGTATACCTACTTTATTTAAAAAAACTCCTTTCATTGGTTGATGGACATTTAGGTTGCTTCTACATCTTATCTTATGTGAATATGGCTGCAATTAATATGGAAGTACTAATATCTCTTCGAGTCCTGCTTTCAATCCTTCTGGATAAATATCCAGAAGTGGGACGGCTGGATCACAAGGTAGTTCTTTTTAAATTTTTGAGGATCCTTCATGCTGTTTTCCATTGTGGCTGCACCATTTTGCACTCCCAACAATAGAGTAAAAGACTTCCAATTATTTAGAAAACAAACAAAACCAAAATCCCAAAAAACAGAGTTTTTAGTTTCTAGCTTAAACAAAGAAACATCCCACCAATCAACACTCCTCCGCTCTCCCAATAAAATTACATTTAATTGAATCTTTAGTTTACCATTCTCCATATTTTCTCAAGAACTCTGAGGAAGATATTTCTTTAAACACTTGCTAATTTAATTCTCTTTAGTCTAGGTCTTAATAATGTATTTTTTCTCAGAATTCCCACTACAGACCTTCAAAACTGTGACCTTTGCCAATAGTTATTCCTAATGAGCTTCTGGCTGAGCTCTTCCTTTTATATTCCAAACAAATCTCAACAATTTTTACTTTATCCTATCCTAATCACACTCACCTTGCTTCTTACCAAACTAGAATCACCAGCGTTCTGTGATTATTCTGCTGTGTGTGGAATAAAATGGCCCTTTCTACTTCATCAGACTGGAGAATACCTTTTCATCTTTCAAGTTCTTTAAGGGCCACTCTTCCTTTTGAATGTTTATTCATAACAAAATTCGTGGTGCTACTTTCCAGGACAGATTTCAGCTTTGATCCAATATATTAAACTCTCATATGAATCAGATACACATAGAAATTTTTAGTATGCTTAAGAATGAAAAAATCTATTTTTCACATCTATTCTTTAAAATATTATAAAGCTACTAAAAACAATAAAGGAAAAACTTTATGTACTAACATGAAAGTCTGCATTATTGAGTAAAATAAACGTATTATAAAATTATAGGCATAAGTACAAAAAAATTCCTCCAAAAACACCAAAAGAAAAAGTCAGAATACCCAACAGAAAATTGGACAAAACACTTGAATAGTCACTTCAAAGAATACAAGTGGGGCAACAAACTTAGGAGAAGCTGTTCTATTTTATTAGCTGTCAGGGAAATACAATTTAGTTGGCAAGCATATGGAGGAATTAGAATTTCACATGCACTGCTGTTAAGAGTGACTTCTAGATATATACCCACAGAAATAAATACATATAATCACCAAATGTTCGTAGAAGCACAGTTTCTAACAGCTAAGAACTGGAGATGATCTAGATGTCTATCAAGAGGAAAATGGATAAATAGATGGTGGCATATTTGTACAGTTGGTTAGTTCATAGGCCAGAGAATGAGTGAATGACTGGTACATGGAAAAACTATGGCCCAGTAGTATGCTGGAGCCTGCTCCTACCAGCTTACAAGAGGCAATTATGGGGGTCTTCTCTGGTGGTGCAGCAGTGAAGAGTCCACCTGCCAATGCAGGGGACATGGGTTCGAACCCTGGTCCAGGAAGATCCCACATGCCGCAGAGCAACTAAGCCCGTGCACCACAACCACTGAAGCCTGCGTGCTCTAGGGCCTGCGAGCCACAACTACTGAGACCGTGCCCTGAAAATACTGAAACCCATGTGCCTAGAGCCTGTGCTCTGTAACAAGAGAAGCTATTGCAATGAGAAGCCCACGCAGCGCAACGAAGAGTAACCCCCGCTCGCTGCAACTAGAGAAAAGCCCATGCGCAGCAACAAAGACCCAATGCAACCCCAAAAAAGGCAATTACGGGCATCTCCTTCCAACTCACATACATCATGTTAGCTTTAACTCTACCACTGTGGGAGTATTTGCAACATGGAAATTAAGAGATGCCACAAATCAGGGCTTTCCCCTCCCTTGCCAGAGCTGATTTACTAGTACACCACTGAAAGTATCTCACAAATGTAATTCTGAGTGAAAGATGCCGAACACAAAAGTAAATATACTGTATAATTCTGTTTATAGAAACTGCAAAACTAAACGTTGGTGTTAGAATTCAGGATAGAATAGTGGATATTAGCCAATGTGAGGAGTAGTGACGTAAAGGGGATTGAGGAGGGCATCTGGAGTTCCTGGTAAAGCTCTGTTTCTTGATCCTGATGCTGAATTATCATTGTTTGTAAAAATTCATGAAGCTGTACGATTATGATTTGTGTACTTTTCTGTAAGTATGTACACATCAATTGAAAACTTTCTTAAAATAAAAAAACAAATAAATGCATAGCATGATATCATTTTGTATTTTTAAAGGTATTGTGTATATGCATCGAAAAATGTCTGGAAGGATTAATACTAAGATGTTTACAGTACTTACCTCTGGAGGGTGATATGGTATAGGAAAGGAAAGAAGGGTGTAAAAGATTACTTTGAGCTTCTTATTTCCTATACTTCTATATACATTTCTTAAAAAGATAAACATGCTTCATTTTAGTGTTAAAATTTAACTGAAACCCTCTATATTTTTTCTTAAAATGTGTCCTTTTACAAACCCATTCTATCATTTGATTGAAAAGCTAAATATTCTATTTCTCAAAACTTCAAAGCAAAGAAACTTGTCTGCAAAGATTCCCCTAGTTTAGGAGAATGAGAATTAATTAGTTTAAAAGAGTGGAATTTAGAGGACTCATTAAGAAATAATCTTATTTACCTATACACCTATCTTTTTATTTAAATCAATTTTTGTGATTTATAATTTATATACAATAAAATGCACAGAATTTCAATGTGTAGTGAAAAGAGTTTTACAAATGTATATGTTCATATAATCACCCTCCAACTTTAAAAGATTGAAAATTTTAAAATGATAGAAAATCACTTGGAGAAGAGAGTTCTTGTCTTTCCAAGCTACATTATTTAATGTGTAATATAGAGTGCAAGCATTCTGTGTTTACAGATTAAGTGGAAGTCATGGAGTTCTGTTTCTGTTTTTGTTTTTGTGTTCAAGAATGTTTATTAAAGGTTTTTTTTTATTGGAGTATAGTTGATTTACAATGTTGTGTTAGTTTTTGCTCTACAGCAAGGTGAATCAGTTATACATATACATATATCCACTCTTTTTTAGAGTCTTTTCCCATATAGGTCATTACAGAGAATTGAGTAGAGTCCACTGTGAAATACAGTAGGTTCTTATTAGTTATCTATTTTATATATAGCAGTGTGTATATGTCAATCCCAATCTCCCAATTTATCCCCCCCTTTCCCCCTTGGTAGTCATAAGTTTGTTTTCAACATCTGTGACTGTATTTCTGTATGTAAATAAGTTCATTTGTACCATTTTTATAGATTCCACATATAAACGATATCATATGATATTCGTCTTTGTCTGTCTAACATACTTCACTCAGTATGACAATCTCTAGATCCATCCATGTTGCTGCAAATGGCATTATTTTGTTCTTTTTTGTGGCTAAGTAATATCCCACTGTATATATGTACCACACCTTCTTTATCCATTCCTCTGTTGGACATCTAGATTGCTTCCATGTCCCAGCTATTGTAAATAGTGTTGCAATGACCATTGGGGTACATGTTTCTTTTCAAATTATGGTTTTCTCTGGATATATGCCCAGGAGTGGGATTGCTGGATCATATGGTAGTTCTATTTTTAGGTTTTTAAGGAACCTCTATACTGTTCTCCATAGTGGCTGTACCAATTTACATTCCCACCAAAAGTGTAGGAGGGTCCCTTTTCTCCACACCCTCTCCAGCACTTATCGTTTGTAGATTTTTTGATGGCGGCCATTCTGACCAGTGTGAGGTGATACCTCATTGTAGTTTTGATTTGCATTTCTCTAGTTAGTGTTTCTCTAATAGTTAGTAAAGATGTTAGAGCATCTTTTCATATGCCTCTTGGCCATCTGTATGTCTTCTTTGGAGAAATGTCTATTTAGATCTTCTGCCCATTTTTAATTAGGTTGTTTGTTTTTTTGATATTGAGCTGCATGAGCTGTTTGTATATTTTGGAGATTAATCCCTTGTCGGTCTCTTCATTTGCAAATATTTTCTCCCCTTCTGTGTGTTGCCTTTTTGTTTTGTTTATGGTTTCCTTTGTCATGGAGCTTTAAAGTATTTTTCTTTTTAGAACATTATTTTTAAAAAGTAAATATGTATTAGAGCCTGGGGATAAAGGAGCTAAAAAAATTTTAATTGTTTTCTTTCAAACATATTCCAGAGATGAGTGTAATACTGTTTGATTTAGTTCATGTCTGTATAAAGACAGATTTATCTTGTCCTTATTGCCATATTGACTGATCTAATCACTTTCAATTTATGAAAGAAATATTAGTATTATGCATAGAGTATCTCATTTTACTCTTTGGAATATATTTCTTTACTGTTTTCATAAGAATAGTTTTTTCTTAAGTGTAGGTTAGCATAATGATAGTGTATTGGTTTCAAACACAGGAGATTTCTAAGTACATATATGATGTTTACTTAAAATAATCTGATCAAATAAGATAATGATTTTACATGATTTTTTTGAAATACGTAACAACAGCATCTCTTATTCACTTACAGTGATCTAAGTGCCAGGCTTTTCTGCTAAACTTTTTAACCACCGCGTGCAACAGGAACTTGTATTATTACTATTTTATAGATGAGCAAACTGAAGGTTAGCAAGACTAAGGAAATTACATTAGAGTACACGACAGGGCGGTTAATGGAGGATGTTGCCAAAAAGAATCCAAAATCTAGATAGCCTGCACTGCTTTGTTAAGGAATTTAGAATCACTATATAGTGCACTGGATTCCACTTAAGGTTTCTGAGTTGGGAAATCAAAAACAGAGTAGAGACCTTGGGAAATTAATCTGACAACATTGTTCTGTTTGAGCTCTCAAGCTTCCTGCCACTTGAGTTGACAGCAATATTCCAAGATTTCTTGGTCAAGACTGCTTTAAATCATTTCAGCCTAACAAGGTTGGATTATACACATTCTCTCCAGGGCTGGTTAGCCAGCACAACTATTTTGTACTGATTTATATATATTCAATTCTAGCCAGTCATAGGTAGGGAATCATAATAGCTACTATTTATTGAGCATCTGCTTTTACCAAACCTTACAGTCCAGAGAGTCAGAAATCGCAGCTTAAGCAAAAAAAGATCTTATTATTTGGTGTTTCTGTGACGCAGCCCAGTACTTGGCCCATGTTGATAATTTTAAGAGATGGCTTTCAGACTGAATAAAATATCTAAATGAGTATATATTAGTAAAGGACAAAAATGCTTTCTCTCTTTACTGAATTAAAGTTAAATAGTTTCATTTTGTACTCTACTGTTCTATTGTTTAAAAGAGTTTTGTAACTAGGTAATAACTATTCATCATCTAATAGTTGCTGTACTGTTCAATCATTTAAAGGTATTTATCGTATACGTATTATGTGCCAAGTGCTCTGTCAGGCACAGCCCTTCCTCTTTGGAGCTTTCAGTCTAGAGATTCTGTAAGAGCTGATAACGAGTAGCAGATACAAGTGTATTACGTTTCCTTTGTTTAATATTTCTATTCTGAATCTCTTATTTCCTGCACTGGGAGAGGAAGAGGATGATCAGGTCACATTTCTCCTTATCTACCTACCTACAAAGTAAAGCCACACATTTTTTGTGTATGGATGGGCCTATGGCACTATGAAATATTTCAAGGTGTTCTTCAAACAAAAGCTAATGATGTTAATAGGAGTCATTAGGTACAAACAAGGAGCCCAGAATGCTTTCCTGAGCACAAGCTATTGCTGTTCCTTTTGGCTCATAATCTCTGTTTTCTGGTATTGTTATTTATCTTTCCGTTTAGGTCCTGCCTTCCCCCTTTGAGTAAAGTTCTTCAGTAACAGTAATGATCTCTTATACCTCATAATGCTTCTTTACTTAGCATGTCATCCATTCATTCAAAAGGATGTTTCTATATGCGAGGCATTGTGATAACTCTGGAAAATAGACAGGAACGTGATATGGTTCCTGGCACCAAGAAGCTTAAATCTGAAAGGGAATAAGAGAGTAACATGTGTAACAAAAGGCTGACACAAAATTAAGGAAAAGTAGAGATCACTATATTAGTACCAAATGTCTATGAATATCAAGAGACTTCATAACATAGGTATTTTTAAGCAGGATCTTTAAAGAGAGAAAAAATTATGCATATGAAAGTGGAAATAATACGTCCATATAAGAAGTTATGCATATGAAAGTGGAAATAAGATGTCCACATAGACGAGTACATTTGCAGTTTTGGACACTTTCAAAAATAAAGCATTATTAAACAGATGTTGTATTCATTTTTCCTTGGGAGTTTATGAGTCATAATGAATGTGTGAAGGAAGTAAATGGTGCAGGGTTGGGGAGAGTATTGTATGAAACCAATGCTTTTGAAATCTCAAATAGCAACCCAGGCAAGGTGTAGGGATGTCAGATTTTTCATTTGTCATTAGGTGACATAATACATAGTGAATTATCAAGCAAATAGTTTTCCTTTCGAACATTAAAGTTGTTCTTCTGTTCAATCATTCACCTGTTCGTTAATTGAAACAAATAGCCATTCCTAGCTATCTTGTGAGAGGAATTATGGGTATAAATATGTATCAAATAAAGTCCTTGACCTCAAAAAAAAATTCACAACATCCAGGAAGATGGACAAGGAAACACAGTTACAATATAGTATGATAAATGTTTCAATCAAGAAAAATAACGTATCTTACGGGTTTGGCATTCTTCTTCTACAAGTCCTTGTATGAAGAATCATCTACAATCTTTCCTCAATAGTCGAAGAAGGAAGTACAGTGTGATCTAATGCTTATCAAAGCAAACATGTGCCAAGTTTTTTGGGGGGGAAGGTGGGTGTTAATCAACTTCATTAAAGCTTAGTTTCTTCAGCTGTAAAAGAGAAATAGTAGCAACAGAAAAATCTAGTGTGGCTTGCCTCAGTGAGAATCCTGCGCACCGCAAGGAAGAGTAGCCCCTCCTCGCCGCAACTAGAGAAAGCCCTCGTGCAACAACGAAGACCCAATGCAGCCAAAAATAATAAATACAAAAAAAAGAAAGAAAGCAGCTTAAAAAAGAAAAGAAAAGAAAAGAAAAATCTAGTGTGGCTTGCAAAACCACCTGTTAGAGATTTCAAGTTCTTTTGGGCTAAATCCTGATAATTAAATGAAATAATTCTGTAAAGCATATAGCAAGTGCCTGCCATGTGCAATGTGCTCATAATATTAATCAGTCATTAATTACTCTTAAAGCTATGTTTTCCCCACTAAACTGTAAGCTTCATGAGGAGAGAACGAATCCTTTCAATAAGATTTGACAGATGTTCATTTGTTCTCTGATTTCTTCAAATGTAGCCCAGCTCACCATAAGGGTATTAATTAAATTGTTAGGTAGTTGTAACATTCTTCAAAACCCTTCTTATATTTAATAAATATAATTTCCCTCAATTATACTCGCATCTGACCTTCAGAACATCTTTATTAACAGATGGTACTTAATAATGTTATTAGATGATCCTATATTTTACAAATGAGAAGATACATTCAAGTAAACCGAATATGTGACTCTCCAGGGTACAAGGCTTAGACAGGACCAGATCCAAAGCTTAAGTCCAAGTCTTCCGACTCCAAGCCCAGTGTTCCTCCCAATACAAGCAAAGAGCTTAGCAAATGCAGCCCATGCTCAAGGGAGGCAGTACAGTGGTTTAGAGTAAGGCACACTTTGGATTTTGTCTTAGCTTTGTGACTTTGAGTGATTTATCTCATCTCATTAAATTTCAGTTTTCCTACATGTAAAATGGGAAGGGTGATAGTATCAACCACGAAGGGTGCCGATGATTAGATGATTAAACGAGTTGATGTATATAAAGTGGCTCATTTAGAAAGTGCTCAGTAAGTATTATTCTTCCACCATTCCTGGTTAGATTTAACAATAGGAACATTAGGAGACATTTAATAAATATAAGCTATTGTTAGAAAGGGCTGAAGAAACTCCTTCCTTTCCTGTCCTAAGTCATCTAGTAGTTGTCTTGGTTCACTGTTAACATTTTAATTTTCCCACATCTCTTCACTCAGCTCAGAAATTCTTTATCAGAGTACCCAACATTCTCTATGATGTAGCCCCGTGTCTCCTCGCTCTCTCCCTGTGCGCTCCCTTTCCCAAAGCAAACTATCTGCCATTCCTTGACTATCGCTCTGGCTCCCAGACCCAAAGTTTCTTCTCATCTCCCCTGGTTCAAACTCTGCTGGTATTTCACGATTCTTTTAGATGCAATGCTTCCATAAAGCACTCCTAGCTAGAGGCCATGCATGCAGTCTCCCTTACAGATTATAAGAACATCGTTCATTTTATAAATCATGTCGTTATTGTCCTCCTTTAGATATCATTGTTATATTTTTTTAAGAATTTATAACGGGTAGATTTATGTGTGATTGACTCTTCAGGTTAACTCAACAAAGACTGATTTCATACCCACAGTGTAAGAGAGTGCCAAGGGCAGCTCTGATATATAAAGAGATGTACTCTCTGCCTTCAGCAAATTCCAATAATATTTCTTTAAAAATGGTTGTGCTATGTAAAGGGAGGAATAATTCTCTAATAATTGATAAGTATCAATGATCTTCATTAGGAAAAAGAGCACAGTGGTAACTGGCATTGACACCAAAATTCACTCCCTGAATATCCAAAGCAGTGCCAGAACTGGACACCACCGTTTTCTACTTGATTTTACTCCTTTTAGGGCTATAATAGTATTTAATAGGATTTCGGATCTGAAAAAAGTTCTTGAGGAATAGTTTAGTCTACCAACTTGCCTGGAACATGCATTTTCCTAGACAGACAAAAGAGGATCGTTCTATTGAATTACGGGGTACTTAGTGTTCTTTTTGTGAATCGGATTGTGGTCTGGAAGTGGAGAAAGGAGAAGAGTTTGTCCTTTGCTTCCTCCTTCCCTTTCTTCCTTCTTTTCCTTTATTTTAAAATAAGGGCTAGAAATTTTCAAGCTAAACTTTTTTTTAAGCACCCCTCCGAAGGGGCCGGGTTTTCTTCTTCTGGGGACTGATACTGCCTCTTGCTCTCCGGGATTGGTTGAGAGTAAACTAGAAATACTTTCAGGGGCGGAGAAACCTTGAGTGCCCTGGGAGTGCGAGTGGACTGGGCTGGGAGTGGACTCTAGGCTGCAGAACTGCTAAAAGCGGCCCTCGAAGGAGGAAGCCTTTGCCCCGCCGCCCGCGAGGCAGCAGGGTGGCCACCGCAGAGACACCGGTCCCCGGAGGCCCCGACGGCCACACGCTGAGATGTGGAATCTACTGCGCGAAACCGACTCGACCTTTGTGGCCTGGCGCCGCCCGCGCTGGCTGTGCGCTGGGGCCCTGGTGCTGGCCGCCTGCCTCTTCGTCCTCGGCTTCCTCTTCGGTACGGGGGCCCTCGCCACGCACAACCCCGAGCCTACCCGGCTGTTTGGCGGTTCGCGGGATTCCCGGGCCAGCTGTTGGTCTCCCGGTCTCCCGGTCTCCCGGGGGGTGGGGGAAAGTGGGGACGAGCACCCGCGAGTTAGGTGGAAGTTGCTGGACGGGCTACTGTTAAGACAGTCACCCAGGGTAAGGAGTAGAACGGAGAGACTCAAAGTGAACTTGAGAAAGTTCCAACTGCTGGGGCCCTGCGAGCAATCGGTACGTTTTAGTAGGAGCGCCGGATCTCTGGGGGCATTTGCTAGGTCGTCCCAGGAGCTTTGCAAGAAACGACTCTTACCTGTTTGGGGTCTTTATCTAGTGCCTGTGCCTGGACCTGCTTCGTGTATACAGTAGGTAGAACTCAGGGCACTGCTGCGTGGGAGCCCTATTGTCTCATTCTTTCGTCCTGGGGAGTAAATAAAGAGGAACATTTAGGAGCTAACCGGCTGACATTGTCAGTGCTCTGAACAGATCCTTAATAGCAGTTCTTGAGCGTTTTCCCCTGTGTACTGATTTGCAGACTTAACCCAACTCTCCATGATTACCAGGGGGCAGCACAGATTCGCTGAGACTCTTTTAAATTCTAATATTAACTCTGCAACTTCTCTGTGTCCTTGAGCGAGTTACCGAGTCTCTCTGAGCCACAGTTTGTCAACCTTTGTAAGAATACTATCTGTAAGTTAGTGGGAATCGTAAACGAAATAGCATCTAAAGCTCCTGGCACAGTACTGGGGTATTGGCACTTTTTAAAAATTCTTTTCTGGTGAGGAGATGCTTCTAACTGGACATTAATGCACAGGACTAGCGTTAAGGTATAGCCTGGTAGTTCGGCCCTACTCTGAATTCTGGGTCCCCTTTCTGGGATTTAGAAGACCAGGGCGTAGACCAACTAAGCTGGCTCAAATTCAGCCTCTTCTTGCTTGTTGTGTAACCTTTGAGCCACACTCTGCTCATAACTAGCGTGTGGATATTAGGGTTATTGTGGGGCTTAGATAAGTGTGCTCGTTAAGGGCACACTTCAACTCGAGTTTCAGTTTTCTCAGCTGTACAACGTGGGCAAGGGTAGCATGAGGATTAAAGTCTTCTGCATCTTTTAAAAGCATTTTATTCGTCCCAGTATTGCCCTCAGCCCCACCCTTATATTCACTGCTGAGTGGCTATGGGTTCTTTATTAATGTTTGTTAATTTTTTCCCTAGGATTCTCTGCTCCCTCCCTCCCACAGGCCTCCGTCCTTTTTATCCAGCTCATTTTTTAGATCTCGATTCAAGCATTTCATCCTCCGAGTGCCCTTATCCTACAGTCTAATCCAAGTCTCTTTATTTTACATACTGGTGGAACTGTATTTGCATTGGCTGCCAACCATTTATTTCAATATGCGTGTATATATGCATGTGTGTAACGTGTATGTGATTAATAACTAGAAAGCTCCATGAAAGCTAGCTGGGTGATTTAGGTAACCATTTTATGCACAGATCATATCATTTATCTAAATAAACTATGTCACGAAGCCAACTACCAGGGCTAATGGCTCTACGCTATCTGGCTACCCATTGCTCTAGTCTCTGTTCACTGTGTGTCTTGCAGAGATGTTGGGTGAATTGGAGTTTCACTGTAGCTCTCTGAAGTTGAACTTTTGAAGCCTACTTCAACTGCAAGCACAAAATATTTAAGCTTATTTTGCTTTAGTTTCAGAACCAGAACAAATTACAAGTCTGAACTGCCTTCAACTCTTTGAAATAATTTATGTACTTGAAATATACTCATAATTAATTCATTACAAACATTTACTAAATGCTTATTCTGGGTCAGCAGAGGCGTCGTCACTGAGGATAGAAGCTTTAAAGAGAAAGAAGGTGGATCTCCTCTTTGCCTTCATTTTTCCCATCAGTTGAACCATCTTCAATTTTAGCGCTAATTTCATAAAACATTTCTTAGAATAACAGCAATACTTATTGAAATTGGATTTAAAAATATGTTGCAACTGATTTGTAATTAAGTCTGTCTGCATGATTTTTTTTCCAATGGAAGTAGGCAAGAGCAATGAAACTTTGGAAAATCTCAGTTAATACCAGAGGTCATTGATGTTTTATATATGATAAATACAATAATAAGAAAAAATAGGCCCTGTCTATAAGCTCAAATCTCATTCCTATATTTGTTTGTATTTTACAGGATGGTTTACAAAATCCTCCAGTGAAGCTACTAACATTCCACGGCATAATGTGAAGAAAGCATTTTTGGATGAATTGAAAGCAGAGAACATCAAGACGTTCTTGTAGTAAGCATATACTTAAAAGTTTACTATTCTGTTTAGAAGTTTTGATTCAATATTTCATAAACAGAAACTGACTTTTTAAAAAGGTTTTATTACTGAAGATCTTGTATCATGTTTCATCTGGAGAGGATTGTACCTTCAGCTGAACTTTATCATGATAGATTTTTTAAAGCAGGTGTCACTAAACTTTTTCTGTAAAGGTCCAGCTTTTGTAGGCCAGCTGATCTGTGTCCCAGCTACTCAGCTCTGCTATTGTAGCACCAAAAAAGTGATAGTAAATACGTAATTGAATAAGTGTGACAGTTTCGATAAAACTTCATTTGTAGGCACTGAAATTTAAATTTCATATAAATGATATGTCACAAAATATTATTCCTCTTGATTTTTTTCACCTATTTAAAATGTGATAACCATTTTTAGCTTGTGGGCTGTACAAAGAAAGGAAGTGAGCTGGATTTGGTCAGTGAAACATAGTTTGCTGACTCCTGTTTCAGAGGAAGATAGTATATTTTAGTGAAAAGAATAAATTTTGGACTTCGAAGTCAGACATACGCAAGTTTAAATTCCATCTTCGCCCACTGATATTAAAGTAAGTTTGAGTGAATACTTAACCTTCCTGAGGCATCATTTTCACCTCTATAAAATGGGGATAGTGATATTGTTCTGATGAGCATGAAATTAGAGAGCATATATGTGACCTAGTGTAGAAACCAGCTCCCTATTTCCTGAAATAGCTATCCCTGGTGTAGGGAAAAAGAGGTAAATGAGTAAATTTTAAAAAGTATTTGCAAGGCAACTAAAAATAAAACACTTTTATTGAATAATTGATTGGAATGCTTAGGTTTTTCAAAGTGACATACTTGAAGTCCTGATAACGATTAAAGGACTGCTTAGTGAATACAAGTTATAATTTTATGTAAAAACAGTCAAGTAAGTATATATATGTATAGATGTACCTACACATAGTCATACAAACACATATGTCTATTTAATTATGATAGAATTAAAACTATGAATAAAATTTGCTAGGGCATCTATCAAGTCTTTGGAAGGGCCATTTCAAGTGAGAGACCCAGAAGCTTAAATTTTGTGGAACTCCTTCTGCCTCTTGCACTTCTTTTACTATAATTATGTATAATAGGTATAATAAAAGTGGAAGTCTGGTGAGATATAATCTTCACTCCTAGACAGGGGTGCTGCCTCTGCTTCATTTTTCCTTTTCTAACCTGTGAGATGGAGTGACCAGCAAAGAAAGAAAATGAATGCCTTCTTCTAGCTCACTTTCTGGGCTGTCAGCTTCTTGCTTATTCTCCGTGGCCTTGACCAAGCTCCTCTAACTGTTTAGAACTCAAGGATTTGCATCATTAACAAACAAAAGAAAGAGATTAACAGAACCCCCCACTCACCCCTCCAAGGACCACGGAACCTCCAGAAGCCTCCTGGACTCTCCAGAATTCCAATTTGCCATTTGTCCATCAGAGTGCTTTCAGTCTATTTAGACCCTTAGGTTAGGGGTCATTAAAGCCTCAGATCCTCTGTCTTTTTCCCCTTTCTAATCCTTCGCTTTACTACTAAAAATTCTCTACTACTTCTAAGTCACCTGACTCTCAATAGTGGCTGGGGCAGCACGTTAAGTAGGGGCTGCCTTTTCAGTCTTCCTTGGGGTGCAAGGTTGTCCTAGTTTTCCCTTTTGTTTTGTAACATCTAGTTAAATTCTCAGATCTGTTCACTATTTTGCATGTCTTTAGAGGGAATTTCCTTCTCCACCCAGTTCTGAAAGACAAGATTATTTCAGAAGAGTGTCTTAGCTTTCACTGATCTACATTTGAATGCCAGTTCCGTCTTTCACTGGCTGTCTTTAGGTCATCTAACTTCTCCAAGCACTGTGCATTTGTAAACCAGATGCAATGTATGAAAACAGGAATACCAATAGCTCCCTTTATTAACTGAGATAACATAATGATCCTTGGAACATATATAAACTTTTCTAGCCAGACAGAGATGTATGAGCCTATTTGTTTTGTTAATACATGTTGTTGGCTATTTTGGATAATTTGTAAATTCTTCTTCTTATTAGAAAATAACTGGATATTCTAATAGAATCAAGACAGTGTGACACACTTCTCAATTGATTAAAACCAAAAAAAAAAAACGAACTTCTGTTTCTTAGCAATTGTCTAATTGAGCCTCAAATCTTTGTGAATTAGTGAGGTAGCAATATTCTCCCCATGTATGGATGAGAAATTGAAGACATGGCCAGGATTACACAACAAGTTAGTGGCAAAACCTGTAATACACTGATTTTGTGGCCAATTGATTTATTTATCCTTGGAAACAAATCTTTTTTCCTACTCATCATTTTCAGGATTAACTTTGCTCCAAATGAGTGGGTTCTAAACCTGATCATAGAACACCATTGCATCTTGGTGGGAATGACAAAACTTTTACCAGGAATTTCACTCATAATGTTACCTAACCAAACTTGGGTCTGCTAGCCTGCTGTGCAGCAAAGCCAGTCTACTGCCACCAGGTTGAGGTGAAGGAGTCCAGCATTTACTGTAGGGCGTCAAACAGGGAGAACAGACAGCTTATGCTCAAAAGACCAGAAATCCCAGGTGGCTTTCAGGGGAGGGTTTTTTTTTCTTTAGCAACATATATAATTCCTTCTCTCCTTTATTTTTTATTTATTATTATTATTATTTTTTGTGGTACGTGGGACTCTCACCATTGTGGCCTCTCCCATTGCGGAGCACAGGCTCCGGACGCGCAGGCTCAGCAGCCATGGCTCAAGGGCCCAGCTGCTCCGCGGCATGTGGGATCCTCCCGGACCGGGGCACAAACCCGTGTCCCCTGTATCGGCAGGCGGACTCTCAACCACTGTGCCCCCAGAGAAGCCCTACTTTGCTTTTGTAAAGTATAACACCTCAAATTTTTTTTTAATGTAAATCAGCCTTATTTGGTTGTTGATTTAAGATAAAGTCTGACTAAAAATTTCTAACCACTTTCAATTTTTTTTCAACAGCAATTTTACACGGATACCACATTTAGCTGGAACAGAACAAAACTTTCAGCTTGCAAAGCAAATTCAATCTCAGTGGAAAGAATTTGGCCTGGATTCTGTTGAGTTAGCCCATTATGATGTCCTGTTGTCCTATCCAAATAAGACTCATCCCAACTACATCTCAATAATTGATGAAGATGGAAATGAGGTAAAAAGAAAGAAAGAAAAAATAAGCCCCCCGGTCTACTATTTTGAAATACCTTATGTGAAAGAATGCCCTCTACCATCTCCAAATACTGGTAGAAATCAATATTGACACTTGTGAGTGATGCCTTTTATAATCTTATTACTGGTGCCAGCTCTTTCTTATGATGTTTGAATTTATGTGATGTTGGAAAGATTCTGAAAAATTGATGTTTGATGACATTTGCTATTTTCTGTGTTTTAGTATTGTACACTAATATAAAATATGATATATCAGTAAACTTCTAAGCAACTAAATTGATACAATTTTGAAAGATTTGGACTATAAAAGATCATGCATAGATTTGAAGATGCTAGAGAATTCAGAGAAGTGCTGTTTGAGCTAGCAGGTTTTTATTTGTACTTAATGATTAAATCTCATATGATCATGTGTTCAGCTCTGCGCCCAGAACTTGGGTGTGGGCATTTGGAAGGAGGAGAATTTGGACAGAAATACTATAGAATTATATCTACACTAAAAAATTTACAATCTTCTTTGCTAGTTAGGGCACTTGGGAAAGAAGATAATACAAGTAATTGAGGTATTTCTTATCACGATATATATTCAATATGAAAGCTCATAAAATATAACTCAACATTCATCCCTATTTGCCTTACATCTACCATATTTAAAGTAGCCCCTTTTACTCTGGATAGCTTCTTTCAGTCCTTTGGTTAGCTGGGCCTTCTAAATTGCATATAGCTTCAGATATGTTCAGTTTGATCAGTCAACTAAAAATGTCATGTGATTTAAGTATATATAAATTTTTAATCACCTCCCCTTATTGACTAATGAATCAGCCTCTTCTTAATAATTTATATGTTGTTTTACAGTCAGTGATGTAATCCCATGCTAAATTTCCTAATATGAGTTGAAAGTTTCCATATTCACTATTTTCAATTATAGTAGTTAATACTGTTTAACTTTAAAAAATATTATCAAACTATTTCAAAATTTTAAAAATATTTTTAAGGTAGGTATGGGAAATACTGATATACTTCCTATGGTCCCATAACCTTTATTAAATAAGCAGGGTCATATCTATATAATTAAGTATTAAGGGGTCTTTAAATGTATATTTAGGAAGATTATTTAATGATGTAATAAAATATTGGTAATGTTAAAAAATACACATACTTAAACCAAATTCGATCTATCAAATTTGGCAATTGTGTGCAATGAGGAAAATAGCAAACTTTCAATTCTCTTCTTTTTTCCTTGCTCTTCACTTCCAATTTTGACTGTACCTTTGCTTTTATTTCATTTCATTGTTTCTTTTTGCTATTATAAGCACTTATGAAATTTCTAAAGCCTGTCACTTAATATAAACCTAACTTGTAGAAGTTTCATTTTGGAGATTTTCCTGAATGGTGTTAGCTGCCAAAAGCTTATTAACTTGTTTGGAAGTTATATCATTAAATCATTTTTATTTTTACCCAAGTTTTACCTGCACAAAAAGAATCACACAGTTCTCCTAAGGGCCCCTCTATATCCCCCTTCCCTGAGGCAATCACTGTTCAGCACTGAGTGGTTCTTTTGGTATTTACTTCTGTTTCTTTAAATGACATGCTTGTATTGCTTGTGTTTCAAATTCAGGCACTATCTTTTGACCTTGTGACAGTTCAGCTCTATTCTCACCCCAACTACAAATGCTCTTTTACTGTGTCCCCATCTCCCAGTTTAATTATTGTGACTATTCATAGCCAAGCTATGTGGTAAACTGCAAACTTTTACTTTCCTGCACGACACAGAGGAGTTCCCCTTCCCACAGGCAACAAATATGATTAGCATTTTATAGATTCTGCAAGAAATATTTTTAATACTATATGCATTATTTCATCTTTGTTTACATAAGGATAACGTGCCATATGGATTGAAGTATATATATTGCCTTTTTTATGTCACAAAAAAGTAAATAGAAATTTGTAAACCAAAATTATTTTAGTTATACTCAGAATACATAATTTGAGGCTATATTAGTGAATTTTGGATAGTGAGCAGTGCTCACTGGTGTATTGTCTACCTTTGATAAAGTCACCCAAAAGACTCTTTTCCATTACCTTAAGAAACTTTTCCTAGTTGTTAGAATAACTCATAAACTTGATGTAAAATCCACGTGCTCAGTGGTGTTGTAAAATTGAAGATTACCATAAAGGCAAATCAAGTGAGACGAGCTTGAGTACTTCCTTGGCTGAAAGACTTGCTGATGGGATGACTTTGTCTCTAGATGGATTTTTATTGCACTTTAGTATAGTTTTTCTTATAATCTTTCCCAGTGATTCAGCTGCATTTGTACCCTATGTGGACCACAGAAAAATTATAGGAAAGATGGAAGATATGGGAATTTTTGAAGAGTAGTAGTTGATTTGGTGTCATTTTAGGTTCTATCAGCATCAGAAGTAGGTAACTGGTGCTCTAGTCAGTACAATATAATGTCAGCTCAGAGTCACTCCCCATCTCCCACAACCCTTTGCATTACTGCACGGACCAGGACTTATAGTTTAACATTAAAAATGAGTGGTGATAGCAGGTGTCCTTGACTTGAACGTTTTTAATGTTTCACCTTAATTTTGATATTTATATCAGGTTACGTTAATTCACTTCCTTTCCAAGTTTACTAAGACTTTTTGTCATGGATTTATGTTGAATTTTATCAACACTTTTTTTCTTTTTTTTGGATATCTTTTGAGATGAGCGTATAATTTTTCTTTTTCACAATGATAATTATATTAAATGATATTCTAATATTAGACTTATCTTACATTTTTGAAATTTGTAATATTAGTCAGTAGTAGTTTTCAACTCGTATATCTATATATATTCAGTTTATATTCATAGCATGTTTGGCCTGTATTTCTGCAATTTGCTTATTGGGGTATAATTTCTAGATTAGACTTGCCTTATAAAATGAGCTGAGTTTTTAATCTCTGAAATACGTTGTGTTATACTTAATCTTTTACTTTCAAACTCAAAGTAAAACCAGTTGGTTTTGATACTTTGTTTTGTGGGAGATTTTAAAGTACTGATTCAATTTTTTTTATTGTTATAGGACTATTTAGGTTTTAAAAAATGCATCCTTATGTCAGTTTTAATAAATTTTTTAAAATGCATTTTTCCATTTCATCTAAGATTTCAATTATTGGCACAGTTCTTCCTAGTAGTTTCTTATTACCTTTTTGAATCTGTTCAACATCTATAGATATGAATTTTTTTCAACCCTTAATATTATTTATTTGTGCTTACCTTATATTTTTTTCTTATTGACATTGACAGAGATATGTCAATTTTACCTGTATTTTCAAAGAATAAACCTTCAGCTTTGGCAATCATTTCTTGTATATATGTTTTATGTTTCATTAATTCTGTTCTTACTTAATATAATTTCCTCTTTTACCTTCCTGGTGTCTATTTTGCGGTTCTTTGTAACATTTTCAGTTGAATACTTAATTTATTGATATTCAACCTTTCTTCTTTTCTAATATGAGTATTTAAAACCATAAATTTCCTTCTAAGAGCCACTTCAACTAGATCTCACAAGTTTGGAGAAGTGTTTTAGTTATCATTAATATCTTAATATTTTCTAAGTTCTATGTTTTCATCTTTGAACCTTGGAGCTATTTAGGGGTATTTTTAAAATTCCAAATTTAAAAGTTATTCCACTCTCGGTTTCATCTGATTTTCTAACTTAACTACATTGTGATCAGATAATGTGGTTTGTATGACACTAGTCATTTAGCAATTGTTGAGGCTTCCTTTATAGCCTATTATGTGGTCAATTTTTATAAATGTTCTGTGTTTATTTGAAAAAATTGTATTCAGCTGTTGAGTTTAATGATCTTATATTTGTTCATTAGTTCAAGTTTGTTAATTGTTTGGCTAAAATCACCTTTATCCTTGATGTAGTCTTATTTTGTCTGCAATCTTTATTAATTGCTGGGAAAGGAATGTTAGATTATCTCACTATAGTGGTGGATTATTTTTATTTCCCTTTGGAATTCTGTCAGTTTCTTCTTCCTGTAGCTTGGAGCTCTCTTTTAGAGGTAGTGGTTTGGAACCTAAAAAAAAAATTGATACCTACTTAACAATGACAGTGATACACTTGAAAGATTATATTATATTTGGTTCAAAGTGAATTTAACATTAATTTGCTCCCAAGGAATTATCTTAGCATTTTTATAAGTGACTAAGAATATTGTACACTGTTTTTTTTATTTGGGAATTATAGTTTTCCTTCTAAATCTAAAGCTAGTGCTTATACATCCTCTAAGGGTCTCTAAGTTTATCATCTCATGAAATCCTCATAGCCTCTAGCACAGTGCTGGCTCTTTGATCTGTATCTTTAAAATACCAAAGGCTTCATTAACCATCTACTGACAGAAAGAGATAGTACACATTTCCTTGTTTGGTCATAGTAATGAAACTTTACCTGATTTGCCTCTGATTATTATATTTTGTTTCTCTAGATTTTCAACACATCATTATTTGAACCACCTCCTCCAGGATATGAAAATGTTTCAGATGTTGTTCCACCTTTCAGTGCCTTTTCTCCACAAGGAATGCCAGAGGTAAAAATGCATGCAATAAAATAAAAATAACAAAGAGAACTTCCTTATACATACAGGCAATAATTAAAGAGGTATTAAGGAGGTTTTTGATGTAATCCAAATTCACCTTTTTTTATATTTAAGAAATAGAATTTCTTAGTAATAAAAAGGAATACATACTATTTTGTGTTCATAGTGTTTTTTAAGATAAAATTTACTACACTGAGATGGAGAAATCCAAAATGTACATTTATGGACTTTTGACAAATGCATACACCTGTGTAATGCAAACCCCATCAACATATAGAATACTACTATCAGTTCAGAAAGTACTTTTGAGCCCCTTCTCAATCAACTCCACACACTCTCAAGGCAATCATTCTTCTGATTTTTTTTTGCCATCTTTGATTAGTTTTGCCTATACTAGAAATTCATATAGATAGAATTGATAGCATGTAATCATTTGTGTCTATTTTCTTTCACTAAGCATAGGGTCTGTGAAATTCACATGTTTTGCATTTATCAGTAGATTGTTCCTTTTTATTGCCAAGTAATTTCCATTGTATGAAAATACTACATATCTTACTACCACTGTATAAGTTGGATTAAGTTTCAAAGAACTTGAATGAGAATTTGAAATTGTTGCCATTTTCAAGTGAAGAGTACGAATGTCCATTTTAGAAAATGTTACGTGGTTTACTCAATAAAGCAGTGTGGGTGCTTCCCTGGTGGCACAGTGGTTGAGAGTCCGCCTGCTGATGCAGGGGACATGGGTTCGTGCCCCGGTCCGGGAAGATCCCACATGCCGCGGAGCGGCTTGGCCCGTGAGCCATAGCCACTGAGCCTGAGCGTCCGGAGCCTGTGCTCTGCAACGGGAGAGGCCACAACAGTGAGAGGCCCATGTACCAAAGAAAAAAAAAAAAGAATAAAGCAGTGTGTATAACTATCATCTGAGATTTTACAGTAAATCCCCAGATTCTTGCATAGTACTTTGTTTTTTTATAAGAAAGTTAAATTTGAAACAGTTGAATATAATTTATTAATGTCTTTTAAAATGTTATATCTCCTACCGTAATATTTACATTAAGTAGATTCAGTTTTGGACATATTGAGTTTGAGGTGCCTAGGATATATTTCAAGAAGTTGCTAATAGACAATTGGGCATATTGAAATATCATTCAATAGGGAGATAAGGGCTTGACTATCATCAGAAACATCCTAAGTAAAAAATTTACATTTAGAATTGAATTGACATTTAACGTTCTATCTTCACCAATGAGTTAAAATTTATTGCAAGAATATAAGGATGATTTAATATTTGGCAATGCCATGTTTTTTAATAAGTAAAGTTAAAAAACACTATTTTTATTGTTTTCTAATGTTTTGAATATTTGATTAACTTATAATTTAAAAACTCTCACAAACTTAGAATAGAATATTTTCTATTGGTTGTATGAAATTTACTTCAAATGAGTAGTTAACATCATAGTTAAGGGAACAGTATTAGAAAAATTCTCCCTAAATATTTGCACATAAATAGAATGCTTATAATCACTATAATTATTTCATAATTGACATGACATAGAAATAAGTTATATAAAATTGGGAATGAAGATATAGTATATTTTAAAACTCAGGTGTCTTGAGGTCACCTAGACTTATTCCTCAAGGAATAATAATAATGGGTCCATGTAAGATCCCTAATTTAATTTCTTTCCTTTCATCTCTCATCCCTATTTTCAATCTCATTCCTCTTCTCCACTCCACTACACCCTGCCACTGACTCTAATGTATTTATACTTTTAGAAATGTATGTATTCTTACAAAAACATGGCCTTAATTTTGTGATTGGTGTATTTTAAATGTACGCAAATAATATTATACCTTAGGTCTTACTTGGTCTCTTACTGTTTTTCAATCAACTTTTTTTTTAATCTATTGCTTTATGTCAGAGTAGTTTGTTACTTTTCACAGTTGCATGTTATCCCATGTTATCATGCACACCACATGTAACTTATCCATTCTCTTAGTGGCAAACACGTGGTTTGCCTCTAAATTTAAATTACCACAAACAGTGTTGGAGTGAATATGCTCATGTATGGGCTCTCTGTGTAAACTAAACCAGGTATGGGATTGCTGGTTTGTAGGGAATACTTCATTTCACACTGTCAAGAGTGTAGCAGTATACTGCTCCCTCCAATACTGTATGAGTGTTCCTTTCTCCTCACATTTTCATCAATGGCTGAAGTTATGTAACTTTCTAAATTTTGCTCATCTAATTGTTTTGTTGTTGTTTTAATTTATTTTGATTCACATTTTTTTATTACAAATAAGATTGTACATCTCCAAATATATTTATTAGCTATGCTGTGTTTTTGCTCTGTGAAATGATTAATTATAGTCTTCTTTTCCTGTTGAGTTTCTGGACTTTTTCTTATTAACTTCAGAGGTTTCTTAAATATTTTAGTTATTCATGTCCTATTGGTTTAGATATTGCAAACAGGTTCTCCTAAGTTTTCACCTATATTTGTTCATGTTATTTATGTTGCTTTTTACTGAAAAGGATTCTTTAATTGTGATATTGTCCAGTGTTCTCTTTATGTTTTCACACTTTGGGTCTTTATTAATTTCCTCATTCATTATTTTTTTAAACATCTTTATTGAAGTATAATTGCTTTACAAGGTTGTGTTAGTTTCTGCTGTATAATAAAGTGAATCAGCTATATGTATACATATATCCCCATATCCCCTCCCTCTTGCACCTAACATAGGCAGAACACTCTATGACATAAATCACAGCAAGATCCTTTTTCACCCATATCCTAGAGAAATGGATATAAAGACAAAAATAAACAAATGAGACCTAATGAAACTTAAAAGCTTTTGCACAGCAAAGGAAATTATAAACAATCATATAAAACACAGATTCTGATTCCCATCACCTGAGTTTCAGTAGGTCTTGGGTGAAGCCTGAGAGTTTGTTTCCAGCAAGTTGCTAGATATTGTTGATTCTGCTGGTTCAAGATCCATGGTTTGAGAACCACTGGTCTCACGTCCCAATTCTGTCTCTATTAACAAGAGCAGGAAGATGGAAGCTTAAAAGAAATGGAAAATTGTAGGCTAACAGTGCAAGATTGTATTTATTCCCAGTTATAGAACAATGGTACAGTGTAAATTTTACAAGAAGGTCATTGTCTGAAAATAAATATTTTTTTCTAACTAGCAGTGACAACTTGCATTTGTGAAGTGCCGAGAGGGCCTATCTGTCCACACTTGTTTTCATTTTCAAAGTTTACTGTCATTTGCAAACTAATATCTTCTCCAATCCCTTCTCCATCATAATTTGCTTTGTGAGGAGTGCAGATTTATTAAAAGATAGCCACAATTTACAGACATTTACAGAAGTCTTCTCAAAGTTGGTGATATTAAATATGAATAAATTTCAAGTAGAACATTTACACTAAAACAAAATTCACTGAAACCAAATTGGTTAATGGCTTTGTATTCACAGTAGTATAAGAGTGAGCTCCAGAGAAGACTAACAGTTATAAATCAGACATACAGTGCTATCATCAATAGTGCATTAATATTGCATTGGTCTTAGGAGGAAAAGTAATAGCTAAAACTAATCCTTTTACTGAAGCAAAGATTCAGATGTCACCTTCTCAATAGACTTTCTCTCTTTTTCAAAAATTGCACCCAACTGAGTACAGTACAAATTCCCTGTTTGCCTACTGTATTTAAACTTTTTTTTGAATTTTTCTACAGAACTAATCACCTTTTAATATAATATACAATTTACTTAGTTATTAATTTTATTGTTTATTATCTTATCTCTCTGCTTTCCACATGAATGTAAGTTTCTTCAAGGACAGGGATTTGCTGTATCCCTAATTCCTAGAATGATATGCCCTCAACAGTTTTGTGGAATGAATCCTAAAATCAGCTTGGAAACAACCTTATGTCAATATGTTATAAATTTGTTGTGCACATGTTATGAGATGTAGTTAAAGAGGAAAATAATAACCAAAATAAAATGATAGGATATCAGAAATCGTGTAGGACAGGGACTTCAAACTCTAGGGTATGTGAAGACTTTCCAAAGGCAGACATAGGATCGTTTTAAATAAATCAGTTGCATCATCAATTTCTCAGTGGACTCTTCCATGGTATTGAGACCTAGCCCGTGGTGAGGTCCCAGTAGTACTCTGTCTCCACCTCCCTATTTACAGTTATTTTTATCTTATTTTATGAATGAGAGACATCACTCATTCATCCTAAAACAAGATGAAGAATATCTCTGAGTAGTAAAAACAAGCTCTGGGGCTCCAAACAAAGAGACAATAGTGAAAGATTCTAATAGCTGGGTAACAAAGATTTGGCAAGTCAAATGGTTTATAGTTGAACAAAATTAAAGATGAGCCTAATTGAGTTTCCAGCTGGTATCATTAGAATTAACTTGGATAAAAGATCAGTGTGAGATTTAGGAGTTGTAACTTGGAAAGAGTTTAAATAATATAAGGAAATTCCATTTTTTATCATCCCCATCCTGAGGTTTCTCAGAACTTGTCTAAAAACAAGAAATGTAAATAAAACTGAGAGTGAGTCCTGACTCATTCTGGAAATAATTTATTCATCCGTAGATCCATGACCTAATGTTTTAACATCCCATAGCACTAAAAGTTGTATTTCAAGTAAAATTTTATGCTTAGGTATGTATTATTTATAAAAGTTTGTAATGATGTTGTTAGGCTCAATTGATACTACTAATAATTATAATAGTAAATTACTCTTGAAGAATTTTCTTAACATGTACAGCTTGTCATAGGAAATAAATATTTTTAAGCACTACACACACACACACACACACACACACACACACACACATTCTTAATCAAGGCAAGTTTGGCAGTGATTAATAAAAGACTTGCAAATATACCCAGATTCTAGGTAACAGAAACTGAAATGGAATTTAGCATGCTAGATGGTTATTAAGGAATGTTCTCTTGGGATCAATATCTGTAGCAGGGAGGAGAAGGAAGCTGGAATAGGCAGAGGGAGAAGCTGCACCTCAGTGCTAGCTCAAGGACAGCCTCAGCTGACCCAATGGGCAGCTCTGGAGTCAGAATAGCCTTTCAAGATTGGCCTGGGCTGGACAAAGATGTCCAGGTATTCATATTCCCACATCGATCAGTCATTGAACATGTGCATCCTAAGAAGGGGCATGACCTTGAACAAGGTGGCTGTCTGTAGCTGATTGTAAGCAAGGGGCTGACTCCTGAAGGCTGCCTGCAGAGAGCCTGCCCTGCAGCAGGAGCAAGAACATCTTCAGTGAAGGGGAATCGACACCAACGCACTGGTGTCCAGCACAAACACATTTTACTTTAGAGTAAAATGCTTTAGGGAAACGGGCAAATACAACTTCAAGGAGAAAAAGCGATGATAAAATTCTGACTGAAGAGTGTGGTTTTAAAGTGGATGATATTGAATAAAAAATCATTATAATATTTAAATTCCTTTGGATATAAATAAAAAGTGAGGCAAGACTACTTCTGAAAATGTTAATATTTATAATGTGCTGGAAATTGCATTGTTCACCACAACTTAAAGACATGCCAAAAAATTTCAGATGTCAACTTAAAAATAAAGGTGGGGGGCTTCCCCGGTGACGCAGTGGTTGAGAGTCCGCCTGCCAATGCAGGGGACACGGGTTCGTGCCCTGGTTCGGGAAGATCCCACATGCCGCGGAGCGGCTGGGCCCGTGAGCCGTGGCCGCTGAGCCTGAGCGTCCGGAGCCTGTGCTGCACAATGGGAGAGGCCACAGCAGTGAGAGGCCCACATACCACAAAAAAAACATAAAAAAATAAAAAAAATAAAAAAATTAAAAAAATAAAGGGGGGAGAGGACCTTCAAGATGGTGGAGGAGTAAGATGTGGAGATCACCTTTCTCCCCACAAATATATCAAAAATACATCTACATATGGAACAACTCCTACAGAACACCTACTGAATGCTTGCAGAAGACCTGACTTCCCAAAAAGCAAGAAATTCCCCATGTACCTGGGTAGGGCAAAAGAAAAAAGAAAAAAACAGAGACAAAAGAATAGGCATGGGACCTGCACCACTGGGAGGGAGCTGTGAAGGAGGAAAAGTTTCCACACACTAGGAAGCCCCTTCACTGGTGGAGACGGGGGTGGGCAGGGGGCGGGAAGCTTCGGAGCCATGGAGGAGAGCACAGCAACAGAGCTGCAGAGGGCAAAGTGGAGAGATTCCCGAACAGAGGATCGGTGCCGACCAGCACTCACCAGGCCGAGAGGCCTGTCTGCTCACGTGCCAGGGCAGGTGGGGCTGGGAGCTGAGGCTCGGGCTTCGGAGGTCAGACCCCAGGGAGAGGACTGGGGTTGGCTACTTGAACACAGCCTGAAAGGGGCTAATGCGCCACAGCTAGCTGGGAGGGAGTCCGGGAAAAAGTTTGGAACTGCCAAAGAGTCAAAAGACCTCAGGGTGTGCGAGGAGAGGGGATTCACAGCACCGCCTAAATGAGTTCCAGAGACGGGCGCAAGCCTCGGACACCAGAGACAGGCATGAAATGCTAAGGCTGCTACTGCAGCCACCAAGAATACTGTGTGTCAAAAACAGAAATACAGATCAATGGAACAGGATAGAAAACCCAGAGATAAACCCACACACATATGGACAACTTATCTTTGATAAAGGAGGCAAGAATATACAGTGGAGAAAAGACAGCCTCTTCAATAAGTGGTGCTGGGAAAACTGGACAGCTACATTTAAAAGAATGAAATTAGAACACTCCCTAACACCATACACAAAAATAAACTCAAAATGGATTAAAGACCTAAATGTAAGGCCAGACACTATCAAACTCTTAGATGTTGAGGAAAACATAGGCAGAAAACTATGACATAAATCACAGCAAGATTCTTTTTGACCCACCTCCTAGAGAAATGGAAATAAAAACAAAAATAAACAAATGGGACCTATGAAACTTAAAAGCTTTTGCACAGCAAAGGAAACCATAAACAAGACCAAAAGACAACCCTCAGAATGGGAAAAATATTTGCAAACGAAGCAACTGACAAAGGATTAATCTCCAAAATTTACAAGCAGCTCATGCAACTTAATAACAAAAAAACAAAAACCCAATCCAAAAATGGGCAGAAGACCTAAGTAGACATTTCTCCAAAGAAGGTATACAGATTGCCAACAAACACATGAAAGAATGCTCAACATCATTAATCATTAGAGAAATGCAAATCAAAACTACAATGAGATATCATCTCACACTGGTCAGAATGGCCATCATCAAAAAATCTAGAAACAATAAATGCTGGAGAGGGTGTGGAGAAAAGGGAACCCTCTTGCACTGTTGGTGGGAATGCAAATTGATACAGCCACTATGAAGAACAGTATGGACATTCCTTAAAAAACTAAAAATAGACCTACCATATGACCCAGCAATCCAACTACTGGGCATATACCCTGAGAAAACCATAATTCAAAAATAGTCATGTACCAAAATGTTCATTGCAGCTCTATTTACAATATCCAGGACATGGAAGAAACCTAAGTGTCCATCAACAGTTGAATGGATAAAGAAGATGTGGCACATATATACAATGGAATATTACTCAGCCATAATAAGAAACGAAACAGTTATTTGTAGTGAGGTAGATGGACCTAGAGTCTGTCATACAGAGTGAAGTAAGTCAGAAAGAGAAAAACAAATACCGTATGCTAACACATATATATGGAATCTAACAAAGAAAATAAAAAGGTCATGAAGAACCTAGGGGTAAGATGGGAATAAAGACACAGACCTACTAGAGGATGGACTTGAGGGTATGGGGAGGGAGAAGGGTAAGCTGTGACAAAATGAGAGAGTGGCATGGACATATATACACTACCAAGAGTAAAAAAGATAGCTAGTGGGAAACAGCCACAGCATAGGGAGATCAGCTTGGTAGTTTGTGACCACCTATAGGGATGGGATAGGGAGGGTGGGAGGGATGGAGATGCAAGAGGGAAGAGATATGGGAACATATGTATATGTATAACTGATTCACTTTGTTATCAAGCTGAAACTAATACACCATTGTAAAGCAATTATACTCCAATAAAGATGTTAAAAAAAAAAAAGAATCCTGTGTGCGAGGTCACTATCCACACCTCCCCTCCCAGGAGCCAGTGCAGCCCGTCACTGCCAGGGGCTTGTGACCCAGGGACAACTTCCCCGCGAGAGCACACGATGCCCTCAAGCTGTTGCAATGTCATGCTGGCCTCTGCCATTGCAGGCTCGCCTCACGTTCTGTACCCCTCTGGCCTGAGTGAGCCAGAGCCCCCATATCAGCCGCTACTTTAACCCCCTCCTGTCTGGGTGAAGAACAGACACCAGAGGGCGACCTACATGCAGATGCGGGGTCAAAACCAAAGCTGAATCCCAGGAGCTATGTGAACAAAGAAGAGAAGGGGAAATCTCTCTGTGCAGCCTCGGGAGCAGTGGATTAAATCTCCACAATCAATTTGATGTGCCCTGCATCTGTGGAATAACTCAATAGACAATGAATCATCCCAAAACTGAGGCAGTGGACTTTGGGAGCAACTGTAGACTTGGGGTTTGCTTTCTGCATCTAATTTGTTTCTAGTTTTAAGTTTATCATAGTTTAGTATTTAGACTTATTATCATAGGTAGCTTTGTTTATTGATTTGGTTGCTCTTTTCCTTTTTTAAATATATATATATATATATATATATATATATATATAGTTTGTTTCTTTGTTTTCCTTTTTCTTTTTGTGAGTTTGTATCTGTATGCTTCTTTCTGTGATATTGTCTGTATAGGTTTGCTTTTACCATTTGTCCTAGTGTTCTGTCTGTCCATTTTTTTTCCTTTAGTATAGTTTTTAGCACTTGTTATCATTGATGGATGTGTTTATTGGTTTGGTTGCTCTTTTTTTAAATTACTTTTTAATTTTAATAATTAATTTTAATTTTTTTATTTTAATAACTTTATTTTATTATTTTCTTTTCTTTTTTTCTTTCCTCCCTTTTCTTCTGAGCTGTGTGGCTGACAGTGTCTTGGTGCTCTGTCTAGGTGTTAGGCCTGAGCCTCTTGAGGTGGGAGAGCTGAATTCAGGACATTGGCCCACCAGAGACCTCCCAGCCCCTTGTAATACTAATTGGCGAGAACTCTCCCAGAGATCTCCATCTCAACACTAGGACCCAGCTCCACTCAACGACCAGCAAGCTCCATTGCTGGACACCCCATGCCAAACAACTAGCAAGACAGGAACACAACCCCATCCATTAACAGAGAGGCTGCCTAAAATCATACTAAGTTCACAGACACCCCAAAACACACCACCAGATGCGGTCCTGCCCACCAGAAAGACAAGATCCAGCTTCACCCACCAGAACACAGGCCGTAATTTCCTCCATCAGGAAGCCTACACAACCCACTGAACCAACATTACCCACTGGAGGCAGACACCCAAAACAATGGGAACTAT
This sequence comes from Stenella coeruleoalba, assembly GCF_951394435.1. Taxonomy (NCBI): domain Eukaryota; kingdom Metazoa; phylum Chordata; class Mammalia; order Artiodactyla; family Delphinidae; genus Stenella; species Stenella coeruleoalba. Next base: position 275,154 of record NW_027646108.1, on the reverse strand, counting down.
GAACCTACAGCCTGAGAAAAGGAGACCTTAAACACAGTAAGTTAAGCAAAATGAGAAAACAGAAAAATACACAGCAGATGAAGGAGCAAGGTTAAAACCCACCAGGCCAAAAAATGAAGAGGAAATAGACAGTCTACCTGAAAAAGAATTCAGAGTAATGATAGTAAAGATGATCCAAAACCATGGATATAGAATGGAGAAGATACAAGAAATGTTTAACAAGGACCTAAAAGAACTAAAGAACAAACAAACAATGATGAACAATACAATAAATGAAATTAAAAATTCTCCAGAGGAAACAATAGCAGAATAAATGAGGCTGAAGAATGGAAAAGTGACCTGGAAGATAAAATAGTGAAAGAAACTACCACAGAGCAGAAAAAAAGATAAAAGGAATAAAAAGAATTAAGGACAGTCTCAGAGACCTCTGGGACAGCATTAAACGCATGAACATTCAAATTATAGGGGTCCTAGAAGAAGAAGAGAAAAAGAAAGGGACTGCAAAAATATTGGAAGAGATTATAGTTGAAAACTTCCCTAATACGGGAAAGGAAATAGTCAATCAAGACCAGGAAGTGCAGAGAGCCCCATACAGTATAAATCCAAGGAGAAACATGCCAGGACACATATTAATCATACTATCAAAAATTAAATACAAAGAAAAAATATTAAAAGCACCAAGAGAAAAGCAACAAATATCATACAAGGGAATCCCCATAAGGTTAACAGCTGATTTTTCAGCAGAAATTCTGAAAGCCAGAAGGGACTGGCAGAACATATTGAAAGTGATGAAAGGGAGAAACGTACAACCAAGATTACTCTACCCAGCAATGATCTCATTCAGATTTGACAGAGAAATTAAAACCTTTACAGACAACAAAAACTAAGAGAATTCAGCAACACCAAACCAGCTTTACAGCAGATGCTAAAGGAACTTCTCTAGGCAGAAATACAAGAGAAGGAAAAGACCTACAGTAATAAACACAAAACAATTAAGAAAATGATAATACAAACATACATATTGATAATTACCTTAAATGTAAATGGACTAAATGCTCGAACCAAAACACATAGACTGGCTGAATGGATACAAAAACCAGACCCATATGTATGCTGTCTACAAGAGACCCACTTCAGACCTAGGCACACACACAGACTGAAAGTGAGGGGTTGGAAAAAGATATTCCATGCAAAAGGAAATCAAAAGAAAGCTGGAGTTGCAATTCTCATATCAGAAAAAATAGACTTTAAAATAAAGACTGTTACAAGAGACAAAGAAGGACACTACATAATGACCAAGGGATCAATCCAAAAAGATATTACAATTGTAAATATTTATGCACTGAACATAGGAGCAGTTCAATACATAAGGCAAATGCTAACAGCCATAAAAGGGGAAATCAACAGTAACACAGTAATAGTAAGGGACTTTAACACCCCACATTCACCAATGGACAGATCATCCAAAATGAAAATAAATAAGGAAACACAAACTTTAAATGACACATTAAACAAGATGGACTTAATTGATATTTATAGGACATTCCATCCAAAAACAATGAAATACACTTTTTTCTCAAGTGCTCATGGAACATTCTCCAGGATAGATCACATCTTGGGTCACAAATCAAGCCTCAGTAAATTTAAGAAAATTGAAATCATATCAAGCATCTTTTCTGACCACAACGCTATGGTATTAGAAATAAAGTACAGGGAAAGAAATGTAAAAAACACAAACACTCGGAGGATAAACAATATGTTGCTAAATAACCAAGACATCACTGAAGAAATCAAAGAGGAAATCAAAAAACACCTAGAGGCAAATGACAATGAAAACACAATGATCCAAAATCTATGGGATGCAGCAAAAGCAGTTCTAAGAGGGAAGTTTATAGCAATACAATGCTACTTCAAGAAACAAGAAACATCTCAAATAAACAACCTAAACTTACACCTAAAGAAATTAGAGAAAGAAGAACAAAAAAACCCCAGAGTTATCAGAAGGAAAGAAATCATAAAGATCAGATCAGAAATAAGTGAAAAAGAAATGAAGGAAACAATAGCAAAGAGCAATAAAACTAAAAGCTGGTTCTTTGAGAAGATAAACAAAATTGATGAACCATTAGCCAGACTCATCAGAAAAAAAAGGGAAAAGGGTCAAATCAATAGAATTAGAAATGAAAAGGAGAAGTAAGAACTGACACTGCAGAAATACAAAGGATCATGGGAGATTACTACAAGCAACTCTGCCAATATAATGGACAACCTGGAAGAAATAGACAAATTGTTAGAAAAGCACAACCTTCTGAGACTGAACTAGGAAGAAATACAAAATATCAACAGACCAATCACAAGCACTGAAATTGAAACTGATTAAAAATCTTCCAACAAACAAAAGCCCAGGACCAGATGGCTTCACAGGCGAAGTCTATCATTTAGAGAAGAGCTAACACCTATCCTTCTCAAACTCTTACATAATATAGCAGAGGGAGGAACACTCCCAAACTCATTGTATGAGGCCACAGCCACCTGATACAAAAACCAAAGATGTCACAAAAAAAGAAAAGTACAGGCCAATATCACTGATGAACATAGATGCAAACCTCCTCAACAAAATACTAGCAAACAGAATCCAACAGCACATTTAAAGGATCATACACCATGATCAAGTGGGGTTTATCCCAGGAGTGCAAGGATTCTTCAATGTATGCAAATTAATCAATGTGATAAACCATATTAACAAATTGAAGGAGACAAACCATATGATCATCTTGATAGATGCAGAAAAATCTTTGGAAAAAATTCAACACCCATTTATGATAAAAACCCTCCAGAAAGTGGGCATAGAGAGAACTTACCTTAACATAATAAAGGCCATATATGACAAATCCACAGCCAACATTGTTCTCAATGTTGGTGGAAAACTGAAACCATTTCCACTAAGATCAGGAACAAGACAAGGTTGCCCTCTCTCACCACTCTTATTCAACATAGTTTTGGAAGTTTTAGCCACAGCAACCATAGAAGAAAAAGAAATAAAACGAATCCAAATCAGAAAAGCAAAAGTAAAACTGTCACTGATTGCACATGACATGATACTATACATAGAGACTCCTAAAGATGCTACCAGATAACCAATAGAGCTAATCAATGAATTTGGTAAAGTAGCAGGATACAAAATTAATGCACAAAAATTTCTTGCACTCCTATACACTAATGATGAAAAATTTGAAAGAGAAATTAAGGAAACACTCCCATTTACCATTGCAATAAAAGCATAAAATACCTAGGAATCAATCTACCTAAGGAGACAAAAGACCTGTATGCAGAAAACTATAAGACACAGATGAAAGAAGTTACAAATGACACAAACAGATGGAGAGGTATACCATGTTCTTGGATTGGAACAATCAACATTGTGAATGAAAATGACTCTACTACCCAAAGCAATCTACAGATTCAATGCAATGCCTATCAAACTACCAATGGCATTTTTCATGAGACTAGAACACAAGATTTCACAATTTGTATGGAAACACAAAAGACCCCGAATAGCCAAAGCAATCTTGAGAAAGAAAAAGAGAGCTGGAGGAATCAGGCTCCCTGACTTCAGACTATACTACAAAGCTACAGTAATCAAGAGAGTATGGTACTGGCACAAAAACAGAAATATAGATCAATGGAGCAGGATAGAAAGCCCAGAGATAAACCCATGTATCTATGGTTACCTTATCTTTGATAAAGGAGGCAAGAATATACAATGGAGAAAAGACAGCCTCTTCAATAAGTGGTGCTGGGAAAACTGGACAGCCACATGTAAAAGAATGAAATTGGAAAACTCCCTAACACCATACACCAAAAAAACCCTCAAAATGGATTAAAGAACTAAATGTAAGGCCAGACAGTATAAAACTCTCAGAGGAAAACATAGGCAGAACACTCTATGACATAAATCACAGCAAGATCACAGCAAGATCCCTTTTGACCCACCTCCTAGAGAAAGGGAAATAAAAACAAAAATAAACAAATGGGACCTAATGAAGCTTAAAAGATTTTGCACAGCAAGGAAACCATAAACAAGACAAAAAGACAACCCTCAGAATGGGAGAAAATATTTGCAAATGAAGCAACTGACAAAGGATTAGTCTCCAAAATATACAAGAAGCTCATGCAGCTGAATATCAAAAATCAAGCAACCCAATCCAAAAATGGGTAGAAGACTAAACAGACATTTCTTCAGAGAGGATATACAGATTGCCCACAAAGACATGAAAGGATGCTCAACATCACTAATCATTAGAGAAATGCAAATCAAAAGTACAATTTGGTATTACCTCATACCAGTCAGAATGGCCATCATCAAAAATTCTACAAACAATAAATGCTGGAGAGGGTGTAGAGGAAAGGGAACCCTCTTGCACTGTTGGTGGGAATGTAAATTGATACAGCCACTATGGAGGTTCCTTAAAAAATTTTAAAAGAACTACCATACATACGACCCAGCAATCTCACTACTGGGCATATATACCCTGAGAAAACCATAATTCAAAAATAGACATGTATCACAATGTTCACTGCAGCACTGTTTATAATAGCCAGGACATGGAAGCAAACTAAGTGTCCATCATCAGATGAATGGGTGAAGAAGATGTGGCACATATATACAATATAATATTAGCCATAAAAAGAAATGAAATTGAGTTATTTGTAGTGAGGTGGATGGACCTAGAATCTGTCATACAGAGTGAAGTCAGAAAGAGAAAAACAAATACTGTATGCTAACACATATATATGGAATCTAAAAATTTTTTTAAAAGTGGTTTTGAAGAACCTAGGTGTAGGATAGGAATAAAGACGCAGATGTAGAGAATGGACTTGAGGACACAGGGAGGGGGAAGGGTAATCTGGGACGACGTGAGAGAGTGGCATGGACATATATACAATACCAAAGGTAAAACAGATGGCTAGTGGGAAGCAGCCGCATAGCACAGGGAGATCAGCTCAGTGCTTTGTGACCACCTAGAGGGTTGGGATAGGGAGGGTGGTAGGGAGATGGAAGAGGGAGGGGATATGGGGATATATGTATACCTATAGCTGATTCGCTTTGTTATACAGCAGAAACTAACACACCATTGTAAAGCAATTATACTCCAATAAAGATGTTTAAAAAAATCCAAATTATAAAAAATAAAGGAGGGATACATTTCTCTTCAAAAATAATCTAGGGAGTAGGTGAGCAGAAAAAATGTGTGAAGAACACTGATCTAATCTAACAGGCCATTTTACAAATGATAATGTTGATACTCCGAGATGGTAGCATACTCGCACCTAATCCTGAAGCCAGACCCGTAAAGCAGTATTACCTGACATTTCTTTTTTACCTGGTGGTGTGAAGACCCATTGTGAATATACTTCAAAGAGAATACAGCTCTCATCTAGGGCTTTTTCACCTCGGGTATCTGACCCCTGCCAAATTGCAGTGTGTATATTTATGTGTATTTTTCTGACGAACACTTCTATAGTTTTATGCTCACTTTACAGGAGACATCAACATAAACAGAACTTAATAGTTAACTCATAAGTCTCTACCCAGGTAATTGCCTTCTTAATTCAAGTTCATTTCTCTGTTGAATCTCTTACCTGAGGCTCATGCTTTTCTGACCCTCTTGCATACTCTTGTCTCTTACCTCTTTCAAAGATGTGAAACAGTCTTCACGCAGAAAAACCTCTTTTATTAAATCTTACTTGTAGTAAGTCATCCATGATCTCAACAGGGTGACCTAGTCTATGTTAACTACGCACGAACTGAAGACTTCTTTAAACTAGAGCGGGACATGAAAATTAATTGCTCTGGGAAGATTCTGATTGCCAGATATGGGAAAATTTTCAGAGGAAATAAGGTAAAAAATAATCTTTTTTTCTTTTCCACAAAAATAAAAAGTTATATTGTATCTTACATGGGTAGAACCACATCCTTAAAACTTTTGGAGGACTGTGATCTTCTCATACTCTGTACCAGCCCACCTAATAGGGAAGATACATTTTCTAGCTTATATACAGGGGTTTTAAACTGGGTCATTTGAATTCGGCCAGGGTAGAAGTTCAGGGAAACAGAACAGGTTTTTTCCATACCTACACATTATGCCTGTGGTCTACAAAGAAGCATGCATTTGATTTGTTGTTAACCTTCAGTATCTTTGTTTTAAATGTTACCTTTGAAAATATTTACTAAATTAAATTTTAGTATTAATTCTTATTATAGGTAATGAGAGAAACCAATTTATACACAGCAGTTTTGAAAGTTACTATCACTTAATTTGGCTTGATTTGCTAATATTTTTTCCTCTTTTGTGGGAAACTAAATTTCAGAAATATTCCCTCTCAACCATAGAAGAAATGGGAGTCTAGTCTGTAGAGTCTACTTGCTTATTGTGCTTCTAGACTAGAGGAAGGAAGTAGCACATACTACCACTAATATGTACATTTTTAAAATCTGCTGCTCTGAGGGCTGATTCAGCCCTGGAAACTCATTTTTAGAGCTTGCAGTAGGAAAAAGAAAAAGCCAACTCTCTGTGAGATGTCCCTTGTTTTAAGTCTAAGGATAAAAGATTGAAGATAAAGTTTAGCTACTTATTTAAGAGTAATTTTGAGTTACCAACCTAAAATATGAAAGACTGTCTATTCCAGGTTAAAAATGCCCAGCTGGCTGGGGCCAAAGGGATCATTTTGTACTCAGATCCTGCTGATTACTTTGCTCCCGGGGTGGAGTCCTATCCAGGTGGTTGGAATCTTCCTGGAGGTGGTGTTCAGCGTGGAAATATCTTAAATCTTAATGGTGCAGGGGACCCTCTCACACCTGGCTACCCAGCAAATGGTGAGTGACCAGGCCTTAATCATCACAAAAACCTTAACATTGTAAAGTGATTTTACCAAAGGATTTCCTTTGACACATGGATAAAGTATGTCTTTTTCTCGTTCTCTTTGTGTCTAAGAATAAAGGAATTTGAACTCAGAAAATTGTTGGTTCGGGTCCCTTATCCCTTATTTGGAATCCTCGGGTCTGATAGGTTTTGAAATGCAGACATTTTCAGATATTTAAAAGTAATATGGTGCATATACCATTTCTTGCATAACATTCACATAGGAGGCTGGAACATAAAATGGGAAGCAAGCATGTAAATATTTTTGCAGTAAAATGTATGAATAATCATATTAAGCAGAGGAATGTAAGTAATATAGTCTGTCTATTCAAGTCAGATCTTGCTTCCAAATTAGTTTACATCAGATCATGTTTTGTTGACAAGTAAATTCCCCCCAATTAATGGATTTCACAGTTTTTAAAATTTCTAGTTGTAGATAAGGGATAGTAGAACAAAAGAAGTTCTATAAATCCCTGAAATGACATTTAGAATTTAGAGCCTAGAAAATGCTTATTGTATCATTGCTGTATAAAGATAATAGTGATCACTTTCAAGGAGTATTTCCTAAATGCTAGCTCTTACATGCCTTAACAACCCTATAAGCTTTGTTATGTTATTATCTCTACTTGACAGAGGAGGGAAGCAAGACTAGAAGTAAGCAAACTCTGCCCTAGACCATCACACCACTAAATGAGGAGTGGGGATTCAAATTCAGATGGTCTGGCTCCGGAGTCCACATGTTTGTCTTATGCTGAAATGCTCTGCTGTAAAACAGTAGATCATTAATAAAGGGAGCTAATTTATTTTGAATGTACTCAGCTAGTTGATGACATTTACAAAAATCTGTGATCACTTAATTTGTGTGGTTTAAAACTAACTAAGGTGTGTACCTTGGATAAAATAGGTTACCAAGTATCCATGGCATTTCCATATTTATATTTCATCTGGTTTTTCTATCAAATTGTAAACTCCTTTAAAGTTTATGCATTTTGGCTTCGTAAATCTTCTTGGAATATAGTACATTATCATAGATTTTTGTAAAGCAATACATATTATCCTATAATAAAATCACTTAAGTCTACCTGAACTTTACTTACTTAGCCTTTTTATTCCCAAGCTTTGAAAAATGCAACTTCTCCCAAGCTCTGTTGGTTATATAAAGTTAAAATTGTACCTCCTGCTGATGCAGGGGACACGGGTTCGTGCCCCGGTCCGGGAAGATTCCACCTGCCGCGGAGGGGCTGGGCCCGTGAGCCATGGCCGCTGAGCCTGCGCGTCCGGAGCCTGTGCTCCGCAACGGGAGAGGCCACAGCAGTGAGAGGCCCGCATACCACACACACAAAAAAAAATGTGAACATAAAATAAGATTAACTGGACTATTTCTGTTTATTATCCTCAAATTTAAAAGATGACATTGTAGAAAGAAAAATCATGTTATCCCTGTGAGGCTTGCATTTGTTGAATTCCCTTTTGTGCCCTATTTTTTTCTTTTCCTTTTAATTTTAGTTTTTATTATGGAATAGTTCTAACATACAAAAAAATAGAGAAAATTATCACCACTTTGTCAATCTTACTTTATCTCTTCGTCTTTCCTTTTGCATTATTACCCTAAAGAATTTTAAAACAAATCCCATGCAACATATTATTATGTCATTTTACTATAAAAAGAATAGCTTTTGCAATCCCCTAAAGCTCTTATAATTTAAAACTTTGAAGAAAAAAATGGAAAAATTGCTCTTATTTTTCTTAAATCTGAAGAAATGACAGAAAATGTGTTTTTATTTTGAGGTAGAGTTTACATGTAACAAAACGCACAGGTCTTGAGTTAATTCAATAATTTTTTTAAATTGCATGTATCTATATCACTCAAAATAAGATATAGGACATTTCTATTACTCCAGAAAGTTCTCTGGTGCCCCTTTCTGGTCAATTTTTACCATATTCCCCTAGAAGCAACCACTTTCTGATATCTGTCATCATTGATTAGTTTGGTTTTGAACTTCATATAAATGGAATCAGATAGTAACTATTCTTTTGTGTGCTGGTGTAAAATCAAATAACAGTCAAGCTAAGAAGAAAGAAAAGAGAATTTTATTTGAGTCAAACTGAGGATTATAACCCAGGGAACAGATTTGCAGAAGCTCTGAGAACTGTTCCATTGGTCAGGAGTTAGAGATGCAATTTTATACATTTCTGAGACAAAGAATTTCTGTGTTGTATTGACAGGTTAGCATTCTACATAAAGTTGATCAAAGATGTTTTGGTCAATACAACGCCCTGTATGGGATGAAAAAGAAACTAAAATAACCTGAAAATTGTCTGAATAAAGCAACCATTTTTCTTAAAGGTGATTACATCCTCCTGTTTGAGGAGGTCTGGTTAATGTACAATACAGATGCACACTGAACATTGGGAAAGGCCTACCACAAAGTGGGCATATTATTTTTTTCCTTTCTTAGTTTGATTTCCCGGTCATAGAAAAATTTATGATTTTCCCTCATCATTTGCCTTGCTGCTCTCACTGAGTGCAACGATTAGAGATTAGTTATGTTATTGTGTGTGTTAATAGTTTCTTCCCTTTACTTGCTGAGTAGAATTCTATTATGGGACTGTTCTACAAATTGCTTATTCATTCTCCTATTTACAAACAGCTGGACTGTGTCCCATATGGGCTACCTAGATTCAGCTGCTATGAGCAATTTTGTGCAGGTGTTTTTGTGGACATATGTTTCCATCTTTCTTGGGTAAATACCTAGGAGTGTAATTGTTCTGCCATAGGGCATAATTCGGCATAACATTATTTTTCAAAGAAGTTATTTAAAGTGACTCTCTAATTATACACTCTTACAAGAATGTATGAGAGTTTCAGTTGCTCCACATTTTCGCTAACATTTGAAACTGTCTTTCTAATTGTAACAGTTCTAGTGGATGCAATTTAAGAATGTGTTTAATCTGATTTACAGAGAACATTTTGAAAGGGACTCCATTTTTATTAGAAGTATGTTCAACTTTTTTTCAGAATATGCTTATAGACATGAAATCGCAGAGGCTGTTGGTCTTCCAAGTATTCCTGTTCATCCAATTGGATACTATGATGCACAGAAGCTCCTAGAGTAAGTTTGTAAGAAACAAACCGATGGCTATTTGGGTAATTCTCTTTACTGGCAATCTTCAACTTTCATGCTTTTATCTCCATTATTTGATACTGAAGTTTTCTGTGCTCAATTTTTACCATACCCCCCTAGAAGCAACCACTTTCTGATATCTATCATCATTGATTAGTTTGGTTTTGAACTTGATATAAATGGAATCAGATAGTGTCTATTCTTTTGTGTGTTGGCAGAAAATCAAATAAGCATACAATTTTATCACCATTTTATAGAACAGTGGTTCTAACCTGGGATTTGCTTTAAATACTGGTATCCAGTGTGTGACAGCCATGAAAGTGAGTCTTTCAGATCATCAACTGTGGGGAGTGTCATTGATAAGGTGCTCCACTGTGTTTTGAAATCCATCACCCTGTTTGTATCAAGGCCATGCTTCCCATAGATGCTCCCAGTCAGTAACTAAATGCAGCAAGGGTACTAAATGAGGCCCATTACTGGGAGGCATGGGACTCCTCTGATGGGAGACTCTGGCTCAGGACTCCCTGACAGCCTTGCTATCAAGGGATTCTGCCACCAGCATTCTTCTTTCTTCTCTTTCTCTTTTACCCCATTTCTGACCTGCATTGCAGTCTGATGGCTTTCTCAGCCTCTCTTAGCTCCCTTGCTATTTCCTTCACACGCCTTTCCCCTAATAAATCTCTTACTTATTGAAACCTCTTATTGTCTACTTCTTGGTGGACCTGGAATAATGCCCTTTGAAAGCATCTTCCATTGATTTTCATCTTTATCCATTCCACTTCTTCCTCTGCTTTCACTATTGAAGCTTCTCCAAAGTTGTTATTGTTTAACCTGACATTGGAGCTCTTTCCTCTTTCCTGTCCTGCTTTCTCTCATCTGCATGTCCCTTCTTCTCCATTATCCTTGAGGAGGGGAGAGAGCACTGACTTCTCTGAAAGTAGAATCACTGGAGACCAAAGCATCCGGCCAGTTAGTCCCTTTTCTTCTTTGAGTTTAAGGCATTCTTAATCATTTTATTCTAGAATGTATAAGAAAACTTATTTATGACCTAGTTCAGTGCCCTCATTTTTACAGGTGAGGAGGCTGTCATCAGAGAATTGGAGGTGTCTGTCCAATTTAATTGCAGATTAAGGAATAGCAAGCACCCTGGTCTTTTTTTCTTTTGAGCTCTTAGCTTTACCACATGGGTTAAGATTCAGGATGGGGCACAACTTTTGAGGGCACCACGGACTATGTGTTTGTGTAAATATAAAGTCTAAATATTCATTATATTTAAAAGATGAACGTGATTGTAGCTTTACCTGTGATAGTGGAAAATTGCAAACAACACAAATCTTCAATAATTGATAAGTAGTTAAATATATTACTGTCTATGACAGTACATGAAGCCATTAAAATATATGTTGTACAAGAGTATTTAACAATGTGGGTACATGCTTTGCTATACTATTAAATAGAAAAAGTAGATTTCAAATATATATATATATATATATATATATATATATATATAATCCCTAAATTATATGTTTTAAAAAGTGAACCTGTATTATCTTTGTAGTTAGAAAAAGAGTGCATGGAAGGAAAGAAGGAAGGATTATACAGAATTGGACGTGAGGTTTATTTAGCCATGTCTACCATTTGGCTGCTCTCGTAAACTAGTTGAATTTGGCTATGCCCTAACTGGGTAGTAGAATTATTAATACTTGATCAAAAAAATTACCAAATGTATTTAAGTCAGCTTTAGTAAGTCATTTTGTAAATGCAGTCATCATTAAATAACGTAAATTCTATGGAAGTATATTTTGCATTCAAAACGCCATGATTAAAAATGAATTTTGGTAGTACAGAAATGTATTAAAAATGTATTTGGCAGGAGAAGATGATCTGTGTATACTAAAAGCAATAAGATAATTTCTGTTTTACCATCCATACCTTCTAAGGTATAGTGAAATGTTCTAGACTGGAATTTAGTCATAAAACATTTTAAGAACATGTAATTTGTTTATGAATTTAATTGGGCGTATTTACTCCCTCTGCATAATTATCTAGGGAGTGTGCTACATATCCATTATAGTCAGTTCTCATATTCCCACAAACGGTTAGCAGTGTAACATTATGTATTAATTAGAATAGACAGTATTTTACAAATTGGATATATCATAAAATGAAAGTTTCTTAACAAGTATTTGAGAAGAAGAGGAGAGACATAAAGTTATATAATGGCCCAGGTATGCCGACAACTTTAATAAAAAGTTGATGAAATGTGAATTATAGAAAAAAGAAAATTGTGTTTACCTAGGTGGGAGAAAAGGGGAACAGGGTGTGTGTTCTTTCTTATTCTTTTTTGCATCTGTACTGAAGGGAATGTGGTTACATGGTTTCTTTTTGTCTCCCTGAGTAACTATCAGGATTATAATGACAGCAACGACAATAATAATAAAGACAATGATGATAACATCTAACATGCATAGAGTGCTAATTATATTCTAGCACTTACTTTTTGCTAAATGATTACATACTGTTTATCAATTAGCCCATAAAACAACTACATGTGTTAGTATTGTGATAACTAATTTTACAAATAAAGAAATCAAAGTTCAGAGAGTATGTGATAGAGCTGGGACCCAAATTCATGTCTGATGTAAAAGACAGCTTTGTTGAGCATCACTTATTCTCTATTCAACAGCACAAGCATTTAGGAGGCATCTCTTTGTCAAGACACTGTCTCATTCTTGTGTCTCTGCTCAGAAGACTTTTAATGGCTTCCTACAGCCTGTCCACTCAAGGTACACTTATGGAATGGCCTCTTTTTGTCAAGCACTGTGATAAGAGTATGATTTATATATAGACTCTGTTCTCAGGGCCCTCAAAATATAGTATAGAAGCTCACAGCTAAATAGAGGCTACATGACAAACCACGAAATTCTAGCACATCATTTTCTGCCCATCTAGCTTGTTCCTAATTTTTAAGAATTAAACTCATTATTTTGAGAGAATTGTGATTCACATGCAACTGTAAGTAGTACTAAAGAGTCCCTCTAGGCCATTTATCCAGCTTTCCCCAATGGTAACATCTTGCAAAGTATAGTACAATATCACAACCAAGATACTGATATATTTCTTTTTATACTCATGACACAAAACATTTCCATCATCACCAGGATCCCTCATGTGGCCCTTTTAGCCACACCCACTCCTTTCCTGTCCCCCTCCATCCATACCCTCTAACCTTAACTCCTAGCAACTACTAATCTGTTCACCATTTCTATAATTTCATCATCTCAAGAATGTTATATAAATGTATACCCTTGTGGGGTTTTTCTTCACTCAGCATAATTCTCTGGAGATTTGTTCAAGTTGTTGTATATATAGTTTTTTTTCTTTTTAATACTGAGGAGTGTTCCGTTGTATTTGGTATCACAGTTTGTTTCACCATTCAAAGAACAACTAGTTTGTAGCTATTATGAATAAAGCTGCTACAGATCATCATGTACAGATTTGTGTGTCAACGTAAGTTTTCATTTCTCTGGAGTGCAATTGCCAGGTCATATGATAATAGCATGTTTACTTTTGTAAGAATCTGACAAACCTTTTCCATAGTGGTTGTATCCTTTTACATCCTACCAGCAATATAAAAAAAACACAGTTCTTCCAATCCTTTTATAAGCACTTGTATTCTGACATCACAAAATATTTCAGGTTTGTCTTGTATTTTCTTTCAATATTTCTAGTTTTCTGATAATTTTCATCATGAATGGATGTTGAATTTTCCCCAGTGTTTTATTGTTGCTGTGGTTGTTTGTTTTCTGCATCAATTTTTCTGATTATGTGGTTTTTCTTAAGCCTGTTAATGTGGTATATTACACTTTTTGATTTTTGTATGTGATATCAGTCTTGCATTCATGGAATAAATCTCCCTCGGTCATGGTGTATAATCCTTTCAAAATGCTGTTGAATTTGGTTTTCTAGTATTTTATTAATGATTTTTGTGTCAATATTCATATTTATCTTTAGTTTCCCTGTGATTTCTTTATCTGGTTTTGGTGTCATGGTAATGTTTGTCGCATAGGGTAACTTTAGAAATGTTCCTTCTGTTTTTCTAAAGAGCATGTGAAGGATTGGTGTTTATTCTTTACTGATTGCTAGCATTCAGCAGTGAAGCCATATGGGCTTCTCTTTCAGAGAAGTTTTTTTTGTTTTGTTTTGTTTTTTTGCGGTAGGCGGGCCTCTCACTGTTGTGGCCTCTCCCGTTGTGGAGCACAGGCTCCGGACGCGCAGGCTCAGCGGCCATGGCTCACGGGCCCAGCCGCTCCACGGCATGTGGGATCTTCCTGGACCAGGGCACGAACCCGTGTCCCCTGCATCGGCAGGCAGACTCTCAACCACTGTGCCACCAGGGAAACCCTCTGAGAAGTTTTGATTACTTGTTATAGCCTACTTACATTTTCTCTTTCTTCAGTTTTGGTAGTTTATATCTTTTCAGGAATTCATTTCATTGAGGTTAATTTGTTGGTATATAACTGTTTATAGTGTTCCCTTATAATCCTTTTTATTTCTGTAAAGTCAATAGTAGTATTCCCTCTTTTGTTCCTGATTTTTAGTCTTTTCCCCTTTTTTTCTTGGTCAGTCTAGCTAATGATTTGTCAATTTTGTTGATCTTTTCAAAGAACCAACTTTTGCTTTCATTCATTTTTCTTTATCTTTTTTTCTAGATTCTATTTTGTTATTTTTGCTCCAGTCTTTATTATTGCCTTTCTTATGCTTATATGAATTTAGCTTTCTTTTCATTGTTGAGTTTCTTTGGGTGGAAGATTAGTTTATTGATTTGATAGCTTTCTACTTTTTTAATATAGGTGTTTACAGCTATATATTTCCTTCTAAACACTGTTTTAACTGCATCTCATAACTTTTGGTGTCTTATGTCTTCATTTTTATTCATCTCAAAGTTTTTTTGTGTGTGTGTGGTACGCAGGCTTCTCACTGTTGTGGCCTCTCCCGTTGCGGAGCACAGGCTCTGGATGTGCAGGCTCAGTGGCCATGGCTTACGGGTCCAGCCACTCCGCAGCATGTGGAATCTTCCCGGACTGGGGCATGAACCCGTGTCCCCTGCATCGGCAGGCGGACTCTCAACCACTGCACCACCAGCGAAGCCCCCATCTCAAAGTATTTTCTATTTACTCTTGTGATTTTTTTCTATGAGCCATTGGTTATTTAGGGTCAGTGTTTAATTTTCATATATTTGCAAATTTTCCCAACTTTTTTCTGTTATTTTTTTTCCTCAGAAGTTTATTTTAATTGCCTAGCAACACATTATCATAAATTACTCTCAAATAATTATTTGGCTTCAGTGCAGGATCATTTATTAATGATGGTGGCAGTCAGCATCCATACATGGCTATTCTTAGACCACTGCTGTCTTCTTTTCTTTCTCGCTCTTTTTTTTTAAATTGGAGTATAATTGCTTTACAATGTTGTGTTAGTTTCTGCTGTACAGCAAAGTGAATCAGCTATATGTATATGTATATCCCCATATCCCTTCCCTCTTGGACCTCCCTCCCACCATCCCCCCATCCCCACCCATCTAGGTCATCACAGAGCACCGAGCTGAGCTCCCTGTGTTGTACAGCAGGTTCCTACTAGCAGTCTATTTTACACATGGTACCGTATGTATGTCAATCCTAATCTCCCAGTTCATCCCACCCTCCCCTTCCCCCAATGTGTCCACTGCCAATTCTCTATGTCACCCTCTCTATTGCTGCCCTGCAAATGGGTTCATCGGTACCATTTTTCTGGATTCCACATATATGCATTAATATATGACATTTGTTTTTCTCTTTCTGACTTACTTCACTCTGTATGACAGACGCTAGGTCCATGCACATCTCTACAAATGACCCATTTTCATTCCTTTTTGCAGCTGAGTAATATTCCATTGTATATATGTACCACATCTTCTTTATCCATTCATCTGTTGATAGACATTTAGGTTGCTTCCATGTCCTGGCGGTTGTAAATAGTGCTGCAATAAACATTGGGGTGCTTCCCTGGTGGTGCAGTGGTTAAGAGTCCACCTGCTGATGCAGGGGACACGGGTTCATGCCCTGGTCTGGGAAGATCCCACATGCCGTGGAGTGGCTGGGCCCGTGAGCCATGGCCGCTGAGCCTGCACATCCAGAGCCTGTGCTCCGCAATGGGAGAGGCCACAGCAGTGAGAGGCTCGCGTACCGCAAAAAAAAAAAGAAAAGAAAAGAAAAGAAAAAAAAAGAAAAGATAAAAAGAATAAACATTGGAGTGTATGTGTTTTTTTGAATTATGGTTTTCTCAGCGTATGTGTCTAGTAGTGGGATTGCTGGGTCATATGGTAGTTCTAATTTTAGTTTTTTAAAGGAACATCCATACTGTTCTCCATAGTGGCTGTATCAATTTACATTCCCACCAACAGTGCAAGAGGGTTCCCTTTTCTCCACACCCTCCTCAGCATTTACCATTTGTAGACTTTTCGATGGTGGCCATTCTGACCAGTGTGAGGTGATATCTCACTGTAGTTTTGATTTGCATTTCTCTAATGATTAGTGATGTTGAGAGTCCTTTCATGTGTTTGTTGGCAATCTGTATCTCTTCTTTGGAGAAATGTCTACTTAGGTCTTCCGTGCATTTTTGGATTGGGTTGTTTGTTTATTTGATATTGAGCTGCATGAGCTGTTTGTATATTTTGGAGATTAATCCTTTGTCAGTTGCTTCATTTGCAAATATTTTCTCTGATTCTGAGGGTTGTCCTTTGGTCTTGTTTATGATTTCCTTTGCTGTGCAAAAGCTTTTAAGTGCAATTCGGTCCCATTTGTTTATTTCTGTTTTTATTTTCATTACTCTAGGAAGTGGGTGCTGTGATTTATGTTATTCCTGTGTTTTCCTCTGAGAGTTTTATAGTGTCCTGTCTTACACTTAGGTCTTTAATTCATTTTGAGTTTATTTTTGTGTATGGTGTTAAGGAGTGTTCTAATTTCATTCTTTTACATGTGGCTGTCCAGTTTTCCCAGCACCACTTATTGAAGAGAGAGTCTTTTCTCCATAGTGCATTCTTGCCTCCTTTGTCATAGATTAGATGACCATAGGTACATGGGTTTATCTCTGGGCTTTCTATCCTGTTCCATTGATCTATATTTCTGTTTTTGGGCTAGTACCTTACTGTCTTGATTACTGTAGCTTTGTAGTATAGTCTGAAGTCAGGGAACCTGATTCAGGTTCCGTTTTTCAGCTCCGTTTTTCTTTCTCAAGATTGCTTTGGCTATTCGGAGTCTTTTGTGTTTTCATACAAACTGTAAAATTTTTTGTTCTAATTCTTTAAAAAATGCCATTGGTAATTTGATAGTGATTGCAATGAATCTGTAGATTGCTTTGGGTAGTATAGTCATTTTCACGATATTTATTCTTCTAATCTAAGAACATGGTATATCTCTCATCTGTTTGTGTCATCTTTGATTTCTTTCATCAGTGTTTTATAGTTTTCTGAGTACCGGTCGTTTGCCTCCTTAGCTAGGTTTATTCCTAAGTATTTTATTATTTTTGATGCAATAGTAAATGGGATTGTTTCCTTAATTTCTCTTTCTGATCTTTCATTGTTAGTGTATAGGAATGCAAGAGATTTCTGTGCATTAATTTTGTATTGTGCAACTTTACCAAATTCATTGATGAGCTCTAGTAGTTTTCTGGTGGCATCTTTAGGATTTTCTATGTATAGTATCACGTCATCTGCAAACAGTGACAGTTTTGCTTCTTCTTTTCCAATTTGTATTCCTTTTATTTCTTTTTCTTCTCTGATTGCCATAGCTAGGACTTCCAAAACTATGTTGAATAATAGTGGTGAGAGTGGACATCCTTATTTTGTTCCTGATCTTAGAGGCAATGCTTTCAGTTTTTTACCATTGAGAATGATGTTTGCTGTGAGTTTGTCGTATATGGCCTTTATTATGTTGAGGTAGGTTCCCTCTATGCCTACTTTCTGGAGAGTTTTTAGTATAAATGGGTGTTGAATTTTGTCCAAAGCTTTTTCTGCATCTATTGAGATGATCATATGGTTTTTATTCTTTAATTTGTTAATATGGTGTATCATATTGCTTGATTTGCATATATTGAAGAATCCTTGCTTACTAAATTCTTTATACTATAGTTGGGTTAGTAAAAGGTTTGTATGATTAATAAAGAGATGATATGATTTCAGCCTTTTAAATTTATTGAGTTTTTTTATAGCCTAATATATGGTCTATCCTGAAAATTGTCCTAGGTGCAGTTGAATATGTATACGTATTCAAGTACGTATTCATACTCAAGGCTTTTGTTGGGTAACATGTTTCATATGATCCACTTGACCTTTTTGGCTTGCCAGCTTTTCAGCTCTATGTCTGAGATATGAGAGCCCATATGAAAACCCTAGGAACTCACCACTTTGTCATTTCTTGCACCCTGAGGTCCTGAGCTGGTTTATTTTCTTTTCTCCACCTTTCAGAGTCTTATGTTTATTTTTTATGTATTTATAGTCCAGGGAATTTAGTTGTACTCATCAGGATGAATAGGGTAAAGTGCATCTTCTCAGAAGCAAGTTCTCCTACTTTTCAAGCTTCTCTGTTATGGTATCCTTATCATCTTATACCCCAGCCAGATTAATCACCATGCCTTACTTTTGCTCTGACTCTTCAGCCTTCGTGCCTGTTTACATCATACATTGTACCTGGAATGCTCTTTACCTCCATCTTCCCTGCCCACATCTTACTCATTCTTTAAAAATCCAGATAAGTGAAACCTCCTGTAGAACGAAAATTATTTCTGATCCCACAGGGGAATCAAGCTCTGTTTTGTCCTTCAGAACTTTATCTATCATATATCATGCTCTGTTTTATATCTATCTTTTTCTGACTTATAAACTCTTTGGTAGAATGACCGTGTCTTGTACATATTTGTATTCCTTAGTGAGTACAATACAGTACCTTGAGCATTATAGAGAATAAATCTTTGCTAAATGGACAAATAAAATTTAATATGCTACACAATATAGATTTTTAAATTCAGTGTTGTTTATAGATACTTATTGAGCATCTATGATCTATCAAATCCTTTCAAAGACATTTCCAATATTATATTTTCTGAAATTTCTGTGATTTGAAATTTAAATATTCAACCTTTTAATTTTCACAGAATTTATTTTTTATTTATAGAGTGAAAGAAGGACCTAAAGAAAATTATATCCCTGATTAATTATCCCAGTGAAATTTAGTGACTAAAACCTCTGTTCTCCATAGATGTGCGATATTTTCTTGTCCTTGTGGGGGCACTGTAATCTTGGCTTTATATTTTATTATTTTCTGGGAATAGGGACTCTTCATTACCTTCCTTATAATATGTAATTGACTTCCTGATGAATTTGCACCTTGTTTTGTTTTCCATATTTTTATTTTGAAAAGGAAATACATTTACACAGTTCAAAATTCAAAGGGGTATACAATAAAAAGTTTCCCTCCTACCCATTTCCATCCCAAAGGCAATCAATATTGTTAGTCTGCAATATAGTAGTATAAAAATATTTTATGTATAATCAAGTATATGTATATTCTTCACTTGGCTTCTACCATTTTTTGTATACATAATACTCTGCTATTTTGACTATTCATTATGATATTTAACAATGTATAATGCCCCTTCATTTTACTTGATGCTTTTCATGTGAAATTTTATTGTATATAGATAAATAAATTATATAGTATATTACATGAAATTATCTTTATTAAACAAACTCCCTCATGAGATAGGAAAATAAAAGAGTAAATATTTACTCTCTGATAGAGCATTTTAAAACAAAATATTATTTATACTTAGTTTTCCATGAGAAGATAATCATATTGATGTAGTTTTGCACATATAATATATTCTAGGTCAAGTTGAGCTGTTCCCATTACCTCAAATTAGTAGGCAGGGAATAAGTACCTGTGTGCAGGCACAGAAAAAAGGAGGAAACTACAGAAAATGTTTCACTGTAAATCATAGGGTGCATGCAGGTGTGTGGATCAGAGATTGAGGCATAAAAGACAGATTGATGTTTTTCACTCTCTTAAGTTTGTCTGGAGCCATCTTCTTCTATCTGCTTCTAGGTAGCAAAAGTACATTTGGTTTCCATGCCCAAATCAAGAATAAGTCAATCCATGCTCTTAAACAGTAAAGGAAGATATGCTGATATGAAACAGGAAGAACCTCACCATTCCACAGATATTATCATATTATTTTTCTCAATCACCTGGTGAGAGATAACCACGGCTAGTGGCATATATGGGCTGGTCCACCTGAATCTTTCCACCCTTTTGAATTAAAAAAATAAATAGTGTATAAAGCTTTGAGGGGCTGTTGGTTGAAGTGACATCCCTTCCTTTGCCCTTCCTCCCTTCCTAATAGATGAGTGCAAAAGTACTTTGTAAAGGATGACCATACATGTATTTGGGAATGTATGTATCAGTGGGAGAAATAACATAATGGGAAATTCCAAAGAGTTTGACACCTGCTGTTTCTTCAGGGCATGCTCTTGAGAGCACTTTTCACATGATTTACTGTTGGAAACTGGTAACACAGAGTCCAAATTCTTACCAAGTGTTTGAATCTCGATTGTACCACTAATCAGCTGCTTGACTTTGGGCATGTTACCTAATCTCTCTAAGCCTCACCCTCCTTATCTTTGAAGTGGGGATTAATAGCAGAACCACCTCATAAGAGGTGTATTGAGTTAAATGGCATATCCCTATGCAAAGCACTTTGTACTACCATGACTCATAGAAGCTATTATGAGCAGGCACTCAAGAAAACAAGTTCAAGGACATTTTAACTTATAACTTCAAAGGTTTCCTTCAGCTAATAATATTTTTTGTGTTCAACAGAAAAATGGGTGCATCAGCACCACCAGATCACAGCTGGAAAGGAAGCCTCCACGTGCCCTACAATGTTGGACCTGGATTTACTGGAAACTTCTCTACCAAGTTAAGAGACTATTTTTATAATAACTCTCTTTAGGAGGAGGAAAGCTTTTTCAAAAAACAATTACAGAGGATGACTGAAAAGTAAAATCTACTACCAGCAGGAGACATAACAACAGGTTGAAAAGGGGAATACACATATATCCTCACAATTGGACAATTGGTCAATGCAATTATTGCCTGTGTGCCTTTAGAAATATTCAAAACAATGTCAGATTTAAAAATTGTGGGTGGCAAGCTGTTAACCAGCATTTTTAGTCTGTGTCCTTTATTTTTGCATTAGAAAAGTCAAGATGCACATCCATTCCAACAATAAAGTGAAAAGAATTTACAATGTGATTGGAACTCTCAGAGGGGCAGTGGAGCCAGGTAAATTGATCATTTGCTCAGCAAATATCGATCGGGCAATTCTTCGGTGCCAGGGACTGCTCTGAGCTCTGGGAATGTAAGGTGAACAAAGCAAAGCAACTCTTTGTCCTAATGGAACTCACATAAACACAAAATAGATCAATAGGAGGTAATTTTACATTGTGATGCATGTTGTGAAGAAAGTAAATGTTGGGACTAGATTGGTCAGATGACCGAGGTTGTTGATAAACTATGCATGCTTCAATTAAAGGACCGAGAGAGGAAGATCAAGGAGAGATGGTTTACAGGTGTTTAATCTGAGCTTTCTGGATTTCCTTACCGCATATTTTACCTGGAGAAATATCTTCATTACAACGATAAGTAACACTCTTAGAAAATTAAGATAACCGGAAGTTAATGAGTCCTTTACATGGTTTTTTTTTTTACACTGAAATGGGTGGAATATATATACACGTGATTTCCATATGATTTCAGATAACCTGCTCGATGATACATTTGAAAATAATCTTACTTTATTATGTTTGTTTCCTTAGGCACTATATGGTTATATTTCCTACCCAAACAGACAGAATTAAACTGAATATCTCTTGTGCAAGCAGCCAGGACTTTCTTTCAGGGATAAAGAATATTGATGTGCTTCCAATGAGCACTAAACAATGTACCACTGGGTATTTATTGAATCTCACTGAGTACATATTTTGTGCTAGCTCTGTGCTAGGCTTTGGGGATGGAGGGATTTTTTAAAAAGACACAGACCAGAGACATGAAGATCCCTACTGTTAAGTGTGGTAAATGCTTTTTTTAAAAAATCCTTTTACTTTGTTTTGCATGCAGGTTTTTCTCTAGTTGAGGCGAGCGTGGGCTACTCTGTTGTGGTGTGCGGGCTTCTCGTTGCAGTGGCTTCTCTTGTTGTAGAGCACAGGCTCTAGGCACTCGGGCTCAGCAGTTGTGGCTCGCGGGCTCTAGAGCACAGGCTCAGTAGTTGTGGCACTCGAGCTTAGTTGCCCTGTGGCATGTGGGGTCTTCCCGGAACAGGGCTTGAACCTGTGTCCCCTGCATTGGCAGGCAGATTCTTAACCACTGTGCCACCAGGGAAGCCCCATGGTAAATGCTTTATCAATATGAAAAGACTGCCCAGAAAGCTGGATAGGGGTGCAATTCCCTCTCCCTGCAGAAAATAGAAACAGATCATAGAGAGGTAGAATCTTTGAGCTGTACGTTAAAAACTAAGTAGAAGGATTAGGAAGTGGAGAAATCATTATTTGGCCACTGTGTTCTCTTACTCTGAAAATACTGGAAACATAGTGTAAATAGGTAAGAGAGAAGTAACAGAGAATTATATAAAGAAATGGATAAGGATACTTTTATACTCACTTATCATTACTTACATACTTATAATTACTGTAATTAATTGAAGTATACATTTGCTTATCACATTCATATTTTCTTCATACATCAAATTCAGAGCAAAGTGATACATTTACAAAAGTCTTCAGGAACCTTTGCTATCTTAACTTGAGTCCTGAGTGCTTTGTGTTTAGATGCTATTGAGTCATTTGCAATTTCCTCTATTCTTGACCTGTAATGGCAAGTAATTTTGCAATGATGCTTTCTAGACAGATATGTCATTCTTGGAGGTCACCGTGACTCTTGGGTATTTGGTGGCATTGACCCTCAGAGTGGAGCAGCTGTTGTTCAGGAAATTGTCAGGAGTTTTGGAAAGCTGAAAAAAGAAGGTAATGTAAGCAAAATGTAAAAAGACCATTTTTTCTGAATCTCAGTTTGGTCCTCAGTAAAGTGAGTATAAAAATACCACTTCATAGGTTTGTGTGAAACACGGCAGAGAGGTTGCATGCAAATTATATCATCTTAGTAGCATAGAGTACTTAGTAGTGCTTAATAGTAGATAGTAGCTTTCAATAACTAGCAGCTATATTACTTATGTTGGTTAATGATATTGTTTATTCATTTTTATATGTTCATTTTTAATAATTCACTTATTTATATAATAAAGTTCATATTACCTATATTTATATATTAAATTATAATCTGAAATAAAGGAATTATACTATTAGTGGTTTCTCTGGCAACAAAGAAGATGGAGATGGGTTTCTTTACTGGAGAGTAGACACCAGATTTAGGTCATAAGCCAAAGCGTCCTGGTCTGAGAAATGTGAGCTTCTTGGGATCTTCCAGCCTCAGGCCTCAGGTCAAGTACACCAACTGACTGAGGGCATGAAAGCTAATTCAGAAAAATGCTGGTCTTCCTGCTTAATAGGATGCTGTCAAAAGTTTGATGTCTGTATTCTCACACCCCCAGCTTTGATTTCTCTCACAGATTTGAAGATTATACTACTAGCACAGTTACTTCAGTCATTTTAGAATCTTCATATGAAACCCAAAATAAAATTGAGTTCAAATGGTTAGTTTTTAAAGTAAACATTACATACTGAGAACAGAAGCTCTACTTTGTTCACTGACCTTGCAGACAAGGTGTCTATGGGCTGTAAATATGATCCATATTTTTTTTTTTTTTTTTTTTTAGTATGCGGGCCTCTCACTGCTGTGGCCTCTCCCATTGCGGAGCACAGGCTCCGGACGCGCAGGCTCAGCGGCCATGGCTCACGGGCCCAGCCGCTCTGCGGCATGTGGGATCTTCCCAGACCAGGGCACGAACCCGCATATTTTTTTTTTTTTTAGCAACAATGAATGTGGTAAAAATATGTTACATTTGCCTGGTACTTACTCTCTCAGAGAAAAAGTGTTATCACGTGTTATCTATTTTGAACTCATAGGAGGAGGGATATGTTTAGCTATTTCTCTTTTCATTTTACAAATAAGTTAACTGAGGTTTCCAGAATGAAGTAATTCACCCAACGTTTTGTAGCTGGTGTGTGGCAGAATCAGAGAACTAGGGTTAAAATTCAGATTTCTGTCTCCCAGTCCACAAAACAGTGATGTCACTCTTTGAAATCAAATGTAAAGGTGCTCTATTCTTTTTTCCACACGGCTATCTTATTTTTTAAGAAAATAGAACTACGGAGACCTGAATTTACATAGCTTGTGAATTAGGTTGTGTTTCATAGTATCACAAAAAGTTTCGTAATTTTGCCAGAAGATTTCTGTGGTAAATACAAAACATCACTATGACAATTACAAAGTATGCCAAAAGACTGCAGTGATGGGGAATAATAATTAACAGGAGATTTGAATAATGCTATTAATATACTTAACAAAAATGAAGCACTGGACTCAACAGCTAGAGGGATATATATCCTTAAGCACAAATGAAATATGTACTCAAACAATAACTTACATGCCTGGAGCACTTGTTCAGTGCTATATTTACAAATATTATTCCATTTAATCCTCCTAACAATCAAGGAGTGTTATCTTAACTCTGCTCTTCCTGGTATACAGGTGAAGAAACAAGAGGCCTAACAAGTTTGAATAACATTCCCTTGGTCATACTGCTAGTAAGTGAAAGAACCAAGGCTTGAAATAAGATCTTTCTTTAACTTCAAGATCAGTATTTATAACTCCAAGCCATATGACCGTCCTAATGAATGGTGTACTTCTCAGCGGCAGCAGACACTAGTGTTGAGAATGGAGCTTCTGTTGACTAATTCTGGCAGAGAATGGAGTGAAATCACACAACCAGCTGACATTGAACAATTGTTTGTGTGATGCCAACACAGCATGGAAGAGTTGTAAAGGATTTTCTCTCAGTTGTATTGTCTCAGAGCACAGACCACATCCAGCACTTTCTTCTTTCACTCTAGGCAGCTGCAGACCACAGATGGCTTCCTAGCATAGGCAATCATTATAAACCTATTAGAATATTTTATGATCTCACAGGATTTTTACCATGTCTGCATTTCCCCCTTTTTCAATACAGATGTGCTCTTTTGTATTGACAGATTAGCTTTAAAATCTTTCAAAAGGAAATTAAGTAAAGATTGTCACCATAATTCACCCTTCCTAAACAACCAATGAATTTTTGCTGTTGTTACTCTGCTGGGCATGCTGGGCATGGTGATGTCTTGGCAATATTATGCATTTTCCCAGCTTTTATAAGTATGCACATATATTTCAGGATGGAGGCCTAGAAGAACAATTTTGTTTGCAAGCTGGGATGCAGAAGAATTTGGTCTTCTTGGTTCCACTGAGTGGGCAGAGGTTAGTTGATAATTCGATATAACATACATTTTCATAATAATAAAGCAGTTAGTATTTAATTCACAAGAATGTAAGAATAACTGGTCAATCCAGCCAGAAAATATTCAAACTTTTTTCCAGAAAGTCTGAAGCAACATATTCTTGTTCAAAAATCAACAATAAAATTTTTTTCGTCACTTGAGAACTAAGTGTTGTTTGAACTTTTTTTTTTTTTTTTTTTTGAGGTACGCGGGCCTCTCACTGTTGTGGCCTCTCCCGTCGCGGAGCACAGGCTCCGGATGCACCGGCTCACGGGCCCAGCCGCTCCGCGGCATGTGGGATCTTCCCGGACCGGGGCACGAACCCGTGTCCCCTGCAACGGCAGGCGGACTCTCAACCACTGTGCCACCAGGGAAGCCCTGTTTGAACTTTTAAAACCACTTAATGTCAATTGTGGAAATAATTTGATCTTCGTTGTCTGGGAGTGTGGTAGTAGCTAAATAAATTCACTAGAAACTGGACATCATAATAAGGTATAATGTTTTAACTTTTTCAAATTAACTCCTAAAGCTAATTACATTCAAATATTCCTTGAGCTTGTACTGTCTTCCTCATATCGTAATGACCTACTCTAAATCATGCTAAAAGTGAAGTGGAATGCCCCACCACAGAATATTTACTAGGCTCCTTGGAAAGTAATTTTACCTGCCTGCATTGTTGGCTTTGTGTAATAGAAGTGTTACTTGTAAACATATGCAAAATAAACATTCCATTAACTTCTAGTCATGCTATAAATATTTACTTGGTTCCTATTATCTAAGAATTATGAGAAGCCCTGTAAACTTCCATTTTCTCTGGGGTAGGAAAAAAAGTAGTGCTCCTGTAGACAAAGATTCATGCTGGCATCAAGGAGAGCCTAAATATTTTGAGGGTGTGATTTGCCTCTTTCATCTTATTTTCATCACCTAGAGCTGTATGTTTTTTCACTTTATTTCTTACAGTCAGGACACTTAGAAAATTGCTTGTTTTGGAGATTCATAATCCACTTATATCAACAAAATCCTGCTATACTTTGTCAGTGTTTTAAAGCTGAGAAAAATGTTTTAAAGTTTTGACGAGTAGGTGGTGTCATAACACAGGAGAACTTAATTTGACGGATTAAACCACAGTGTGGTTAAGAAATCAACTCCCGGGCTTCCCTGGTGGCACAGTAGTTAAGAAGCCATCTGCCAATGGAAGGGACACGGGTTCAATCCCTGGTCCAGGAAGATCCCACATGCCATGGAGCAACGAATCCCATACACCACAACTACTACGCCCATGTGCCACAGTTACTGAAGCCTGCCCACCGCAACGAAGAACAGCCCGCCACAACTAGAGAAAGCCCTCGCATAGTAACTACCCACTAAAACCAAAGAAATCAACTCCTTTTCCACTCACTGTATTATGAATGTGGATAGTCTCATCTCAAATTTTAGTCTTAAAAACGTTTTGCTTGTTATTTCTTACCAGTGACCTTTATTGAAATTCTTTCGAACATATGCTTGAAAATCTTACATGTCAAATTTGGGGTGAACTTGGGCCAACTTAATTCAGAAACCTCCATACAGTAAATGTAGATGTGCGTTTTTTTAGAAAGGGGTTATTCCTATTTGTTTGTTTATTTATTTATTTAATATTATAGGAGAATTCCAGACTTCTTCAAGTGCGTGGTGTGGCCTATATTAATGCTGATTCTTCTATAGAAGGTGAATATTATTGGTTTCAAAGGAAAATATATGATCTTGGTAGTAACAGCAGTTTAGTTCGTAAGTTATGCACTAACTAGGAATGCAAATCCATTAACAAGTGGTGAGGGAATTTGCTGCTGGTTTGTCATGCTCATGGCAGCTGTGAGCTCTAGGGTGCTGATTTGGGCTCTCGAAACAACACTCTATAATTTGTTTGTTTCATCTGGCAGATTACCTTATCTATGGTAGGAATTCAGTGAATATCTCTTAAATGAATAAGTCAGTTATGGAACTAAAGATTTCTATGATTTTAGAATGGGGTAGCAAAAAGGTATGATTTAACTACTGTCATCATAATATCATGCACACAAATTTTGAAAACAAATGCTGATTTCCCAGATTTCATCTTTCACCAAGAATTTTTTCTTCTTAAATATTTTTTCCTTCAATTCAGCAAATATTTACTAAGCACCTCTCTATGCAGTGTACTTTCCAGGATTTCAAAGGAATTAGGGGTTAGTAAAGAAGAGTCTAGTACTCAAGAGTTTAAGACTCAGTATGGATGATAAAATAAATCAGTCTAGGATTCTAATATATGCCGGTACTCTCAGAAGGATATTATCAGACTGATCTTGGAGTTCAGAAGACATAATGATAGCAACGTCAGGAAAGGCTTGAGAAATGAGATAGGCATCGAAGACAGGCCTTTTAGAATGGATTTGCTTTGATAAACAGAGATTCAAACTAAGGGACAATCTCAAGTCGATTTTCAAGAAACTGAAACAGTCCATTTTCACTCACTATACTGTAGCCCCGCACGAATCTTTCTGTCCCTTGACCACATGCAACTTCTCAGCCGTTGCAACTGCTGTTCTCTGTACTGAGATTGCTGTTCGACACACCATCTGTTTAATTCTTATTCTTACAGTCTCCCCAGGAGTGTTATTTTTTTCTGGGAAGCCATCTTTGTAGCACTCACCACTGCTGTTATTAAGTAATTATTTGTTTTACAAACCCTCTCCCTTTCTAGACTATATTTTTCTGCCAGGAACAGGCAGGATCCTACTTCTTCATTCCTGGATTCTTAGTGTCTTATTAAATAAATGGTGTTTGCAACAAATGAATGAAGGGTGGACTTATAGAATATTTTCTTTAGTTTATTAGTAAATCTGCCATGTGTCAGAAATAGTTGGAGCATTGCATATAGCTGGAGGCACATTGGCATTTACATTTTCTTTTTTTGTCCACGTATCTGAGCTGCACTGTCCCCTAAGTTAGTTCGTGCGTTTCAGTTATCTTTTCTTCCTTCCTCTAACTTTCCTTAGTTAGCGGCTCAGGGCTTGGCCTTATTCCCGGCACTGCTACTCTCTATTATAGTTATGTGACCTCAGGTTGTTACTTTCTCACCTCTCAACAGAGTTACTAAGAGCACATATCTCAAAGGCTCTTGTAAGGGCAAAAGAAGTTAATATTTGCAAAACTCCCAGACTTGTGCCTTGCACAGGGTGAATGTTCAAAAATGTTAGCTTGGATTATTATTATCTTTATTTATTTATTTACTGGCCGTGCCACACGGCTTGTGGGATCTTAGTTCCCCGACCAGGGACTGAACCCTGGGCCCCCCACAGTGAGAACACAGAGTCCTAACCACTGGACCACCAGGGAATTCCTTATTATCCTTATTTAAACACACATTGAAGATGAAACACCTTTGCCACACAGAATAAGTACATCAAACATATATTCTTCAAAAGTAGAATAATGTTCTCTCTATTGCTAGTTTTTTTTTTTTAAGACTTGATTTTAATGCATTTTTTTAATCTTTGATTTTTCTGTTTACGTCATTCCCTGGTTTAAAATGCTGCATTGTCTCCCCAGCATTTTCAGGATCAGGAGCAAATAACACACTCATTACTCTGTGATTGGAATACAGCTTGTCTCACTTTGTTTTATATTTAAAATTGTATTAACTGTTCATTTTTCAAATAATAAAATAAGTCATCTATTAGCTTTCTAATGTTAAAATGCAAAATTTACAAAGAAAATTTCTACTGAAACCATTCTCAAATAACCCTCTCTTCAAAGGAACCACTGTCCTCAGTTTGAGGTGTTTCCATCACGTTGACATTCATATGTAGAATTTAGCCCACACAAAGTACCAACCAATGTTTAAATATAAACATTTATTTAACCCAATATTCCTGTGAGGTGAGTAATTTTATTATCTCTCTTGTATAGAATATTTGCTTGGGTGGAGTAGGTGAAGATGTGGAGAGGTGACCTGAGGTTGTTTCATGTGTGGCACCAAGCGTCATGGTGAGGATGAATTTTATTGAGTGATGAATTGGAGAGTTTTGATCAGACTTGGGTTTTATTTATTTATTTATTTTTGGCCACTTGTGTTGCGGGATCTTAGTTCCCTGACCAGGGATCAAACCCATACCCTCTGCGTGGAAGCGCATAGTCCTAACCACTAGACCACCAGGGAATTCCCCAGACTTAGGTTATAAAGGGATCATTCTGGCTAAGGAGTTAGGAATGGTCTTTGAGTGGAAGAGTAAAATAAAGAAATGAAATAGAAAACAAACTATCTTGTCTTTCAGGAAACTACACTCTGAGAGTTGATTGTACCCCACTTATGTACAGCTTGGTATACAACCTAACAAAGGAGGTAAAAATAATTACATGGAATTTTAAGTTCTACAAATGATGTTTTCTTGAGGTGGCATTATTATGTTAAACATCTGTGTTGTTTTATAACTTTTGCCCATTTCTCCCACACCAATCTGAGGCAGTCTATGGAGAGCATTGCGTCTACCATCTCCATTTGAAACCGAGAAAACTGAGCCCAAAAAGCATTAGCCACTAGAGTCACACAACTTGTTCAAGTAGCTGAACCAGGACTTGGTCCTGCGGTTTAACTCCTTAATTTTAAAACTGGTTTTTACTCTTTAATATAATGATACCAATTAACTTAGGACTCTGGAAGAGTTGACATTTCTAACCGATTGAGAAAGAGAATGTGTGAAAAACCAGGTGTTGACTCCTGGGACACAGACTGGGTAAGACCATGTACCCAATTCCTGATTTCCTGCTGTGGGCTTCAGTCCACTGAGTTAAAGTTATTGTAATTCTGACAGCAGCACAACATACTAAATCTGGCAGAGAGGTGGTGCCTGAATTTCTATAGGACCAATAGGCAACTCTTCATTTTAATTCTCCTGCCCCATAAAGCCACCGTTCCTAAAGGTAGGCATAAGGAATGTTTTGCATGGCAGATTTTTGCTGTTACTGCTAATTACCTGATTTGAACTGGAAAGGATAAAAAAACTTGCTTATTTAACAGAATTACCAATTGAAATGTAATTACCATGAAAGACAATTATTTCCCTCAGATAGGGATTTTAAATAGATCCTAAACATATTGTTAAGGTTTGGTTTCCCAAGCATGGAATTTAATTTATTAACATCTCCAGTAGGAATAGAAAAGTTTAATTTGGCACTAATCTATTCATGTTGTTACTTAAGATCTCTGTCAGGTGCCTGCAGTTTTACAATTCCCATGAAGTGTATACAAAATTAAATATCTGAAACATTGTGTCTCAGAGAATTCCCACCATTTATGTGATTTGAGGTCAATGCTAAGGAAGCTTCACAGTTATATTTGTTTACCAGGTAGATTGGTGGCACCCTGTGACAAATGCAAAAACACTACTTTCTAGGTCAAGTTTGAAATTATATGATGCTTGACAGTTTTGGATTTTTAAAATTCTGTTTTTGTTTGGGGAAGGTGATTCGCGGTATTTCAAATTTTAGTGATAAACTGTGACTTTAGTAATATATTTCTAAATACATAATTTCAAATTCATATTACTTAAAATAAATGGAGTGGTACTGTCCCTTGTATCAAAGTTTTGTGTAAATTTGTAAGCTTGAATAAAATTATCTTGCTGCTTTATGTATTGATATTTTACGACTTAAGATGCTGACATAACTTCTCTCTCCCCAAGTTTATATAAATTTATCTGTGTTCCCATCAACCTTTGCACATACGTCTATTATAGCACCTAGCACATGAATTCCACATTTTTATTTATAGTTCCCACTAGTAGATGGTGTGTAATTTGTATTATTAAACTTTGTATGGCTGACATCTACAAAAAATCTTCCACAGAATAGGTAGTCTATAAAATCTTTTGAGTTGAAACTGTTAAAAAATAGAGCATAGGACTTTTATTAAATAAAAAATAAAAACTTTTTATACCATATATTATTCAGTTACAGTTTAGTGAGTATTAGTTACAGTTTAGTGTGCTAAACGTTTTGGCATAACATTTAATGCTCTGAGTTTAGCATTCAATAGTAGGGCATATTGTACTCCCTTAGAATTCTCATCTGTAAAATCTGAAAATGTATTGAAAGCCCTGTGCTTAACACAATTACGATAAATACTCAACTAATTAAATAAGATATTAGTGCATTTGTTTTGTTATGTATTATTTAATGACTTTGACAAACTTGTTGGCACAAAGCAATATTTAAAAAAAAAACAAAAAACAAAAAAAACAAACCTTCCCTTAACCAGCTTGCTTCTTTTCATTTTTTTTTATAAAAGGAGGATGAATGTGTTTTTGAGAGTAACCTCCCTTAATTTGGAAAAATAGACCAAAAAAAAAAAAAAATCTTACAGTGTGACCATTCGTCTGAATACAATGGCTTGGTAATAATTTGGTATAGCTTTCTTTTCCATACACTCCCTGTATTTTTTTTTTATAATAGGTGCATTATATATAATAACATGAGCATTTTCCTATATTGTGAGAAACTCATTGTTGTAATTCTTAATGACTGCTAATGTATGAATTGCATTCCTTATTTTCCTGAATATAATTTGGCTACTCATTCCCTGGTTAATAGATTTATAAGTATTCTCTCTCTCTCTCTCTTTTTTTTTTTTTTTTTTTTCCTTTTAACTTGTGTAGCTCCAAAGTCCTGATGAAGGTTTTGAAGGTAAATCCCTTTTTGACAGCTGGAATGAAAAAAGCCCTTCACCCGAATTCAGTGGCTTGCCCAGGTGAACAAAGAAAACTCTTTACTAAGTTCAGTATGGAATTGTGTTGAAAATAAAAGGGTAGTTTCTTTCAACAAATAATAAAAATTTAATTTAAAATTCTCTTATATCTGTTAAAGAAAAAGTGATACTTAGGTTTACAAATAAAATTGTTACCCAAAAACTGGGTCTGCCTCCTGGTGGGTGTCAGCCAAATGGCACAACCAACCCAAAGAGCACTAGATGGAAGGATGTATTACTTGCAGCAAGTAAGGAGAGTACTGGGGATCTTTTCCAAAGCAGTGTCTCCCTGGACAGCAAAATGGGGGAAGTTTCAAGTTAAGGGTACATACATATTCATGAGGGGGGTTGAGCAGAGGAGAATTCAGTATAGAATTGGGGCAAAGTTTGACAGAGTCCAAACTTCAGTTGATTGAGTTCAGAAAGGGTCAACATCATCATTCCTTAGGTTTCAGCTGATCTGGGGGTTGAGTGCTCAAGGGGATCCAAATTCTGCAAAACAGCTCAAGAATGTTCTTCAGGCTAATCTTTACCATTGTAACAGAACTGGGAGTCTTTACAACTGATTTATTATCTTTGCTATTGTTACTTCTCTTGCCTGATAAGTCATTTGTTCCTAAATTCTCTTGCTGCCTTAAGATCATTAATGACTGAGACCAGTTCAAGGATAAGAATTGTGGTCAGGCCTTTACCGCAAAATGGCTTAGGCCAAAAATGAGTTGTCTTATGTCAAGAAAGCCATGCATAGTTCTCTTTCTCCAGGGACCCCCTACCCTATCTGCTTACAAAATATTGCTGTGTGTTTTGAAATTAAATCTGTAGGCCATCAAAATATGGTTCGCTTTTGAGTAGGTAATATATACACATGGCACCTAAGTCTGTCCTCTCATCACTGTATAAAGATTCTTTTTTCTGAACATTATACAGTTAACAAGTGTTTTGTTAACTGCATAATGTTATAAGAAGAATATAGGCATCGTTTCAGGTTTAGCTGTGTCTTCACAAGCACGGGAAGAGGAATAAATATCTCAGTAGTTTGAGATTAAAGATAACAATATAAATAATTTAAACTTTTAAGGATGGGAATTAAATCTGAGTTATCTGATTCTTTTAACTTTATCATGTACAACAAATATAGGTAATAAAAAAAGTTAGTGAAGGAAAATATTTTCCAACTTCAATAATCTTTTTCTAAAAAAGCAACATACAATTGTGATATTGTGATTCATAATAAGAAGTGCATATTTGGTCCTCCTGATCTCTTACAGAGCTCCTAAACCCCTGGAATTTTCTAAGTGATGAGAGGGACAAAGGTGTCTTTTGTTATGTTAATGAGGTGATATGACCCCACTTAAGGTGGGGGCTGGTTGCCAGGAGAACCAACCAAATGACTTGAGGGTTGAAACTTTCAGTCTGACCCTCAACCTCCCAGGAAGGGAGCTGGCCTGGAGGTTGACTCAGTCACCAATGTCCAATGACTTAATTGATCATGACTATGGAATGAGGCTTTCATAAGACCCCAAAAGGGTTGGGTTTGGGGAGCCTCTTGGTTGGTGAACACGTGGAGGTGCTGGAAGAGTCCGGTGAGCCCGGAGAGGGCGTGGAAGTGCTGACCCCTTTCCCATACCTCGTCCTATGCATCTCTTCCATCTGGCTGCTCTTGAGTTATAACCTTTCATAATAAATTGATGATCTAGTAAGTATATGTTTCTCTGGGTTCTACGAGCAGCTCTAGCAAACCCAAGGAGGGGCTCATGGGAACCTCCCATCTACAGCCAGTTGGTCAGAAGCACTGGTGGTGGTTGTGTGTTGGGGGGGAACAGTCTCTTGGGACTGAGCCCTTAATGTGTGGGACCTGACCCTATCTCTGGGTGGACAATGTCAGAATTGAGTTGAATTGTAGAATACCCAGCTGATGGCCTGGAGAATCGCTTGTTGTTGGTGTGGGGAACTGCCCCCCCCACCGACAACACACACACAAACAGGTTGGAATTGGATCCAGAAACCCAAAAGAACAATGGTCACCTCTCCCTAAAACAATCTTATGGAAGTAGATATTTTGTGATCAGAATTGACATTCCCCCCCACTTTTTGTTTTTTTTTTGCTGCTTATATCTAAAATATATCCAACGCAATATATCTAAAAATTATATTTATAGTATTGAGTGGAGATTAGTTTAATTAATATTGATCTGTACTCAGTGAAGAAGTTGCTCAAATAATCCTGTATTTTATCCCTAAAAGGATTAGCAAATTAGGATCTGGTAATGATTTTGAAGTGTTCTTCCAAAGACTTGGAATTGCTTCAGGCAGAGCACGGTACACTAAAGATTGGGTAAGTCTATCAGTGAGTTCTTCATGGTTAGTTATGAATATATTTTAGCTAAACAAATAATTCTGATCAAAAAAAGCGACTTAAGCACCGTGCTTGTTCCATCTCTGATTATGTTCATCAAATTGAAATTCTTTCAGTATTTTAATTGGTTTCTTCTGATATCAATCTGCATGTTTGTAAATAATATGCTTCTGCTGCTATTTCTTTCTTTTTCAGTTTTAGGTATTTATCCATTTACTTCTTACTGGGAAAGCTAGGCATTCAGTTCTCTTATATCACTTCTTCTACCAACCCCCAAATACTTTCCCTCATCGCATTTTTTCAATATATAGTTGTGCTACCCTTGTTGATTAGAAGACATTTTTTTCCTCCGTGTATCCCTACTTAACTCACCTCAAACTCTTAGTATATTCAAACACATCAGGTGAACTGGCAGACTCCATTTTTCCCGTTGGGGCTCTTCTGCTCCTCTGGGTTCTCTGGTTATTCTTTCTGCCTGTGGCACAGCTCTTGGCTGTGAAATTTTCCCTCACTAAGAAATCTGAGAGAATCTTCATTTCACTCGTAGTTTGGATTTTCTGTTTCCCAGATTTTTATTCCTTTTTCTTATTTACTCTCCACGTTTTTGGGAGCACATCCTTCAGGCACTTCTTGAAAAGAGTGAATGACAGCTAAACACCTTGCATGTCTGTTATACTACACAAAATTCTTCAATAATTTGACTGGGCACAAAGTTTTGCTTGAAAATTCTGTACCCTTAGAATTTTGAACTCATTGCTTCATTACCTGTTGAGAGATGTTGTTTGTTCCTTGATCTCTTTCTTTTCTATCTAATTTATTTATTTACTTGGTTGTACCAGGTCTTAGTTGCAGCATGCACGTGGTATCTAGTTCCCTGACCAGATATCAAACCCCGGGCCCCCTGCATTGGGAGTGCAGAGTCTTACACACTGTGCCACCAGGGAAGTCCCTTGTTCCTTGATCTCTTGCCTCTGTTTGTTTGTTTTTTTAAATAAATTTATTTATTTATTATTTTGGGCTGCATTGGGTCTCTGTTGCTGTGCACGGGCTTTCTCTAGTTGCGGTGAGCAGGGGCTACTCTTCATTGTGGTGCGCCGGCTTCTCATTGCCGTGGCTTCTCTTGTTGCAGAGCATGGGCTCTAGGCACGCAGGCTTCAGTAGTTGTGGCTCGGGAGCTCTAGAGCACTGGCTCAGTAGTTGTGGCACACGGGCTTAGTTGATCCGTGGCATGTGGCATCTTCCCAGACCAGGGATTGAACTCGTGTCCCCTGCATTGGCAGACAGATTCTTAACCACTGCGCCACCAGGGAAGTCCCACCTCTGGTTTTTTTTAAAAGGAAGATTTTAGTATCTTCTCTTTATGACTGTGTTGCCCTTGGTGTACATGTGTATTATGCCATTTTTTAATACGCTGAGCTGGGAACAAAGTGGACTCTTTGTTCTGGAAACCTATGTATTGTAGGTGTAGGAAATGTTTTTTTCTTTGATTATTCCCTCTTTCCTCTTTCTCAAACCATTATTAATTTGTTTAGCATCTGTAGCATTATTTTCCAATGTCTTTATCTGTTCTTTTGTGTTCTTATCTGTGTCTTTTTCTACATTCTGGGATATTTTTCTCAACTCTGCCATTCATTCATTCTTTTTTATTGTTTCCCTCCATTCCCGTAGTACCTCCTTACCGTGGGTTGATTTTATTTTAGTTTGTGTGCTTGGTCTGTATCTTTCAAGTTAAAGACTTTCTTCAAATGTCTGGTCCTCTTTGGCAATGTATCTTATTTGGGAGTGAGACCATAAAAAGCTGATTGAAGCCCTGTATGTGGTGCTTGTTGTAGGGGGGGCCTCACAAGAGAGGGATTGAGAATGCATGTTCTCGTTGCTTCATTGGGAGCCAACTAACGCAGAGAATCTATAGGTCTTTTGTCTTGGGCCAGTTATTCTCCCCAGACAGAAAATCTTTATAATCTCTTACCATTGGGGCTGGTGATGAGGGTAGATGTTAATATTATCTACATTTTACTTATGAGAAAACTACAGCAAAGAAAGGTTAATAACTTTTGGGTTAATAACCTCCCAGAGTTATTTGGTAATAAGCCATGAAGCCTGAATTCAAACTCTGGCAGGCTAATTCCAGAGTCCCACTCTCAATGCACCACTATATAAAATGTTTTGTTATATCAGTTAAAAAAAAAAAAAAGAATAAGCATCTAAACAATGGGCGAAAGGCATAAATCAGCAACTCAGAATTTGAAAAGTTGTTCTCTCTTGCCTTTTGTGTATGTTCTTGTTTTTTTTATACCCGTCTGAGCATTACTTCTTTACTTAGTGAGATTTTGGATCTACTGCTGAAATCCTCACTGTTCACTCTTTACTTTTCAGCACACTGCTTGTCAGAAAGTTATTCATGGAATTTCAGTCATTAAACGATTTGCAGCATTGCCCTATATAATATTGTATCATGCTTATTTCCTTGCTTCTAATGATTCTCTGTCTTCTTAAATTGTTTTCACCCAAATGCAACATTATCTTGTCTTTATTTCAGAAATATTTCTATTACATCTCTTGTTTTCTTAAAGGCAAGAATGTTAGGTTTTTTCCAAGGTACTTTTCATAGTATTGTTTATGTTATATACACATACTTTTTAACTGGTGAAAACCTGGGGTGGGTTTTAATATTATATTAACCCTTTAGTAAGTGGCTTATTGAGGTACTTAAATACTTTCCTTTATTCATTGCTGACAGAAACAGTCTTACTAATATTAACAGTATCTATGATACTATGCATTTTATATAAGTTATCTCATGAGAGATATATTTTGTTTTTCGGGTTTTTTTGTAGGCAACAAACAAATTCAGCAGCTATCCACTGTATCACAGTGTCTATGAAACATATGAATTAGTGGAAAAGTTTTATGATCCAGCTTTTAAGTATCACCTTGCTGTGGCTCAGGTTCGAGGAGGAATCGTCTTCGAACTAGCCAATTCCATAGTGCTCCCTTTTGACTGTCGAGATTATGCTGTCGTTTTAAGAAAGTATGCTGATAAAATCTACAATATTTCAATGAAACATCCACAAGAAATGAAAACATACAATGTGTCATTTGGTATGATACCCTTCCTTTTTCAAAATTCACAGTCTGTATGTTTCTATTAATCTCTAAAATGTAATGATCTACCTTAGGCCCATTTATTACTTATTGCTATTCCATATGATCAAATATTTTATGCATATAAATGTATCTTCCATTTCATTGATGCCTGTCTTGCAATAAACAAAGTATAAATACCTTGTTAAATACAAAAGAGAACAACCTTCTATATTGTTTCCTTTGCTTAAACTATAGAACAATGTCATTAGGTCCTCATTTCTATTTCAGAATCACTATTTTCTGCAGTGAAGAATTTTACAGAAATTGCTTCTAACTTCAGTGAGAGACTCCAAGACTTGGACAAAAACAAGTACGTTGTATATATATAGATATAAGTTTTGCATGTAATAGCTATAATGAAAAAGAAATACTAGCTGACATCTTTGTTGTTGAAGTATCTTTGGAAAGTTTTTTTCTGCTTTCTTTCTCTTCATTCTAACAGGTTATACAGGGCTGCAATATCTCTCAAAGAGATATTTTTGACATTCTGAGTGGCATATGTGCTGTTGAGAAATGCTGGTAACTTCTTTACTACCAACTGAGTGGTAGTTACAAAATTTCCACCTTAACATTGAAGGTCCTCCACTGTGTGTCCCCATCTTTTTCCAGTTTTATCTCCTGTTCTTTCAACATCTGTAAATCATATTTCAACCAAGCTCTCCTATTCCCAAAACACACCTTCTTCCTCCCTTTTCTTAATGTCATTACCCACACAAAGAGCTCCTAATCTCCACTTCCACCTAGAAAAATTCTCTATATCCAGACTAGCAAATAAGGTAAAGCCATTAGTTTTTTTTCAGATGTTAAGCATTTGGGATTAATTCTTGTAAAATCACAAAAGTAAAACATAATATGAACAAAATTTTAAGACTGGAGAAAAAGAGAATGTTAGGGACAATTCTTTAAAGGTAGAATTTTGAGAGTGAATATCTACTATATATTAAAAATATTGTGACGATACAAATATCAAATCCTTAGAGCCTGATGCAGGAATACATAGAAAGACAAAGAGCAGACAGAACAAAAAATAGACCAGTGATATATAAGGATGTATTTGTAATGAAGGATACATTAAAGTCAAATGAGAAAGAAAGGTATTCAACAATAATATTGTATAAGCTCTTTCAGGAATTGATAAAAAAGTGAATTCAAAATCTCACTTTGGGGCTTCCCTGGTGGTGCAGTGGTTGAGAGTCCACCTGCCGATGCAGGGGACATGGGTTCGTGCCCCGGTCCGGGAAGATCCCACATGCCGCGGAGCGGCTGGGCCCGTGAGCCATGGCCGCTGAGCCTGCGCGTCCGGAGCTTGTGCTCCGCAACGGGAGAGGCCACAACAGTGAGAGGCCCAAGTACAGCAAAAAAAAAAAAAAATCTCACTTCACATTCTATGCAAAAATAAACAACAGGGATAGAAGAAATTTTTAGTAAAAATTGAAATATCTTGGAAGTGAGATTCCAAGTTTAGATATAACAATGCAATCAGATTTGAGAATATTAAAATGGTTAATAATATGGAAACCGATACTGCAAATCAAAGATAAAAGACTGGAAAAACTCTTTTCCAGAAAATATGGACAGGGGGGTAATATAGATATAATAAAAATACTTTTTTTTGAAAATTGATAAGAAAATCAAAAGAACAAAGTTGGAAATATTGGCACTAGACATCATCAAGAGAAATCATTCAAAAAGAAGATACCACCTGTGCAGAAACAGATAAAAAAAATTCAAATTTACTAATAATTCAAAAATACAAATGAAAATAATGTAGTAGTCAATTTACTAATAATTCAAAAATACAAATGAAAATAATGTCATACTATTTTCATACCAAATGAGTAGCAATTTAAAACTTGTTTGTACACATTGCTACAATCAGTACACTGAAGCAGATGCTCTCTTGTTTTTCTGATAGCATTGTGAATTGCTTTAAACTATTAAAAATCATAAATACATATTGTTAAAGTTTCTAGGGCCATGACAGGGTTCTTACACTTTGCCATAGTATTTCTATTTCTTGAATTTTTTTCTTCAGGAAAGAGTCTCAAATTTGAGGGAATAAAATGGCTTCTCAGAGAAAGTTACAAATTATAATACCAGAGAATTCAAAACAGCCTTCATACCTATGAGGACAGAAATTACTAAACAATCAGATGTCCACCCATTTAAACATTTTGTAAAGATTAACACTGATGGTTATAAAGGAAGTATAATAAGATATTTGTAATAAAATGTTAAGCAAACAAAAAGGTCATAAGATTGTACATATATAATATTTTATCGAATATAGAGAAAATCTTACAGAAAACCAA
Organism: Stenella coeruleoalba; assembly: GCF_951394435.1. Taxonomy (NCBI): domain Eukaryota; kingdom Metazoa; phylum Chordata; class Mammalia; order Artiodactyla; family Delphinidae; genus Stenella; species Stenella coeruleoalba. Next base: position 234,957 of record NW_027646108.1, on the reverse strand, counting down.
TTAGTATGATAATCGTGTTATCCTTGGGTGAATAGGAAGATTTTTTTTTCCTATACTTTACAATTCTTTCCAAATTTTTTATGTGAGTAAAAAATCAACAATTATAAATAAATTTTAGAGAAATGCCAAGCACCATATAGTCTATTAAGCTGATTTTCTATCATTAAGTAAATGACGTTTCTTCCTTGTGGAGAACTGCTGTTGGCATGGTATGGTAATCCAGGACACTGAGCTTTCACTTCCTTGAGTATTTCTGTATTTGTCTTACCATCTCTAAATGATAGTTAAGGTACATATCCTGAAACACCTGGAGCCATGCCTTGTACATAATATGAGTAAATGCTGGCTAAAGTAAATTAAAGTAGATGTTGAATTTCTCAACCAAAACTTTGAAATGTGAGGAAGAGACACTTCTTGAATCCTGCTTTTCTTAAATCAATCCCTTAACCCATCAAAGGATACAGAGTGTTGACTCCCTGGTACTTTTATGCTCACATAGTATTCAACCTCAAGACCTACCTCCTCCAACCCTAGGGAGGCCAGCCTGCTTCTGGTGGAAATAGATCCTGTTTACGTACATCTGGTGCTGTGAGCATTTACCTCCCAGGGGTATTTCAGATTGAACCCTGCTCTGTACAAGGAACATCCAAATGGGGTGTGTGCGTAACCACATGAATTTTTGTGTTTGTAGCAATGCTTTATGAATTTGGTTCAGAAACCTGTAGCGTCTTATTGAAATTATGGTTCGTTCAGTTGCCGCCTTTGTTAGTTTATGAGAACTGCTCACAGGTAAAGTGTATGCCCAGTTTACCTTTATACTATCGCAAAACCTGAGTTCTTGATGCTAAATAAATGAATGTTGAAAATAGCTCAAATCCAATCTGTGGGGCCTTTAATTAGTCTGTCTTCCTGTTGTCAACACAGTGCAGTTGAAGGAATAGTACTGAGCTACTACTCACTCTAAAACTTTCTAGTTGTGAACCTGGGCAAGTCATTTATCTACTGAATCTGAGTATCTCATCTGTGGGACGGGGCTATTATCCTGCATAACTTGGAGGACTGCTCTGAAGATTAAAAAGAACAAATTTTATAAACATTCAGAATAGTAATGGGCACATTGTTTTATTATTAAATCTAAAAAATAACAAAACTAAGATAAATTTTTATATAAAGTAACTTATGATTCCTTATGGTAATGGTTATTTCTCATTATGACAGACTTAATAGGTTGAATTTAATAACGTTGTTGCCCTACTCCAGGCTTGCTGGTAAATTTTCAGTTGTATTGAGTCATTTTTATTATAGTAACGCTGTCCCACACACTTTGGAATGTGAGCTCTGTGAAAGCCAGAAGTGTCTGATGCATAACAGGCATTCAGATATTGTTGAAAGGGTGAAATAAGCACCACCCCTTTTGTTCATGATAGGTTTATCTTTAAAAATAATAATAAAAATATTATTAGCTGTCATTTGGTAAATATGTATAATTCCCCAGGTACCCTACTAAACATTAATAGACTATTCCATTTCAATATTGAAATGACTTCTATGAACAGATTTTTATGAGATTTAAGGTGAAAAAAGTCTTGCCTGTATTTGAATACCTAGGTTTATCAATTAATTATTTCAATATAAATAAAAATTACTATATATTTTTTCCATGGGCACATTGAACTTTTTCGGTCCTTTTATAAGCCTCAGCAGAGTAGTATTTTGTAGGATTTAAAAAAATGTAACTATGCATGCTACTGTTCTTAATTTGCATGTTATAGGAAGTTAAAATATATTAGCTGTGTTTAGTTTTGTTTTGAATTTTTAGTTTGCTGAGTAGTGCACATATTTTCATGAAGCTACAACTGTATTCCTTTCCTTTTCCAGCCCAATATTATTAAGAATTATGAATGATCAACTGATGTTTTTGGAACGAGCATTTATTGATCCTTTAGGATTACCAGACAGGCCTTTCTATAGGTAAGGGTAAAAATATGACTCTTTATTTTAATATAATTTTTTTCTTATTTTTTGCCCTGTGGGAAAAATATAGTTGATTTCTTGCAAGCATATAAAAAATTCCAAAATATATGTAGTAAATGATAAATATATTATTTATTTATATAATGTAATATGATTACTACAGATCTTTATTTTATTATCTTTTTTGTTTCTATGTATAAAAGAGTATATGTTCATTGCAGGAAATTTAGAAAACCCAGGAAGTCAGAAGTAGAAAATAAAAATCTCCCCAACTCTACTTGTCAGATATAAAATCATGTTTGTCCTTTGGTATACATAATTTTAGCCCCTCTCTTATTTTATTTTGAATATATGTATATTTATGCATATACATAAGGCATAATAAATATATATATTTATTTACTCTATCTCTTAATGTTGACATTTAGTTTTTTTCTAATTTTTGACAATTATAATTATTTCTGATAAACACCAACTGTCCCCAGGTTGATCTTACTAAGTATTCAGAAAGAATTAGATCATTGACCAGCCAGAAACGACCTCATCTTTCTGTTTAGGGATTATCTATGAAAGAATTGGAATTGGGCATAAGGGCATCATCCAGACAGGGTGAATGGATCCCCCTTAGTGGCATAATCATGTTCCTTTCCTTCTTTACCTCTTTACTATGGAACTTGTCCTTCTCTTCCAGGGCTGTTACATGCACTGGCTAAGCTCCTTCAGTAAAAACATCACCTTCTTCCTAGGTCATGTTGAATGTTATAAAACTGTTTTGAATGATTCTTCATGCTTGACACTAGGTATTATAACATGACTTCTTTTTTAAATAGGAGGAAAACACAATGATAGGTTGTCTGGTCACAAATGAAACCCTATAATCACAGTTGTGCTACATTTCAGAGGATAGAGTGGTATTTTGAAGTCATCACTTCTTGCAGTGTGCCTTGAGAGTGATCACTTCATCGCCCAGACCTCAATTTCCTCCTCTTTGAAATGATAATCTCAACTCTGTAGAGTTTATTTTCAAGGATTAGAAAAATGATAGGTAAATAATTGAATGCCAAGCGTGATCCATAGTAGGTGACAAGCTGTTGTTGCTATCATTGTCATCATTTTTGTTGCTCTGAGCCACTTTAAGTCATCTGTCTAAAGTCAAAATATAATTAATTGCCACATATTTCATAGACTAGTCTTTGGAGATTGAACTTGTAAATTTAGTTGACAAGTAGCAATTAGAATTATACAATCCACGAATTGTAGAATGTCCCTGTTTTTTCCCTTGTATATATAATTCGAGCAACTGATAGCAAGCTATTTTTATCAACAGACATGTCATCTATGCTCCAAGCAGCCACAACAAGTATATGGGGGAGTCATTCCCAGGGATCTTCGATGCTCTGTTTGATATTGAAAACAAGGTGGATCCTTCCAAGGCCTGGGAAGAAGTAAAGAGACACATTTCTATTGCAGCCTTCACCGTGCAGGCTGCAGCAGGGACTCTGAGAGAAGTAGCCTAAGAAGTTTCTTTGGGGAACACGTTGAATTAGTATGATGTATCACTCAGAAAGAATCATGTTGGATGTACAGATAAACTGAAAAATAAAGTTATGTACATATATATACATATATAGATACAGATAGATACATATATCCACCTTGGCATTCTTTTTTCTTCTCCATATAGATCGAATAAGAAAGATGGATGATTTTTATTCTGTAATTATAGAAAGTTATTCTGAAGTTGGACTAAGTGTTGAAATTAAGAACAGAGTAAAATTTTAATACACTTATGTGGCATTATCAGAGAGTCATGTCTAATTCAGCACTTACAAAACTACTCCTGTCACTGCACATGTAGAAAACATCAGTCTGTTATTTGTTGTGTATTTTTAGAATTTTTATAAATAAAATTGTACCATGTATATTTTTCTAGGACTTGATTTTTTCACTCACTTTTGACATTTCATCCATGTATTATTGTGGCTGTAGGTCATTAGAGTCCACTGACATAGAGCATTCCCTTGCATTGATATAACACTTATGCATTAGCATTCAGTTAAGACAGAGAAACCACACAGAAACATAAACAGAGAAAGTTAATGTAAAGAATGATTAATTACAATAGCATTGGAGCAATGAAGTATTGTCTAGTAAAAGGTGAAAAGAAGTTTAAAGAATATAAGAATTACAGGTACTTCCCTGGTGGTCCAGTGGCTAAGACTCCACACTCCCAATGCAGGGGGCCCAGGTTCGACCCCTGGTCAGGGAACTAGACCCCACGTGCCGCAACTAAGAGCCCGCGTGTCACAAGGAAGGTCCTGTGTGCCTCAACTAAGACCTGGCACAGCCAAATAAATAAATAATTATTTTTAAAAAAACAGAATATAAGAATTACAGATATATGGAGCAATCACTGTCCCTTGGATTGAGGACTGCAGGAACATGTAGATGTTTCCTTAAAAATAAATTAGGCCATTGTGTAAATCCAATCAAAATGATTTGAGCTTGTGTTTACACCTAAGATAACCTAATCTTCTCTAACGTACAATATCCTAAGAAAAGTCTAGTCTTTGGAAATTCTACAAAAGGCCTAAAGAATACAATTCACAGTATCCAGAAAATAAAGAACTTCACTGGTGGACATTAAGATGCCAAGTACAGATGCCAATTAGTCCTCTCTTACAAAGCAAACAGACTGGCTGATTTTGACAACTTTCCCTCTAAAATTATCATGAGACTGTTTATAATGCTCATCTATTGCTATGGAATTTGGAGATAGTGGGTTCCAATCCACCCTCTTTTCCTAAGACTGCTTGAAATTGTTCTGTCACCTGAGGATTTGAAAACAATGTGTCTCCCATGTAATAGGTGGTTTGTCTAATTACATAATGCCTAATAGGGTAGCCACATGTAGATATCAAGCTCTTGAAATGTGACTAGTTTGAATTGAGCTGTGCTGTCAGTATGAAATGCATGCTGGACATCAAAAACTTAGTATAGAAAAAAGAATGTAAAATAGCTCATTAATATTTTCAATATTATTTATATTTTTAATGATAATTTTTGAATATATTTAAGTATATTATTGAAATTCATTTCAAATGTTTTTAATTACCTTTTATGATGTGGACACTAAGAAGTTTAAAAATACATATATGGTTCAGATTATATTTCTATAAAAATTTTATTATTATTTTATTCTTTAAATCTTTTTTGCATTAAGCATTTCAGTTGTATTTTATTAAATCTTGTGATTAATGTTTTGAAAAATTGTTTTGTGTTTGCCTTATCTTTCTAACTATACAGTAAGTTTGCTGGGGGAGAAGCCTCAGCTATCTTGTTTTGGTTCACCTACCATACCTGAAAGGCAAAAGTAAGTGTTTCATATAGACTGGATGATTGTGTTGAATCAATTGAGAACACAGGTAGTGAAATGCAATACTTTATATATCTTTAACACCTTTAGTTTATAGACGTATCTTTAAATAAATTTCAACAAGTTTAAATAAATATTTAAACTTGGTGATTGACAACTCAGAGTTATATGTAAATCAAAAACTATGGGGAAAAAAAAGAGCAAAAATATTATGGTCTCTCAGAAACACAAATAGGGCAACCTTAGTCCAGTTTAGAAGAGATTATTGCATTTATTCATTTTATAAGAGACAATTTGTTACCTGGAGTTGATTCACATTATAACTTGTGGTCTTGGAGAGTGATCTGTGCTCGCACACAGCCTTCTTGGTGGCGGCAGCAGCAGCCTTAGCGTCTCATGCCCGTCTCTGGGGTCCCCGCTGTTAGCCGCGGCTCTCGCCCATCTCTGGAGCTTCTTTAAGCAGCGCTCTTAATCCCCTCTCCTCGCGCACCAGGAAACAAAGAGGGAAGAAAAAAATCTCTTGCCTCTTCGGCAGGTCCAGACTTTTTCCTGGACTCCCTCTCTCCCTGAGCTCCAACCGAAGCCCGAGCCTCAGCTCCCAGCCCCGCCCGTCCCCGCGTGTGAGCAGACAAGCCTCTCTGGCTGGTGAGTGCTGGTCGGCACCGATCCTCTGTGCGGAAATCTCTCCGCTTTGCCCTCCGCACCCCTGTTGCTGCGCTTTCCTCCGAGGCTCTGAAGCTTCCCCTCTCCGTCACCTGCTGTCTCCGCCTGCGCCTGCGAAGGGGCTTCCTAGTGTGTGGAAACCTTTCCTCCTTCACAGCTGCCTCCCACTGGTGCAGGTCCCGTCCCTATTCTTTTGTCTCTGTTTTTTCTTTTTTCTTTTGCCCTACCCAGGTACTTGGGGAGTTTCTTGCCTTTTGGGAGGTCTGAGGTCTTCTGCCAGTGATCAGTGGGTGTTCTATAGGAGCAGTTCCATGTGTAGAAGTATTTCTGATGTATCTGTGGGGAGGAAGGTGATCTCCGCATCTTACTCTTCTGCCATCTTCCTCCTCTTATGAGAAGATAAACAAAATTGATAAACCATTAGCCAGATTCATCAAGAAAAAGAGGGAGAGGACTCAATTCAAAATTAGAAATGAAAAAGGAGAAGTTACAACAGATACCGCAGAAATACAAAGCATCCTAAGAGACTACTACAAGCAACTTTATGCCAATAAAAGGGACAACCTGGAAGAAATGGACACATTTTTAGAAAGGTATAACCTTCCAAGACTGAAACAGGAGGAAATAGAAAATATGAGCAGAAAAATCACAAGTAATGATATTAAAACTGTGATTAAAAATCTTCCAACAAACAGAAGTCCAGGACCAGATGGCTTCACAGGTGAATTCAATCCAACATTTAGAGAAGAGCAAACACCTATCCTTCTCAAACTCTTCCAAAATATTGCATAGGAAGGAACAATCCCAAACTCATTCTATGAGGCTACCATCACTGTGATAGCAAAACCAGACAAAGATACTACAAAAAAAGAAAACTACAGACCACTATCACTGATGAATATAGATGCAAAAATCCTCAACAAAATACTAGCAAGCAGAATCCAACAGCACATTAAAGAGATCATACACCATGATCAAATGGGATTTATCCCAGGGATGCAAGGATTATTCAATATATGCAAATCAATCAACATGATACACCATATTAACAAATTGAAGAATAAAAACCATGATCATCTCAATAGATGCAGAAAAAGCTTTCAACAAAATTCAACACCCATTTATGATACAAACTCTCCAGAAAGTGGGTATAAAGGGAAGCTACCTCAACATAATAAAGGCCAAATATGACAAACCCACAGCAAACATCATTCTCAATCATGAAAAATTGAAAGCATTTCCTCTAAGATCAGGAGCAAGACAAGGATGTCTACTCTTGCCACTATTATTCAACATAGTTTTGGAAGTTTTAGCCACAGCAATCAGAGAAGAACAAGAAATAAAAAGCTACAACTTGGAAAAGAAGTAAAACTGTCACTGTTTGCAGATGATATGATACTATATGTAGAGAATCCTAAAGATGCCACGAGAAAACTACTAGAGCTAATCAATGAATTTGGTAAAGTAGCAGGAAACAAAATTAATGCACAGAAATCTCTTTCATTCCTATACACTAATTATGAGAAATCTGAAAGAGAAATTAAGGAAACACTCCCATCTACCATTGCAACAAAAAAATAAAATATCTAGGAATAAACCTACCTAGAGAGAAAAAAGACCTGTCTGCAGAAAACTATAAGACACTGATGAAAGAAATCAAAGATGATACAAACAGATGGAGAGGTATACAATGTTCTTGGATTTGAAGAATCAATATTGTGAAAATGACTATACTACCCAAGGCAATCTAGATTCAATGCCATCCCTATCAAATTACCAATGGCATTTTTACAGAACTAGAACAAAAAATTTTAAAATTTGTATGGAGACACAAAAGATCCCATATAGCGAAATCGGTCTTAAGGGAAAAAAACAGAGCTGGAGGAATCAGACTCCCTGACTTCAGACTGTACTACGCAGCTACAGTAATCAAGACAATATGGTACTGGCACAAAAACAGAAATATAGATCCATGGAATAGGGTAGAAAGCCCAGAGAGAAACCCACGCACCTATGGTCAACTCATCTATGACAAAGGAGGGAAGGATATACAATGGAGAAAAGACAGCCTCTTCAATAAGTGGTGCTGGGAAAACTGGACAGCTACATGTAGGAGAATGAAATTAGAACACTTCCTAACACCACACACAAAAATAAACTCAAAATGGATTAGAGATCTAAATGTAAGATTGGATACTCTAAAGCTCTTAGAGGAAAACATAGGATGAACACTTTTTGACATCAATCACAGCAAGATCTTTTTTGATCCATCTCCTAGAGTAATGGAAATAAAAACAAAAATAAGCAAATGTGACCTAATGAAACTTAAAAGCTTTTGCACAGCAAAGGAAACTATAAACAAGATGAAAAGACAACCCTCAGAACGGGAGAAAATATTTGCAAACAAATCAATGGACAAAGGATTAATCTCCAAAATATATAAACAGCTCAATATTAAAGAAACAAGCAACCCAATCCAAAAATGGGCAGAAGACCTAAATAGACATTTCTCCAAAGAAGACATACAGGTGACCAAGAAGTAAATGAAAAGCTGCTCAACATCACTAATTATTAGAGAAATGTAAATCAAAACTACAGTGAGGTATCACGTCACACCAGTTAGAATGGGCATCATCAGAAAATCTACAAACAAATGCTGGAAAGGGTGTGGAGAAAAGGGAGCCCTCTTGCACTGTTGGTGGGAATGTAAATTGATACAGCCACTATGGAGAGCAGTATGGAGGTTCCTTAAAAAACTAAAAATAGAATTACCATGTGACCCAGCAATCCCACTACTGGGCTTATACCCAGAGAAAAGCATAATTCAAAAAGACACATGCACCCCAGTGTTCATTGCAGCACTATTTACAATAGCCAGGTCATGGAAGCAACCTAAATGTCCATTGACAGACGAATGGATAAATAAGATGGGGTACATATATACAATGGAATATTACTCAGCTATAAAAAGGAACTAAATTGGGTCATTTGTAGAGACACGTATGGACCTAGAGACTGTCATACAGAGTGAATTAAGTCAGAAAGAGAAAAACAAATATCATACATTAATGCATATACGTGGAATCTAGAAAAATGGTATAGATGAACTGGTTTGCAAGGCAGAAATAGAGATGCAGACGTAGAGAACAAACGTATGGACACCAAGGGTGGAAAGTGGCTGTGGGTGTGGGTGGTGGTGTGATGAATTGGGAGATTGAGATTGACATGTGTGCACTGATGTGTATAAAATGGATGACTAATAAGAACATGCTGTTTAAAAAAATAAATAAAATAAAATTCAAAAACTATTGATCTTCTTTATATTTTCACTTTAAAAATTTCTAACAAGGTCAATTTATATATATATATATATATATATTTTTTTTTTTTTTTTTTTTTTTTTTTTTTTTGCAGTACGCGGGCCTTTCACTGTTGTGGCCTCTCCCGTTGTGGAGCACAGGCTCCAGACGTGCAGGCTCAGCAGCCATGGCTCACGGGCCCAGCCATTCTGCGGCATGTGGGATCTTCCCGGACCGGGGCACGAACCCGTGTCCCTTGCATCGGCAGGCGGACTCTCAACCACTGCGCCACCAGGGAAGCTCCCATATTTTTTTATAAGTAGTGCTTCAATTAACAAACAATAGATAATTTAGTGAAATAACATGTATGTAAGCATTGGTAATTTGATAAACTGTGATAGGTGTCAGCAAAATACAGGTAGTATGGCACTTCTGTTAAAAATAATATTCTACAGTATGTACAGCATAGTAACTACAGATAATAATACTGTAATGCATATTTAAAAGTGGTTAGGAGAGTAGATCTTAAAAGTTCTCATAACAAAAGAAATAATTTTTAACTACATGCTGTGATGAATGTTAACTAATATGGTGATCATTTCACAATAGATGCAAATAGCAAATCATTATGTTATATACCTGAAAGTTATATGAGGTTATATGTCAATTATACCTCAATAAAAAACAGTCGTCTTTATGCATTGTATTAAATATAGTTACATAATTATGGTATAAATAATTACTATATTATATTCATATTAATATAAACATATACATTGATGTATATATAACATATATAAAGTATTTTGTTTAAAAGTTTTCACCAATTTTTTTTTTACATTTACCCCAAAAGAAGTCTATATTCTTTTAGGCTCTCAACCCCCTAAGATTGGGTTTTCTATATACCGAAAACCCAATCAACCATTTTCACACCTTTCTGAGTAAACTTATCAGTATTTTCCACTTCCCTTTGAAGCTATTATCCAATCTCAAGAAGTAGGTGTGGCCTCAGGAGAGTCTAACCCTTTAAAAGGCAACTTTGTCCAGGGGTGACTGCTTCTCTCAGGGGGACTGAGGAAAAGTGCAGCTACCAGGTGTTGGACAGTTCTTGTTGACCCTGATATCCACAGATTTCCAGGACGTGCAGCCTTCCAGAAGTAAGACCACTCACAGTAGACTCTGGTAAGTAAGGAATTGATTGTAAATATCTTCATGCCTATTTTCTCTCATCCAAATCCTTTCCATTTACTTATTAGCCTGCTTGGGTTTTGTCCAAGCAAACAAGTAGTTGTCTTAGTTTTTTTAAATGACCTTAATATTTAAAATATCTGTAACTAGAGCAATTGTAATATATTGATATTTGTAATATTAACATATGTAATCATTTTTATTCCATTACCTTACATGTTATTAGATGTTTTTAGGTCTTAAATGAGATTTCTACAGACATATGTATTTATGAAACACATAGAACACCTAAAATGTTCAACATAATGTATACATTTCATAGCCTTTATACAGATGAACATAAGAGTTAAATGTGTTGAATGAATTAGAATATCTTCTTGTAAAGTTCATATGCACTATATATATATATTTTTATTTAAACATCTTTATTGGCGTATAATTGCTTTACAATGGTGTGTTAGTTTCTGCTGTATAACAAAGTGAGTCAGCTATATATATATACACATATCCCCATATCTCCTCCCTCTTGCGTCTCCCTCCCACCCTTCCTATCCCACCCCTCTAGGTGGTCACAAAGCACCGAGCTGATAAACCTGTGCCATGCAGCTGCTTCCCACTAGCTATCAGTTTTGCATTTGGTAGTGTATATATGTCCATGCCAGAATAAAGGCGCTGTATTTTTAAAGCCTTCAGTTTGCAGTGTAGATTTGAAAAGTGTTCAGGATAGATCCAATGAACTGATAGGGACTCCCAAGAAGTGGCATTGGTCAAATAGGGAAATATCAGAAACAAAGAGAATATGATGTTGCTTCCATTAACTACATCTTTGGAATTTCTAGTGTAGAGAGAAAATCCTCATGTATATTCAAATTTTTTCTTTGGTTTTAAAAAACAACTGATTAATTTTTACTCATTACTGTTGTAGCTTGAACATTCACTAGTTCAAAATGTGAAGTGCTCTGATGATCTGAACTGACTCCAGGAAAAATTGTTTTGCTGAACTAGAAATAACATAATTTTTTCCTTTTTTGTCTTGAAAGGAGGAGTTTTGCTATTTAAGTTGGAAGCAAACACTGAAATGTTTATAGTTTTAAGATGCCAAGGGTAAAGCCAACATTGATTATATTAAGTTTAAATTATTCTAAACAATTTTATTTGTCTTTAGAAAAGCACATCTGTCAGTTCAGAGACAGGAGACATAGAGAACATTAGCATAGAGACAAAGTGTGTGCAAGTATGGGTTCCAGTCATGGAGTCATGGAGAGAGAGAGAGACAGACAGATTGAGATTATATATGTGCTTCTGTACCAATCAGCTAATAAAAGTAACTCTGGAGTCACCATTTACCCGCTGGTCTAAGCTTTAAGCACATCCATGTAATTTAGGTATGACTGAGAACATGGTTTATTTTAAACAAAAAAGTTGCTAGGGACTCTCTTATCTAATTTTATCATTTGTATCAGCATGAACCTGTCTGTATTCACCATTTCTAGGTTTGTACTGAGGGTAAGCATATAGGTAAATTAGATAGAGTTCAGACAGACAGGACTTTGTCCAAAGGCTTTACTTTCCCTTATCAGGGCAGAAGAAAGACTTTCTCTCTTATCCTCTCTAATTCTGTCTTGAATTTTCAGAAACATGGATTCAGACACATTGCAAGCCTTCCAGAATGAACTAACCTGCTCCATCTGTATGAACTACTTCATAGACCCCGTCACCATAGACTGTGGGCACAGCTTTTGCCGTCCCTGCCTGTACCTCTGCTGGGAGGAAGACCAGACTCCAAAGAGCTGCCCTGAGTGCAGGGGACTATCAGAGAAGCCAGATTTCCAAACCAATATTGTACTCAAGAGGCTGGCTTCCCTCGCCAGACAGGACGCAGCTAAACAAACCAACAGCTTGGAGGCGCAGATCTGCTTGACACACAAAGAAGCCAAAGGACTCTTCTGTGAGGTTGACAAGACCCTGCTCTGTGGCCCCTGCTCTGAGTCCCCAGAGCATGCAGCTCACAGCCACAGTCCAATACAATGGGCTGCTGAGGAATACCGGGTAGGTGATGCTTCTAAAGCAGTTAGGAACCTACAGGCTCCTAAATCAGACAGAAAGATGAGGATAATAATGAAGTTGATGGGGATGGAGATGGTCGAGGTGGAGATTTTTCAGTGTAGGTCATGTAAGTGTATCATTTTAATGTTGTTGCCCAATTGTCCAAACATGTGGAACTGCTGTATCCTGGGGCATGTGGTAGCACAAGGCACACTGGCTTCTGATGTGAGCTTGACGCATTCTTAGTCAAGTTATATAAAAATCTGAGTCTCAATTTCTTAGGAAATGAGAAATTTCATTTCTCTCATTGAAATGAGAGATTCCATTATCTATAAAGTTTCCCCAATTCTTTCTTTCTTTTTTAAATTTTTAATTAATTGATTTATTTTTGGCTGCATTGGGTCTTTGTGCTGCGTGTGGGCTTTCTCTAGTTGTAGCGAGCGGGGGCTACTCTTTGCTGTGGTGCACAGGCTTCTCATTGCAGTAGCTTTTCTTGTTGTGGAGCATGGGCTCTAGGCACTCAGGCTTCAGTACTTGTGGCACGCGAGCTCAGTAGTTGTGGCTCATGGGGTCTAGAGCATAGGCTCACTAGAGCACACAGGCTTAGTTGCTCTGCAGCATTTGGGATCTTCCAGGACCAGAGCTCAAACCTGTGTCCCCTACACTGGCAGGCAGATTCTTAACTACTGCGCCACAAGGGAAGTCCCCCCACCCCAATTCTTCATTATATGTTTCTGTCACTTTGATATTCAACATATTAGAATCAAATTAGATTAATGTGGAAAAATCTGACCACATCATTCAAACTCAAGATTTCTATTTTCTAAACCAGTGGTCCCCATCCTTTTTGGCACCAGTGACCAGTTTCGTGGAAGACAATTTTTCCATGAATGGGGGCAGGGAGAGGTTGGGGGGATGGTTCCGGTGGTAATGCGAGCCATGGGGAGCCATGGGGAGCCATAGGAGTGGCAGATGAAGCTTCACTTGCTCGCCCCCCTCTCACCTCCTGCTGTGCGGCCCCGTTCCTAACAGGCTGTGGACTGGTAGCGGTCTTCGGCCCAGTGGGTTGGGGACCCCTGCTCTAAATGACTGCCTTTGCTCATACATAAGGGGATGGAATTTATGGTATCATCTGTGTCGCTAAAGCTCATGGTTATTTTGCAGGAGAAACTTCTGAAGAGAATGGACTCTTTAAGGAAAATGACACAAGAAATGCAAAACAGTCTGAATCAAGAAGCTAACAAAACTCAGTTGTTAGAGGTAAGAGTTAAAATATTCTATTTGTTTGCATGGAGACAGATATAATCCTGGCTTAGACTTTTAGCAAAATTCAAATTACCAGGTAAAAGATAGTGGTCTTTTCCTTGGAAAGAGTAGTGGTTTCAAATGACCTATCATCAGTAATCACAATTATAACAGACCAATACAAACTAGTTCAAAGAGTGCTAGTATATGGGAAAACCAAGGCATGAAACGTATTCCTAGGCCACATTTTTGAAGATTTGAATAAACCTTCTCAGACATGGAGTATAAGACAACATTGTGCTAAGTGTGTCTGTGAAGGTGAGGAGAGGAATACAGCAGTACCTAGAGGAGAATTAGTGCATATTTTTAAAGATGCACAGTATGGGGTTTACCTAATAAAAGAATATTTAGAAAAATCAGGGAAAGGAACAAGAAAAAACAAGATTTGGGTAAGAGAGGAAATAATTGATGGAGTAAGAACCCTGAAGAATCCTCCTAGGGAGAAAAACTGGAACCCCCTCAGATGGCTTGATTTAAAAAGGAAAAAAGGCGAGAAACTTAGAGAAAGGATGGACAGGAAGGACCCTTTGAGGTGTGAGGCAGAAAGTTTGTCAAGAGCTTTCCCGATGACAGTAAGGAAATAATGTTTGACGTTTTCTGTTGAGAATGAGGATGAGTGATTCTTTGAATCCACTATCTCTGCAGAACTATGCGGCCATAAGGAAGGTGATGATCAAAGTTCAGTATCAGAGGATCCACCTGTTTCTCCAGAAGCAGGAGCAACTCCATCTGGAGGCGCTGGAGGAAGAAGTGAAGGAGACTCTCCAGCAACTCAGGGAGAGTGAATTCAGAATGACTCAACAGAAAGAAAGTCTGAAAGAAATGTACAGAGAGCTGACTGAGATGTGCCACAAGCCCGACTTGGAGCTGCTCCAGGTGAGAAGGGAGGTTTCATCCTCAGAGACAGAAGTACTATTCTGGGTACTGTTGCCATGACATTGAAATGTTACCTGCATATACTCTTATCTCAGCTAAGGGATGATGCTCCTTGACTCCCATTAACTTACTTGTCCAATCCCTTATTTCTCATAGCCTGGTAATCTTTGGGAGGTTTTTTTTTAATCCTTTCACTAGCTAACATAGGACAAAATTTTTTCAGTGTGATCAGGAGTACTATCCAGACAGATTATCGAAAATCAGCAAAATTCTGTGACCAGGGGAAAGTTAATTTTCTTGGAGTAATTCTCAATACGTTGTCACTCTATTATCCCACACTTACTGAAGACATTGAGGTTTTGCCCATTGTCTAGGTAAAATTTTTAGAACTGGTAGTCAATTTCAATGCACTCTATAATTCGTTTTATATGGTTCCTTGTTTTGCTTTAATTGTCATCATAAATGGTGAGATCTCTCCTTGGGAATAGGACTGAGAAATGACTGACATTGGAAACCTGATGTTGTTGCATCATTACACAGACTCTTCCTGGCCTCCTTCCTTCCTTCCTTAATGTGCCCTGAGGAAGCTCATCATGTTTTAGTTTAAGTTCTGTTATTAAGATAGCCTCTGATTGTTCCTTAGAGGAGAATGAGAAAAACAATACCTTATTGAACAAACAAGAATAGTAAAGAAGATGCAAAAGGACAGAACTCTCATGATTAACGTGATTTTTTTTTTCATTGCAGGCCTCGGGAAATGTATTGGAAATGTGAGTGTACGCTAATGACTTTTGATTTCTGGAAAAGTTGTTGTCTTTTTGATGAAGTGGTTGGATAGTCATTCCTTGGTGCCACGGGGAATTGTTTTCAGGCCATCCCCAAAATCTAAATCCCGGGATGCACTATCCCTTATAGAAAATGCCATAGTATTTGCAGATAACTTATAAGCATGCTCCCATACACTTTAGTCATTACTAGACTACTTATAACACCTAATAAAATGTAAATTAAATGCTATGTAAATAGTTCCCACGTATGTGGCATTTTCAAGTTTCACTTTTTGGAACTTCCAGGAATTTTTTTTTTTCTGAATATTTTCCATTTAGAACCAGGGAGGAAGAATGTAGGGGAGGGATGGATTTAGAATTTGGGATTGACATGTACACACTGCTATATTTAAAATAAATAACACACAGTGGTTACCTCAAGCCATAGGGAAGAAGATCAGGATTAAAAATGGTGGTCAGGGCTTCCCTGGTGGCGCAGTGGTTTACAGTCCGCCTGCCGATTCAGGAGACACGGGTTCGTGCCCCGGTCCGGGAAGATCCCACATGCCGCGGAGCGGCTTTGCCCGTGAACCATGGCCACTGAGCCTGCGCGTCCGGAGCCTGTGCTCTGCGACGGGAGAGGCCACAACAGTGAGAGGCCCGCGTACCGCAAAAAAAAAAAAAAAAAAAAAATGGTGGTCAAGGGAGACTTTAGCTTACCTATAATGTTCAAACTTTTTGAAAAGAATTTATCTATGTATTATTCTATAAGTAAAATAAATTTAACAAAAAAATAGATAACAAACAAGGACCTAGTGTAAACTAACTAACTAACTAAATAAATAAAATAAAACAGAAATTACAGATTCAATCCGTGGTTGAATCCATACATGCAGAATCCTCGCACATGGATGACGAACAGTACATCTTTTGATCTATTAGCATCGTCTTTTTGGCTATTTTCTGTTTTATTTCAAAAGGATTCTAGAGGCCTTCTGATCCTTGGTCTGAGAAGTTTCCTTTTCATTTGGCTGAATTCAAATATACCTGAAAACTTTCTGACATTCTGGGCTTTGTTCCACCCACTCACCCCATCCTCTCCAGACTCACCACAGTAAAACTTAGGGAAGGGATTTTTCTGAGATATCACAGAGGAAGCACCTACACTAATGAGTTGGAAGGTGAAAATGGCAGGAAAGGGGCAAATTCCCTAATAGGAAGAGGGGCTGTGATTTTGTTCCTAGGAGTAGCACTGAATCAGCCTGTTGCATTACAGCAAGCCCCCTTGTAGGTAGGACCTCAGAGCTAATGGCTTCCTGGTGCTCACTGGAAAGTTAGACCTTCAGGACCAAGGCAGCCAGGCTGGAATTGGATTCCCTTAATGGGCTGATAAGAGCAAACACGTCGGGCTCAGTGAACTCTTCCTTTTAGACACTGAACGTATCCTTGATGACTACTTGCTGACTGCAGTCCCAAAGGCTTTGCCTGAATTTTTTGCTCTCTGTAAAATGCCCAGGATCTTTGCATCACCTGAGTTGGAATAGAGGAAGTGAATGAAGTTCAATAAGTTGAAAACTGGAGTAAAGTCTGAGAAGAATGGGGGAGTTGAAATTTGATGTAATTTATATTTAGAAAAAAGTATGGTAACTTTTTATATTCCCAAGTGTGTAGAATATAATGTATATCCAATTAACCAAAAATAGGAGAATTCTGACAAAATATCCTGGATTAAAAACTGATAAAAAAACCATTTTTGTAATGGTCCTGTGATTAGCCTTTGACCTTGAAATGTAACTGACGTCATTTGTTACAGGACTGATTTGATACAGATGCAAAAGCCTCAGCCAGTGAACCCAGAACTCACTTCCTGGCCTGTCACTGGAATCCTAGACATGCTGAACAGCTTCAGAGGTAAGAGTCAACCTTCAGTGAACAGGACTACATTTCATTAGAACTTCTTGGGAAGGAGCCTTCTTTTATTGTTATTTTATTTTTTCTGACATGAAGGTAGTACATAACTTCCCAAAGTTGTTACATTTTTCCTGCTTGTATAGTCGTATTACAAAGATCAAGGCTGAACTTTGCAACCTATAGTTTACCGAAAATGCAAACCTAGAGATATATATTCAGTTACATATGACATAGGCAGAGCAAGAGGAGAGCAACCAGCTTGCTCATGTGGTTATAAAGAGATAGAATATTTACTTTTGTGAGTAACCATCAATATTGTGTTTATTCAGTTTATTTCACTCTTATAAAGTTAAATATGGCATTGCTGGTTTTTAATTTGTTCTGTATTACCAGCTCATTTATTATGCATTGTACAAAAAGATTTATTATTTCTAAAATCAGCAAGAATTGACAGAAAAGACTAAAATTAGCTTAGGCAGGATAATTGTAATGCTATTAGATCAATTTCAGAACAACTGAAAGGCAAGGGATATTTGAACATGGTTAGCCAGAACATCCTTTTAGAAGCTTCCAGAACATCCTTTTAGAAGCTTCCAAACTATTCATTGATGGATTTCTATCAAAATTTTGACCTTTGAAAATGTAGTAAGTAGAGACCATAGCCCAATAAATACCCACATGATAGCAAGTGCTATCTACATGCTAGATCATATTAAAGA
Source organism: Stenella coeruleoalba (assembly GCF_951394435.1). Taxonomy (NCBI): domain Eukaryota; kingdom Metazoa; phylum Chordata; class Mammalia; order Artiodactyla; family Delphinidae; genus Stenella; species Stenella coeruleoalba. Next base: position 216,833 of record NW_027646108.1, on the reverse strand, counting down.
CAAAGGACACAAGAATAGTTTTCTAAATGAAAGAAAAAGAAAATGTTTTTGGTGAGTCCTGAAATAAACTGTCAAGACGTTGACATTAAATCAGACTTCACAGAGTTCATATCTCCCTTTTTTTTTTCTTTTTCTGTATGATTTGAAGTCTTTCTGTGTGCTGGTGAGATAGTAATGACTCTTACTCTTCATAGAAGAGCTAGTCTGAACTCCCTTTGCTGTCTTTGCTTTGTATTTCCTTGGAGGAGGGAAAATGAAAAGACTCATTGGGTAGAGAGCCTCTGCCTCTCAGGCTGTGGAAATCTCATTTGCTGACCACATTTTTGCTCTTTCTGCAGTGGATAATGTTCTGAGTCAGAAAATGACCATTCACAATGTGAGCCTTTCTGAGGATGGTACAAGTGTGATGTTTGGAGGTGACCATCACGACGTGTCCAGACAGCCCCAGATTGTGGAAAGATTTGTGGCCTGGGGAGCTGTGGCCTTCACCTCTGGGAGGCATTACTGGGAGGTGGATGTGACACACTCCTCGAACTGGATTCTGGGAGTCTGTAAAAATATCTTGACGAGTGATACTGATATCATTATTGATTCTGAAGAAGCATTTTTGCTATTTTCTATGAAGGTGAACAATCATTATAATTTGTCCACAAACTTCCCACCCTTAATTCAGTATGTGCAAAGGCCTTTGGGTAGGATTGGAGTGTTTCTGGATTATGACAATGGAACTGTGAGCTTCTATGATGTTTGCAGAGGTTCCCTCATATATAGTTTCCTTCCTTTCTCCTTCTCCTCCCCGCTGACGCCTTTCCTTTGCCTTAGGTCTCCATGAATAGTCAAGTTCCATGACCATTTAATTGATGAAATTCTTGCCTGAACAAATTGCTTTCCTAAACCTCACGTGAGGCCAAAGGATGATATCTGACTATCTCTGAGCACATTGTAATTTAATGGAACATACGACTATATGTTTATAAAATGGCATAACCATGTTGAATGTATAAATTTGTTAATTAAATTTTCTTGTAATAAAAATTTATTATGGAATATTTCATAGAGTATAATCAGTTGCTTTTCTTCTGTCATAAATAATAGTTTTATTAAAATAAAAGTTACATACCATAAAGGTCACCCCATTTAAACTATATAATTCAGTGGCTTTTAGTAATATTCAAAAAGTGAAACCATAACTATCTAATTCTAGGACATATCCATCACCCCCAAAATAAACCAATGACCATTAACATTTACTCCCCATTCCCCCTCCCCCTCCCAAGTCACCCCCTAATCCAGTTTTATTCTTCATGGATTTTTCTATTACATGGTTTCAAATAAATTGGATCACACAATGTGTGGCTTTTGATATCTGTTTACTTTCACTTAATGCTTTCAAGATTCATCTACATTGTAAGCAGTGTGCTTTACTTGCGTATCTGAACCAGATTGGGGTGAAAGCATGAGGTAATATATATATCAGGTTAGTAAACAAAAGGAATGGTGCTTAGTTTTCTCTTCAAAGCTGACCTAGTTGGTAAGAACCAAGTGTTTGACAGACTTTATCATTTCTCTAAATCCTAGTCATTAAGCACATCTCAGCTCAACAACATTTTTCCCAGGAAGTTTTTCGTGACTACACAGACCAGTGTAGTTCCTCTCATTACACACTCTCTGAGCATATACCGTCTCATCATAATGTTCAACAAACCTTCCTCAAATTCGCACTTTTATTACTTGACAGACAATTCTGAGACAGTAGGGACAGTATATTATTTACTACTATATTCCTACTATCCAATGCAGACTTATAACATAATACACAGAAGTATAGGATGAATCAATGAACAAATACATGAATGAAAGAATTAATATAAACAAATATTATTCCAGCATTGATAAAGTTTTCCAAAATGTAGCTAACATAATAGACATAAAATGCTAACTGATAATGTCAACAAAAGAGAGGTAATTGATCTGCAGCTTTACAGCCTAAGAAAATTCCATTAGTTTGAGGTTTAAAATAACTACTGCATAATTTTGTTTTATAGTGTTGATTTTGAGATTTCCCTAAGACGATCAGTACAATCTACTGGAAGATGAAGACCCTACGTAAAGTGATATGGAAACAGAAAATGGGACTTCACATGATGGTGACTGTCAGAATTTAAACTGACATATAAAATACTACTAAGCATAAGGTGGTATAATTTCCTTAGCAGTGGGAAGGCCAAAACCAATTTAAATTTGAAGAATAATTCAGAAGACAGAACTACAGAATTCTGTAATATAATATGATACCTAAAAAATATTGTAATTGTTCTATAATGTTCATTATACCCTGGTCATTTGAAAGCAGAAACAGTATGTTTCACTAGAAAGCATTCATTCTCAGGCACATCTCCACAAGAATATATTAAATGATAATTTGTTCAAGTTCAATCTATAATATCCAATTCACAAAAACTCAAGAGCTGGATGTATTTTGTTTTCTTTTTACAGAGTACAAGAAGGAGCTTCTTGGTTTGTCTCATTTTTATCTCCAGATCCTTCACTATATCTTCAGTCCTACAATTCAAAGGAAGTATTCAGTGCACTATGGAGTGAAAGTCCTTTCCTTTTAGCCATTTCTCTTTTCATTTTGATCTTTTTCCTCCATTTTCTTTGATTATATCTCTTATTCTAAGCCTCTTGATTGAATGACTCATTTTTTTGTTAAGTTCCATTTATGGTAAGCCCTGTAAAATTGGGTGGAATGAAGGCTGGAGAGGCAAGGGGAATTTTAAAGAGTACAGATGATGCATCTGAAAACAAAACATAAATTTCAAATTAGAATTTGGGAAGGTTTTCATTTTATTTTTAAGAGTCAATTAAATTATAGAATTGACTTATAACAGATGAGGTGTGATTATCTCATTCATGGCATAGAAGGAAAGTTCCTTTCCTTCCCTTTCTCTGCAGAAACATGGCATCACTCACACTACAGAACCTCAAGAAATAATTCACCAGCTGAGTCTTGAGTGTGAGGAAGTTGGAGCTCTTGTGGTGGTGCTTGCAGAACTGGGACCTTGTAAGCAGCCCCAAATCCTAGAAATGGTGTTGCCCAATGGCCAACACCATTGGTTCAAAGACGACATTGTGAAGTTCCTGGAAGAAATGGAGAATAATCCCCTGTTCAATCACAGCCATGCATTCAAAACAACTCAGTCACTGATGGACTGGGAAAAAGTAGCTTTTTAAGATATTTCTGGAGAAATGTGTAAACTCCAATGGTTAGAAACATTTTATAACTTGAGAAACTGTTGCACCTTAAAAGAATTAGTCCTGGGGTCTTCCCTGGTGGCGCAGTGGTTGAGAGTCCGCCTGCCGATGCAGGGGACACGGGTTCGTGCCCTGGTCCGGGAAGATCCCACATGCCGCGGAGCGGCTGGGCCCGTGAGCCATGGCCGCTGAGCCTGCGCGTCCGGAGACTGTGCTCCGCAACGGGAGAGGCCACAACAGTGAGAGGCCCGCGTACCGCAAAAAAAAAAAAAAAAAAAAAAGAATTAGTCCTGGTAGTTAAGGAACATGTTAAAAATCCTCACAAAAGCAAAACACCCACCCCCCAACACACAGAAGAAACATTCTGATTTACTCAAGAAGCCCCTAACAACTTACCCTCACTTTTTAAAAGAGATGTATCCCTAGTACTCCTCAAAACACCCCAAACTGTGTACCAGGCGAAAGACAAGGAGTTCCCAGAGAACATGAAGCTGAAACATATTCAAGATTTCCAGAAGGAGAAACAGGAGTGTGAGGAGAAAATGGCTCAGTTCAGGGAACACCACTCTGAACTAGTCCAATATTCCAAGAAATCGGATGTCCCCTAAGGAATCTAAATCAAAGGCCAAAAGAAGTTTCAGGAAAATGTGCAAGAAGTGAAGTCTCCCCCAGAAAACTATTTTACCATGAGGATTAGATTCCATGGAGAGACTGAACAACCTCCAAGGACACCTATCAGATGTTCCACCAGGATTCACCGTCAAGTCAGGAGTTGCAAGATATGCCCCTGAGGGATCGTATGGTGGAGATCCCGGCAAGGCATCCTGAAGAATCAGAAGGAGAACTATAAGAAACAGGCTGAGGAGGTGCAGAAACAATACAAGGTGGATCTGGATCACGGGATAAAGAGTCTGTTTCCTGAGGAATATGCTGCTATGGGGACTGTAGATCTGCCTGTCTGATCTTGGGTTTCAGGGATCCCTTTATTATCATGTTCTTACATCTAGTATAGGTTGTCTCTCTGTATGCAGCATATATTTTTTACAACTGATGAACCCACAGTGACGCATCATTGTCACCCAAGTCCATAGTTTTCACTATTGGTACATGAAAATATTTTTATTTTAACACATAAAGATCATTGAATTAGATAAATAGTTGGATAGATAGACAGGTAGATAGATAGATGGCTATTGCACACTCTTAAACACATTTTTATGTTTTACTTTATTAAAACAAATATTTATTAAAGCTGATTTTGAGTTTTCATTGGAAAAAACAGGCAGATAAGTAGTGCACAAGGCATTTGGTATTCAAAAAATAATACATTTATTTCCCATAGAGTCCACCATATACAATTTCATACACAGGTATGCTCTGTAAATATATGCTTTTAATCTCTTAAAGTTACTGGAGATTTATCAATTTTATATGCCATCTAGATGGCTAACATGTTGAATTTATTTGGAAAATCCTTTAGCAGTTTGTGTTATTTGCTTCCTTCCTTGACTTTAAATTTGCAAAATTAGGTCTAAGAATTCATTCTTTTTACCTGAAAATCAGCAGATTTTCCCATAAGTCATTTTTGCCCTCCAGCAGATTTTCCCATAAGTCATTTTTGCCCTCAAGTGCTAGTAAGGCTTATAAGCCAGAATAGATAGTGAGATATCCAGTCAAGTGGGGCTCTTCTTGTGAATTTAACGCATGCATTTTCTAATTCATTCAGCACCTAATGTTTTCTAAGCCATGCCTTGTTGCATGGGATACAGAGATAAAAGTTACAATTCTAACTTTAATATATCATTCTAACATTGAAGAATGACCAGTAAGTGTAATCAGTAATAGAAAGCATTATTTGGTCAAAAAAGTACAAATACTGGAATTGGGCAAATATGGATTAAAATTGTGAATTAACTATTACAATAAGATGACATTGGTTAAAATAATTAACTCATTGCTTATCTGTTTCCTCATGTATATGTTCATGAAATGAGAATAAGTATAAGTGAAGATTAAATTTAATGCCTATAACTGGCTCACAGTAGATTCATAGAAAATGTTAGGTTAATCCATTGGAGCTGCTATAAAAAAATATCATAAACTGGACAAACAACAGAAATTTATTTCTCACTATTCTGGAGGCTGGAAGTCTCAGATCAGGGTGCCAAGGTGGTTGGCTGATGGCTTTGTTTCAGGGGCAGACTTCTTGTGTCCTCACTTGACAGAAGACACTCAGGATCTCTCTGGAGCCTCTTTTATAAGGCACTAATCCCATTCATGAGGGCTCCACTCTCACGACTTAAACACCTCTCAAAGAGCTCACCTCCTAATACCATCACATCGGGCATTAGGGTTCAATATATGAATTTGGAGGTGACACAGACATTAAGATCATAGCACTTAGCTTCCTTTATTTCATCCATCTACCATACTTATCTTTTACTGAATTCCAACAAGAAACCACTAATACATAATAGATAGCAAAATAAATTACGTTAAAAAATTAAATACACTTAATGAAATTATTCTACAATATATATATATGTCATGATGACCTATAATCTTGCTAGAATGTTGTTCCAACTCTGGCCCAAAGCATCATTCTAGAAATTTTTAAAATAGTCCTGTTGCTATATAGATATATTTACACAAAATAATAGTAGGAGATCCATGGTGCGATGGAAATTGCTAGAAGTGCATTTTTTGAAATGTAAACATTTTCCGAAAGGAAATTATTCCACAATTTGCCCTTGAATAAATAGAGATTAAGTAGGAAAAGGGGTAATGGAAGTGATGTTCAGATAGAGGAAACAGCATGTTCAAAAATTCAAAGTGAAGGAGAGCATGATGCCTTGGAGAACTACTTCCACAATTCCTTTGTCCTAGTTCTCTCTTATATACAACTTATGGAAACTACTAAAAACACTGCGATCCAGGTTGGAGGCACTCTTCATTTTTTTATACAGTGCATTTCTCCAAACTACACTTGTGAATTCTGGCAATATAAAAGAAGTGCAATGTACGTTAGGAATATTTCCAAAACTCTAAATAAAACAGAAGAAAAACTAGGATACAATATCAAAATTCGTGAACCTTTTCTACAACAAAACTGTCTGGAAGTCCCAAAATTTGGACAGATGGAGACAAATCAGGGATATCTAAGATTCATGGGGTATCAGAATCTGTTTAGGAGGAAACAGAAGGAAAGGACAGGATATCTGATAAATTTCAGAACCCCAAAAGTTAGCAGTAGGGATTCATTGAAAGCTGGCAGGTCCCTTAAAGAATAACTGATGAACCTGAGTAGGGTGAGTGCGTTCAGGCTGAAATATGCAAGGAATCCACAATAACATGTGAAGGGGCTGGTACCCTCCAGTCCCTACAACTCTCAGACATAACCACCTAAAGCTCCCTTCCAGGACCAGGCTTCATAATGAGAAAAAAGTACTGGGAGTAAAATACGTACGAAGCAAGACTTAGGCAGCAGGAGCAAAGAAGGAGAATGTCTCAAGAAAAGAAGTGGGAAGAGAAGCAGAACCAGGAGATGGCAAAAAGTTGAGTTCATATTACTGAACACCTTAGGAAAACAACCGAGTCCTCTAGACTTATGAAGTGAAGAAAGCTACCTTGACCTACCTTCACCTTATAAAAGTCCAAGAAGACTAATTGCATATAAATACCATCAATAGAGCACGTTTTTCACTTCATATTTAGGAAGAATCCAGAGGGAAGAAAATACCTTTCCTAATATAATAGAACTTGGTATGACTGTTCATGAAGTGGCCTTTAGAGAGACAGTTGCCAGAAGAGCCCTGATGCCAGAGCTACATTAAGAGCGCAGCCTTGTGCTCCCATCTTGGGAGAACACGACCCTCAGAGGCCCTCTCTGCTCCTTTGCCCCAGAAACTCGCAGACGCACAGCTTCATCTCCCTGGATCTATCTCTACCACTGTGCCTAGCCACCTCTAGCTGTTCCTGAAGGTCAGTTCTGCAGTGTTTTATGATCTCTCTTTCACACACCTTCTCTAGTTCCTCAAGTTTCCCCCCCTAAGGAGCCATCTGGAAGTCATTTTGTCCCGGCTTAACAATAATGGACTTTTCTAAGAACTCACTACAGAAAACACAACATGATTATACTTTAATACACAACCAAAATACAAAACACCATAGTAAATTGATGGCAATAAAATATGGTATTTGATTTGCATTGCATCACAAATGGTTAACATTCTCACTCATAAATGAGTTCTTAGAAACCAGTAGTGAAGATGTTATATATAGCAAGGGAAATTTAAAAAAAAAACAAAAGAAGAAGAAAATTAAACAACACAAGTGACTAGTAAGGATTAAACATATATGAAGATGACCGAGCTGAACAAGAATAAAAGCAATTTCTTTGTAATATCATATTACAAAAGATTAAACATGTAATATTTGTACAGTTTTAGGAAAGCTACCCACATAAACACTGGGGGACAAGATTGATAAGGTCCTGTCTATATAGTAGGGGCGTCTATGTTATCTAGTATTAATGAAATTTTGTGCACATCCTTTTGGGTGTATTGATAAACAAATTAATATGCAAGCCATGTTTGGGGGGTCTGTATACTAGCTACAAATTTCTTATGCAGTAAACATGGTTTACATATAAATTGTAAATTTATCCAACTAGTTTGTTGAAATAATTCAAATAAATTAGAACTGCTAGGACTAAGAATAAGAGGTTTTTAAGTTGAGGATTAAAAGCAGACTTCCCTGGCGGTCCAGTGGTTAAGACTCTGCACTCCCAATGTAGGGGCCATGGGTTCTATTACTGAGCCCACATGCCACACGGTGCGGCCAAAAATTGAAAAAAAAAAAAAAAGAGCAGACTTTACAACAGCATTTAATTTTTTCTGTTTGAAGGCAAGCTACAACATTGTATTTCTGTAATGATTAAAAATTTAAAGATGATGCATTTGAAAAAAGATGAAGTGGATATATAGTTGTTCACAGTGATAAAACTAGAGGTGAATTCTCTCACATTTTGTGTCATGTTTTCATGTATTATCAAGGAATACATTCATATTATGAGATGCATATATCTTTAGGTTCAAAATAATTTGATACAGATGTCAAAAAAAACAACTGCTGAATGAAAGAGAAGATGTAAAGAAAATTCCCTTCCATTCCTCTAAGCTCTCTGGTTGGTTAGCAGATGTGTGGTCAATGTGTGGACTGCTTTATGTACAGAATGTCTAGTCAAACAAGTGCCCCATGTGCCCCGGTGTCTTCGCAGACACAGGCCAGAAAAGAACCGTGAGGCTTTTCCCTTAGACGAGCACTTATTTTCCTTCACACACTAAGTGTTCATCCAAGAACAGTGGATGTGCTAGAGCCTAGCACAAGACAAGAATTCAATCTAAAAACTTCTAGAAAGGTAACCAAAATATTTCTAGCTTTAATTGTTCTTCACAAAACTAACGACACTGAAATATTTTCCTCATCAGAAACAACTATCAGTATCAAATTAGTTGTTATGCCTAACATACGGAACTAGTTATCACTTAAAATAGTATTTTATCCTTATTACATCATTATTTATAAGGGCTCTTAGGTCTGAACACTAATTGAATCTGCTTTCAGCATTCTGTTGCAGAGTTTTGGAACCAGTTCCTTTAGAATGTGCACTTAAAATAATATTTTATCCTTAATACGTCATTATTTATACGGGCTCTTAGAAAACTCTGACAAGGCCATCATCAAGCTGCTAGCGCATTCTAAAGGAACTGGTTCCAAAACTGCAACAAAGTGCTGAAAGCAGATTCAATTAGTGTTCAGACCTAAGCATGGTTTCTAGTCTTCTCTTAATTTTCCTCTGATCTTCAGGAGCACAGCCAATTACTATGGACTGAAACTTCTGATCCCCCAGCCCAGGAGGCACCTCTGAGGTGCATGCGCTGTACATCGACGCTAGGTGACTCGGCGTTTCCCAAATCATCCAGAAACGTGCTGACCACCTCGCTGATGATCCTGGGGCATGCTTGAGGGGCTCCTGCTGCTGGGGGTTTCTAATTGTTTCCATTGAAACTTCAACGGTCCCATCAAACGCTTTGCAGTCAGATTTAATTCTTCTCTTTCCCCGTCGCCGATCTGCGCGTGCCCTGGCTGTTCTGGATGCTGTGCATCATCTCAGAAGGAAATCTTTCTCCTGCTCAACTGCAGCAGCAGCTTCTCTCAAAGCTTCCACCCTGAGCTCCAGCTGGTCCAGGCTCTCCAGAAGGCGGCTGGAGAGGTCAACCCATGAACGAGGAGCAGCAGAAGCGACCTCGTTGGCCTTGATGCTGATGCTCGCCTGAGCCATCTCGGCCGCAGGAGGCGCCGCCACCTTGCGGCGCTCGCCTCCCTCTGACGCGCCGCCCGCGGCCCCCGGGCCGGGGCCGGGGAACCAGGTGCCTGTGCATGAGACGCTCGCTGGCCCCGGGCTCGGACGGGCTCCGAGGGGCTCGGACGGCTTCGGACGGGCTCGAATGGTCTCAGAGGGGCGATGGCTGGCGAGAGGAAGCCCAGCGATTTCCCAGCGCGGGCGCGGATGGGAGGCCTCCCGTGGCGCCTGGGCTCACTCTGCCCGGGAACACCGCCTCCCCCAGTTTCATAAATATGATGCAACTTCAGGCCTTTTCCCCTTTCTTAAAAGCAGATGTAGATATTTGTTCTATGAAGCTACATTAGGGGTAATATGTTTTAATATACAGTTTAATTTGTTAAATAATGCGTGTCAGATAATTCTGAATAAAATTAAAACCAAAAACCCAGGATTTTTTTCTTCCTGTGAAAATGGAACTTGATTCTAAAAGATATATAAAAATTCAAAGTGTTGAAAATATTCCAATTAATCTTGAAAAACACATGTTGAAGGACTTGTTCTCAAGATATCAACTTATTTTCTAGACCAGTGCGTCTCTAAATTAAAGTACATTTAGGTCACCTGCGTGTCTTGTCAAAATGCAAATGCTGATTAAGTATATCTAAAATAAAGCCTAAACTGCTCTCAGGTGATACTGATGCTGCTGATCTTTGATCAAACTTTAAATAAGATTATAGACTAGTGGTTTGCAGCTCTAGCTGCATATTCACCTGGGTAGCTCTTAAGTGCACTAATACGTAGCATCAAACCAATTAAATTAGAATCTCTGGGATTGTGCTCCAATCATTGGCATGTTGAAAACTCCCAAGTGATTCTAATGTGAAGTCAATATGTTGGAAACCTAAGAGATCCAACGTATAGAAGGAAGCAGACATCTGGAGGTTTAAAAACTGTGAGTGGTATCATTGTCTCTAGCCTCCTCTTGAGAACCTCTAACATATTAAAGTTGGGCCAGAGGTAGAGATCATACAAAAATGAGCCTGAGAATACCCAATATAGAGGATATTGCCAGGTATTTGTATACAATCTGAGTCATAGAGCATGGGGTCAGTTTCCTCAGACCATTATTAAGAATATATTGTAACAAATAGGGCTTCCCTGGTGGCCCAGTGGTTAAGAGTCCGCCTGCCGATGCAGGGGACACGGGTTCGTGCCCTGGTCTGGGAAGATCCCACATGCCGCGGAGCAGCTGGGCCCGTGAACCATGGCCGCTGAGCCTGCGCGTCTGGAGCCTGTGCTCCGCAACGGGAGAGGCCACAACAGTGAGAGGCCCGCGTACCGCAAAAAAAAAAAAAAAAAGAATATATTGTAACAAATAAATGGAAAGGTTTCCTGTGTTCATAGGTTAGAAGAATTAATACTGTTTAAATGGCAATACTACAGAAAGCCATCTGTAGATTCAATGCAATCTCTATGAAGAGTCCAATAGCATTTTTTTTACATAAGAAGAAAAAACAATCATAAAATTTATATGTCACCACAAAAGACCCTGAAAGAAGACCAGTGACTCTCTTAACCACTGGCCATTTACCAATGCCTTCATCTGTAGGCATATGGACGCACTACACCAGCGCTGGGAGAGCACAGTACCACAGGCCTCGCTTGGGGATTGCCTGCTTCTTTGTGATGCTGGTGATCTCTGCTGATGTAGTTGTTTCCTGGTCTCTGTGCACTTGGTCTGCATGTGTTTCCTTAGTGTTGTCTTCCCTTGAAGGGAGGCAGCTTCAAAAGCTAGAACAAGTAGGTTTAGCTGCCACTCTAACGAGTCTGAATTTTGTTTTTAAGTTTAATGAGAAAGCTTTGAAGGATTTTTAATAATAACATGATCTGATTGCTACTTTATGAAGAAAACTACTGAGTCAATGATTATGGGTATGGGAGCAACAGTGGAGGAAGAGCCCCACTAGGGGTCTGTTGCAGAAGTCTAGATGAGAGAGGACTGTGGCTAGGATTAGATGAATACTGGTGGAGCAGCTGGATTCATGACATATATTGATTGCAGAGCCAATAGAACTTACTGATGGATTGTATGCAAGGTGTGAAAGAAAAGAAAGAGTGAAGGGCCAGAGGTGCACCAAAAATCTACAAGACAGCTGTGAAAAACATTGGAGAAGGTGGGAGAATATCTTGGTGTTCACCTGGGGACGGTGATGAGAATAAGAAGCAGATGATATAATCAGAGGGTAGTAACTTCAAAAGAGAACAACCAGTGAATTGATGATGTCAGAGCAAAGGTCCATCGTTCCTCTCTGACCCCATGAGGCCCTAAAGGACTCATTTCTACTTTCCCATGAAGCGGAATTTTTTCTGCTTTTAGGGGAAAGGGTATCATCAAGTAAAAATATGTGTCAGGTAAGATAGAATAGAGAAAGTGCTGTTAGAAGGAAGATCAAAAATCTAGAGAGATTTTAAGAATGCCCTTGTGGTCCAGTGGTTAGGACTCTGTGCTTTCACTGCAGAGGGCCGGGGTTCAACCCCTGGTGGAGGAAGTAATATCCCACAAGCTGTGCAACACGGCCAAAAAATAAATAAATAATAAATAAATCAAGAGCGATTTATTCATAATCTAATGGTACTGAAGGTACACAGGGACTGAGGATGTAAATGAGGAATGAATGTTGGAAGAAAAACCATGAGGGGGTCCCCTAATCCTAGTAGTATTATATAAAAGCTATCATGGAAAATAGGCTGAAGGTACATGTTAATTATAATACTGAATAGGGAAACATGGTTTAAAGGCCAAATAATATAATTTACCATTCTGCCTGGAATGTTAGCATCATGGTACACACAGCCGGTATTGATAGGAGGACATGGGTTGCAGCCCTCTTTCTGTTTTACACTTTAACTTGGTGGGTCTTTTCTAATTTCTACATTTACTGTTGAGTAGAGTAATTGTGACTTCAGGAGGAAATCATCCAGTCATGGTTTTCTGCCTTTCTTTTAAACTTTCTTCTCACTTACGTTTATCAGTCTTTTATATTTTTCACACTACACTCCTGTCTCACTTCTCACCTGTTATATGTTATGGTTTATTGTACAATATACTAACATTCTAACATCTTAAGTTTCAAACTAACTTTGGGCAGTTTTTAGACATAGGATTTTAATACTCAACTAGAAGTAACACTTGTCATGAATCTCAGCCATCATGACATCAACTTTTCACTTTTTTGGAAACAGAATGTTGCTATCTGGATGACCAGATCATCCTGTCACCTTGTGACATTATTAATGGCATCATGTTTATATCTGTACAGTGAGCATCTAGGTGATTCCTCATTTATGAGAGATAAGGTAACATCTTCAGCCAAAACATGAAATTTGACACTAAACATTATTTCTTCTCTATTGAATCTTAATTATTGGTATGTTTATTAAGAAATTTACATATACTGCTTTGTTAGTACATATGTGGTACTTTGTTTTCAAACCTTGCTGTGACCCATTTGAAGGGATTTGGACTTTGAAGTTACAAGATTGCCTCTTCTAGGATGTTAGAAGGGGTGAGGGAAGATTATATAGGAACAATTTAATTTTATGAATGGAGAAGATAATGAGTTCTGTCTTGCTAGAGGCTCTGAATAATGTGCAGATCAAATGTGTTAATAGTTTTACTGAGAGACTGATTTTCCAGTACTAAAAGTCTCTTATATATTTTTTAGCTTTGAAGGAAGGACTGCAAGGGGTTGGCATAAATCAACAATGTTGCTTTGTTAAGTGTGCTTTGTAAGATACAAATATCCTCTAAGATGCTAATAATTAGATAGCAGCCTTCTGCTTTAAGCTTAATTAAGAAGAAGAGACATTGAATTTGTATCCATATATTTTTTTAAAAAGTCCAAAGACTTGCTAAACCAGCTAACTGGACTTTTTACAATGGATTGGCAAGATCAAGATTGCAGATGCCACCTATTAAGGCAGCGACATGCTTCACATTTAAGGTAATACTGCTCCTTCTTAGAACTTTTTACATTTAATTACATATTCAATATTTGCCTTCTTATTGTATTGTAGGCTTCCTAAAGGCAAGGGTCATATCATCAGAATTTTTCACGATGTCTGGAATGCTATAGCCATTCAATAAATACTGAAAAAATGAATAATCTAATTTTAATTTGGGAAGATTAATCAGGTTGGGAAGCTGTGCTAATGAATAAAATGATTTTTCTATTAGTCAACATTTACTAGCTATAAAAATTGAGATAAGAGTAAGAAAAAACAAATTTCACAAATAACTTAGTCCTTCTTTTAAAGCATGAGAAAATCAAACAATTTATTAACATGTATACATGAGAGAGACCCAGAAAACTAAGTAACTCCCAAAAATGTCTAAAACTCTCAGGGTTTGGGACTTCAAAGGGGAGGAAGGCATTTCACATGGAAATGGAAAAGCAAATGTTTGGTTAAAAAAAAAAAAAAGTTTGCTGGGCCAGGTAGAGACAATGGAACACTGAGAGGAATTTTAACAGACTATTCCTGGTTCTTCCCTGTCTACCACACCTGGTTCATCCTATAGTTATCAATGGTGATAGCTCCATTCCTGCCACTGGTCCTCTATCTACATTCTTTTCGGCAGTTAGGGGGAAGGTAAAAGTTTATTCCTGAGTCTTTGAGGCCTTGGCTGTTTTCATCTAGAAATAGTACACATACCAAAGAGACATTTTGGGGTGGCAAATTTTGCTCTCCTACAGTCCTGACTTTGAAATTTCTTTTAAGAAGTTTCACATTCCAGAAATTGAGTCAATAGATTGCTTCATCTCACTGAGCCAATTTCTTAGTTCTGACAGTAGGTCATGTCAGTTACTCATTTCAGGAGGCAGTGATGCAAGTGGGCCCTCAAAGTTAGGCCTATAGGGTGCGAGCAGTCAGGTATTTAATAAGATGCATTTCTGTGGAGACAAAAGTAAAACAAAGTTTAATGACTGGAACAAATATAAACTCAGCAACTGAGTCCTGAGAGTTTCCATTTGAGAAGATTTCTAGATATGAAGTTTGAAGTATCTTTTGCAGTTAGAAATGTCTCTGATGATGTCATTAGGTATTCATGTAAACTTTCTGAGTGGCTTACAAAGCAACAGGTACAGAGACTGCCTAAGCATGGGCTATTGTGGTGGTCTCTCTTACATTTATATCAAGCTGTTCAGCTTCAGATAGCAGGGCTTCAGGGAAAGGGCAGCTTTAGTTCTCAATGATTCCAAGTCAAAAGTGGGAGAAAAACTGGAAACGTTAGTTTGAAGAATTGTAGTCAAATATTTGAAGAAACTAGAAGAATTCAGGATCCATTTTGGTTTTCAGGTGGACAACCAAAATCTCAAGGATGATTAATAGAACTAGAATCTAATATTAATAACAGTGTATTATAATTTCTACTGAAAGAGAATTTTTTTCTCTCTATAGTCATGCTCATTTTTATCAAAGAAAGCCAAATTAAAATTAATTTGTTTGCAAAATAAGATGAGTTACATGAAATTTGGCCTGAATATTTACATAAGTCTGGCAAGGATAGCAATTGAACACATTGGCTCTTTTTTTTTTTTTTTTCACATCGGCTCTTTTAAATCCTCTTTGCTGAAACTTTTCATAAGGAATCTCCAGACTGAATTTTTAATAGCCTCTTGAAGTCAGCCAGCCAAGCCAAGAACTTACCATCAGACTCACCTGTAATACCTATAGATTTGGGTTAATTCTCTTCTTGAGGTCCCCCAAATATCCTGAGGTTCTTATATCTGCCAGGAAGTGACCTTACTTTCTCACCTGGTAAGGCTTCTGGGAACTTTGCAAGCAAGGTACCAGGCTGATTTTCCAAGGGGCTTTATGTCTCCATAAAGTCAATCTTAGTTCCTTAAAACTATCTGGTCATGTCTGATTGGATGCATATTCTAAAATGTGACATTCTAGTCAAAGCCTTGTAATATAATTAATTTTTCCAATTGTGCCCTCTTAAAAGGAGAACAGATTATTAGTGGATTTATGTAAGTAACTATTGCCATAAAAACACAAATACTCACTAAGAGTTTTCAAATTCTGGAGGGATCGGGGGGGAGAACAAATATAAATGTTTCAATTCTGCTTACAAAGGTATAATTTACCAAATTGCTATATTTCATTACATAAGAGAAAATGTTTCCTCATATATGAAAATGAAAGATTAAAAAGTCAGTAATATTTCAAACAAAAAGTCATAAAAATTATAGTCATATTCATCAGTTCATTCAATCATGAATGTGATTGGTTCTTGCTGAGCTTGATCTTTTGTTAGCAGTTTTAGGAAGCCATTAGATTTTTAGAGTTCTGTACTTTGTTACCCAATTCAGTAGTATAGTCTGACAGTTATTAGAAACCTGTATTTCTTCTATTGTACATTACTTCTACAGAAGTGCTAAGGGAAAAACCATCAAATACATCTATCAACAATTACAGTGCAAGAAAAAGAAATTAGACCCTTCCGGCAACTTGATAGGAACAAAGAAAAGTGTCTTTACTAAGATTATCAGGGCTTCAGACAATGCAGCGAAGATTGGGGGTATAACCAGACATGTACTATCCTGTTCATATTCCACTCAGCAGCCATCTTTGCTCTGACTGCAAACTGCTTTTGGTTGGATAGGAGGAATCCCTTCAGGAATTGCTAAAGATTTCCTCCAGGGTAAAATGGATGGATGGAGTCATCCTATTTAAGAGGACCACCATTTGTAAACCTTTAAATCACTTTCAGAAAGAAATACTGGGGGAAATGTGATAGGAGGGGGGAGGGCAGGGAAGATGACATTTGTTGAAAACCTACCATCAAGTTATGTTGCAAGGCATTTTCAGTGGTTAATTGTATCAATTTGAACCGACAACATTGTAGTGAGGTAGGCAAAAACTCCAATCACAGAGGAAGAAACTTGAGAATTACAGAAATTTGGAGACTTGTTCAGGTAAGGGAGAACCAAAGAACACAATCCCATCAGTTTCGATGTTATATGTTGTTGAGAAACTAACGTGTTATCAGGGAGCAGCCAGGATCAGAAATGTTTCCCAAATGTGCCAAGTTAGAAATTAGAATCCGACAGCAGAGTGATCAACAGTGAAGGAAAAGCAGTAGTTAAATGCACTTGGCTGCCAACATTCAGCAGCTCCTGGAAAGAGGCTGGTAAGTAGAGTTCTTCAGGGAACAAGCAGGGACATTTTCAGTAGTCCCCCGGAACGCAGACTTGTCCAGGGTCAACAGAATGGACGTTGTCTGTCAACAAGCAGAATGTCTCCTCTCCCTGCACGGCTTCCTCTCTCCCATCGAAGTCCCCGGGTGCTCCAGGGGCCAGGAGTTTGCTGCCAGTTTCCATTCGCCTCTGGACCCACCTGTGGGGCGGAGGCGGGGCTTTGCGCAAGGCTGCAGCGGGTGAGGTTGGCAGCAACCTGGCCGTTCTTTGGATCCCCTGGGCGCGCTCTAGTTCGCCAGCATTCCCGAGGCTCGCTCGGCCAGCAGGCTCTTCTCTCTCAGTCCTGCGGAAGCCATGGCCAAGTCCAGGGTCTTCCGTAGCTTTGGATGTGCTTGGCTACAGCGCTGGCATATTTCCTGGGTGGATTTATGCTGGGTATGTATACCGACCCCTTCCCCGGATCCCAGATCTTCCGCTCCTCCCTGCAGCCTCCAAAGCGAAAAGCGGGAGAGTTTGGGGTTGGAGGGCTGTGCTGTGCTGTGGGCGCTGGGCCGACAGAGCTCCTGGACCTGGCGAGCTCCGCTAATTTCAGCAGAACTGGAAACGGGATGGAATGCATTTCGGCCTTCCTAATACAGTGTGACTGAAATTCAAATTTATTAAATGCTCACAGAGTTCAGGGTACTGTGAAGGGCTGTTAGAAAGACAATTTAGAAAAAGATGATTTCACTTACAAGCACCATTAAGGTGTCAAAACTTGCAACGAATACGGGCAGTGCTGCAAAAACTGCTCTTCCCTCGTCATTGATTAAACAAATGTCTGTGGAAGTCTCCCTGTGTGTCAGGCACTGTGCTATGAACTAAACCCCCAGGGCAGAACAAGAAAGATAGAGGCCGTACCTTGATACATAACAGGTGGGAAAATGAAAAGACTATCCCTCATCTAAAACTCATTTAACCAACTCAAAATTATATATCAGAATTTGAAGATTTTCTGCATTTATAGGAATTTTTTGTTGTTGTTATGCTCACCATGATCTATTTCTTGGATAAAGGCTTTTTTTTTTTTTGGCTTCTAGTTTTTATAAAAGTCAAAAGCAATTATGTGTGTGTGTAGTATGCATATGTGTATGTATTCTCCACCTACCACCCGTTCCATCTCAGGCTGGCTTAGGAAGCTTCTCAAAGAAACAGCCACTTCAATGGACACTCATCAAAATGTAAGGTGGAAACTGGTATCTGAGATGAAAGCTGAAAATATTAAGTCCTTTCTTCAGTAAATTTGTTTTGCACATTTGATCCTCAAAATAAAGTGTTTAAAATATTGCAGGGTGAAAGTGGGCATAGAGGGAACCTACCTCAATATAATAAAGGCCATATATGACAAACCCACAGCAAACATTATTCTCAATGGTGAAAAACTGAAAGCATTTCCTCTAAGATCAGGAACAAGAAAAGGGTGTCCACTTTCACTACTATTATTCAACATAGTCTTAGAAGTCCCAGCCACATCAATCAGAGAAGAAAAAGAAATAAAAGTTATCCAAACTGGGAAAGAAGTAAAACTGTCACTGTTTGTAGATGACACGATAATATATATAGAAAATCCTAAAGATGCCACCAGAAGCCTACTAGAGCTAATCAATGAATTTAGTAAGGTCGCAGAATACAACATTAATACACAGAAATCTCTTGCATTCCTATAAATTAATGATGAAAAATCTGAAAGAGAAATTAAGGAAACACTCCCATTTACCATTACAGCAAAAAGAATAAAATACCTGGGAATAAACCTACTTAAGGAGGCAAAAGACATGTACTCAGAAAACTATAAAACACTGATGAAAAAAATCAAAGATGATACAAACAGATGGAGAGATATAACATGTTCTTGGATTGCAGAATCAGTATTGTGAAAATGACCATCCTACCTAAAACAATGTACAGATTCAATACAATCCCTATCAAATTACCACTGGCATTTTTCACAGAATTAGAACAAAAAATTTTACATTTTGTATGGAAACACAAAAGACCCTGAATAGCCAAAGCAATCTTGAGAAAGAAGCACAGAGCTGGAGGAATCAGGCTCCCTGCCTTCAAATGATACTACATTTAATCAAGATAGTATGGTTACTGGCACAAAAACAGAAATATAGATCAGTGGTGCAAGATAGAAAGCCCAGAGAAAAACCCATGAACCTATGGCCACCTAATCTATGACAAAGGAGGCAAGAATATACAATGGAGAAAAGAGAGTCTCTTCAATAAGTGGTGGTGGGAAAACTGGACAGCTACATGTAAATCTACAAACAACAAATGCTGGAGAGGGTGTGGAGAAACGGGAGCCCTGTTGCACTGTTGGTGGGAATGTAAATTGATACAGCCACCATGGAGAACAGTATTGAGGTTCCTTAAAGAACTAAAAATAGAATGACCATATGATCCAGCAATCCCACTACTGGGCATATACCCAGAGAAAACCATAATTCAAAAAGACACATGCACCCCAATGTTCATTGCAGCACTATTTACAATAGCCAGGTCATGGAAGCAACCTAAATGCCCATCGACAGACAAATGGATAAAGAAGTTGTGGTACATATACGCAATGGAATATTACTCAGCCATGAAAAGGAAAGAAATTGGGTTATTTGTAGTGACGTGGATGGATCTAGAGACTATCATACAGAATGAAGTAAGTCAGAAAGAGTAAAACAAATATTGTGTATTAACGCATATATGTGGAACCTAGAAAATGGTACAAATGAACCAGTTTGCAGAGCAGAAATTGAGACACAGATGTAGAGTACAATCCTATGGACACCAAGGGGGGAAAGAGGTCGGGGGTGAGGGTGATGAACTGGGTGATTGGGTTTGACATGTATACACTGATGTGTATAAAATGGATGACTAATAAAATAAATAAATAAATGAACATTATAAAAAAAATTCTCCACAGGAAAAAGTATTTGTAATTATGTAGTGTGATGAATGTTAACTAGACTTATTGTGGTGATTATTTCATAATATATATGAATAACAAATCATTCAGCTTGTAGATCTGAATCTTATATAATGTTATATGTCAATTATACCTCACGAAAAACCAATTTTCTTTATTCATTTTATTAAAGATAATTATTCACATAAATATTGTATAAGTAGTTACTACATTATATTTATATTTTAATATGAATATATCCATTGATGCATATGTTATATGCATAATATATACAAAGTATTCTGATTAAAAGTATTTACAGGGGCTTCCCTGGTGGCACAGTGGTTGAGAGTCCGCCTGCCGATGCAGGGGACACAGGTTCGTGTCCTGGTCCAGGAGGATCCCACATGCCACAGAGCGGCTAGGCCCGTGAGCCATGGCCACTGAGCCTGTGCGTCCAGAGCCTGTGCTCCGCAACGGGGAGGCCACAACAGTGAGAGGCTCGCGTACCACCCCAAAAAAAAAAAAAAAATTTACAAATGTATGAGTCCAAACAATAGATTTTATTTGGACATAAACCACTTATTCCACAGTACTCATAAAATATTAAAGGTAAGAAAAAGCTTAGCACAGTTAATTTCACCAACTATTATATATACAATTATTTAAACAACATTTGAATGCCTAGTTACCCTTTTTTATAAGAAATGTATATAGTGTAGGTGTGTCAATTATTCCAATTAATGTTTTATTTTCAAGCATAATCAGATAAACAATGGCTAGAAACATCATTAGCTATTACAAATTTTAAAAGTAGAGTAAGAATATACATTTTAACAATTATGAAGTCATTGCTTGAAGAATAAAAAATCATTTCTTCAGTTCAAATGTATTTTCAAACAACTTGTGTGGGGTCAACCTTCTTACATTTACCCTAAAGGAAGTCTGTATTCTTTTAGGGTCTTACCCCTCAAGTGTTGTTTTCTATATGCTGCAAACCCAATCAGCTGTTTTCACACCTTCCTGTCTGAAGGTTGTATCCAATCTCAGGAAGTAGGTGTGGCCTCAAGTGAGTCTAATCCTTTAAAAAGCACCTTTGTCCAGAGGCGACTGATTCTCCAAGGTAGACTGAGAGAGTGTGTAGCTGCCAAGCTTTGGAGAGTTCTTGTTGACCCTGACCTCCACAGGCTACTAGGACGTCCAGGCTTCCAGAGGTGAGACCACTCACAGTAGACTCTGGTAAGCAAGGAATTGATTGCAAATATCTTCATGCCTACTTTCCCTTATGCAAATACTTTTCATTTGCCTCTTGGCCTGCTTGGGTCTTGTCCAAGCAAACAAGTAGTTTTCTTCGTTTTTTTTAAAATGACATCAATATTTAAAATATCTGTAACTAGAGCAATTGCAATAAATTGATATTTGTAATATTGTTATTTAATACTTTTTATTTCATTACCTTATGTGGTATTAGATATCTTTAGGTCTTAAATTTTCCCATTTATATGTATCTATGGAGCACATAAAACACCTAAAATGCTGAATGTAATGTAGACATTACATGGTCTTTGTACAGATCAACATGAGTTAAATGTATTGAACTAATTATGATACATTTTTGTAAGGTCTGATTTGCTACCTGTTGAAAGCCTTCGGTTTGCAGTCTAGAGTTGAAATGTATTCAGACTAGATCCAATCACCTGGTAGGGACTTCCAAGAAGTGACATTGATCATTTAAGAAAATATCAATAACACAGGTCTATGGTCATGCCTCCATCAATTGCATCTCTGGATATTCTAGTGTAGAGAGCAAATTGCTGTGTAAATTATAATGTTTTTGGGGGGTGGTTGGTTTTAAATTTTGATTTTTACTGATTATCGTTGTAGCTTGAACATTCATCAGTTTGAAATGTGAAGGTGCTCTGATGGTCTGAAAAGACTGGGAAAAAATGTTTTCCTGAGCTAGAAATAGTATACTTTTTCCTTGAGAGGAGGAGTTTTGCTATTTAAGTTGGAAGCAAATACTCAACTTTTTATAGTTTTAGGACTCCAAAATTTCAGTCAACATTGATTAAATTGAACAAGCTTAAATTATATGTAAACAATTTTGTCTTTGGAAAAGGGTATCTGTCACTTGGGAGATATGAGGCATAGAGACCATTAGCATAGAGATAAGTGTGTGCATGTATGGGTACCAGTCATGGAGAGAGAGAAAGAGATTGAGATTCTCTCTGTGCTTCTGCACCAATCATCTATTAAAAAGAACTCTGGTGTCATCCTGTCTCTTAGCCTTTGCTCTAATATTTAAGCTTTTCCATGTAATTTAGGTATGATTGAGACCATGGCTTATTTTAAACAATAAAGTTGCTAGGTAGTCTCTTCTCTAATTTCATCATTTGTGTTATAGCATGAACCCAATCTGTCTGTATTCACCACTTCTAGGTTTGTACTGGGGGTAAGCAAATAGGTAAATCAGATAGAGTTCAAGCAGACAAGCTTTGTCCAAAGGCTGTTTTTTGTTTTGTTTTTTATCTAATCAGGGTAAAAGAATGATCACTAGAATGATTACTCTTGTTCTTTCTCTTTAATTTCTAGAAACATGGATTCCAAAGGATTCATACAAGCTTTCCAGAATGAACTAACCTGTTCCGTCTGTATGAACTACTTCATAGACCCCATCACCATAGACTGTGGGCACAGCTTTTGCCGTCCCTGCCTGTACCTCTGCTGGGAGGAAGACCAGACTCCAAAGAGCTGCCCTGAGTGCAGGGGACTATCAGAGAAGCCAGATTTCCAAACCAATATTGTACTCAAGAGGCTGGCTTCCCTCGCCAGACAGGACGCAGCTAAACAAACCAACAGCTTGGAGACGCAGATCTGCTTGATACACAAAGAAGCCAAAGGACTCTTCTGTGAGGTTGACAAGACCCTGCTCTGTGGCCCCTGCTCTGAGTCCCCAGAGCATGCAGCTCACAGCCACAGTCCAGTACAATGGGCTGCTGAGGAATACCGGGTAGGTGATGCTTCTAAAGCAGTTAGGAACCTACAGGCTCCTAAATCAGAGAGAAAGATGAGGATAATAATGAAGTTGACGGGGATGGAGATGGTCGAGGTGGAGATTTTTCAGTGTGGGTCCCAAGATAGAAATGTATCATTTCAATGTTGTTGCCCAATTGTCCAAACATGTGGAAATGCTGCATCCTGGGGCATGTGGCAGCACCAGGCACACTGGCTTCTGATGTGAGCTTGAGGCTTTCTCAGTCAGGTTATATAAATATATGAGTCTCAATTCTTAGGAAATGGATTCCATCATCTGTAAAGTTCCCCCAATTTTCTAGGATACGTCTCTGTCATTTCTGATATTCAAAATATTAGAATCAGACTAGATTAACGTGGAAAAATCTTATCACTTCATTTTAAATCAGAATTACCGGTTTTTCAATGACTCCCTTTGCTCATAATTAAGGAGATGAAATTTACAGTATCATCATCTGTGTCACTAAAGCTTATGGGTATTTTCCAGGAGAAACTTCTAAAGAGAATGGGCTCTTTATGGAAAATGACACAAGAAATGCAAAACCATCTGAATCTGGAAACTCACAAAACTCCGTCATTAGAGGTAAGGATGAAAATGTTCCTTTTCATTTGTATGAATATTGACATAATTCTAGCTTAGACTTTTAGCTCAGTTTAAGTTCCCAATTAAAGGACAGTGGTCTCTTCCCTGGAGAAGTAGTGGTTTCAAATGACATATCAGTGATCACAAATATACAGGCCCATACAAGCTATTTCAAATATTGCTAGTATATGGGAAAACCAGGGCATGAAAATTATTCATAGTCCAAATTTTGAAGATTTGGATAAACTTTCTCAGATATGGATGATAAGAGAACATTGCACTGTGACTCTAAAGGAGAGGAGAGGAATAGAGTAGTACCTAGAGGAAAAATAAAGAATATTTTTTAAACTGTACAATATGGGGTTTACATACTTAAAAATATATTTAGAAAAGTCAGGCAAAGGAACAAAAAGAAAAGAAGATTCAGGTAAGAGAAAAAATAAATAATGGACTAGGAACCCTGAAGAAACCTCCTAAGGAGAAAAACTGGGATCCCTCAGATGGCTTGATTTAAACAGGAAAAAAGGCGAGAAACTTAGAGAAAGGATGGACAGGAAGGACCCTTTGAGGTGTGAGGTAGAAAGTTTGTCAAGAGCTTTCCCGATGACAGTAAGGAAATAATGTTTGACGTTTTCTGTTGAGAATGAGGATGAGTGATTCTTTGAATCCACTATCTCTGCAGAACTATGTGGCCATAAGGAAGGTGATGATCAAAGTTCAGTATCAGAGGATCCACTTGTTTCTCCAGGAGCAGGAGCAACTCCATCTGGAGGCGCTGGAGGAAGAAGCGAAGGAGACTCTTCAGCAACTCAGGGAGAGTGAATTCAGAATGACTCAACAGAAAGAAAGTCTGAAAGAAATGTACAGAGAGCTGACTGAGATGTGCCACAAGCCTGACTTGGAGCTGCTCCAGGTGAGAAGGGAGGTTCCATCCTCAGAGACGGAATTACTATTCTGGGCACTGTTGCCATGACATTGAAATGTTACCTGCATATACTCTTATCTCAGCTAAGGGATGATGCTCCTTGACTCCCATTATCTTACTTGTCCAATCCCTTATTTCTCATAGCCTGGTAATTTTTGGGAGTTTTTTTTTTTAATCCTTTTATTAGCTAACATAGGGCAAAATTATTTCGGTGTGATCAGGGGGACTCTCCACACTGATTATCCAAAGCCAGCAAAATTCTGTAGCCAGGAAAAGTTAACTTTGTTGGAATAATTTTCAATATATGTTCCCTTAATCCCTTGTCACTCTGTTATCCCATACTTACTGAATACATTGAGGTTTTGCCCATTGTCTAGAAAAAATTAGAACTGGTAATCAATTTCAATGTATTCTATAATTCATTTTGTATGGTCCTCTGTTTTGCTTTAATTGTTATCATAAATGAGATCTCTCCTTGGGAATAGGACAGGGCACTGAGTGACATTGGAGACCTAGATGTTGTTGCATCATAACACAGACTCTTCCTGGCCTTCTTCCTTCTGTAATGCATCCTGACTAAGTCCATCATGTTTTAGTTTAGGCTCTGTTATTAAGATAACCTCTAATTGTTCCTTAGAGAAGAATCAGAGAATAAATACCTTAATGAAAGGAACAAACAAGAATACTAAAGAAGATGCAAAAGGACAGAACTCTGATGATTAACATCATCTTTTCTTTTTCCCTTGCAGAACTTGGGCAATGTATTGGAAAGGTGAGTTTACACTAAAGATTTCTGATTTCTGAGAATGTTTCTGTCTTTTTGATGAAGTAAATGTACAGTCATCCCTTAGTACCATGAGGATTTGGTTCCAAGCCCTCCCCCATACCTAAATCTGAGGATGTACAATCCCTTATACAAAATGACATAGTATGTACAAATAACTCACAAACATTTTCTAGTATCCTTTAAGTCATCTCTAGACTACTTCTAACACCTATTATAATGTAAATTAAATGCTATGTAAATAGTTGCCTGGTGTGCGGCATTTTCAAGTTTTACTTTTTGAAATTTCCTGATTTTTTTTCTGAATATTTTTCATTCAGATTTCACAGTTTCAAATCATGATTGAATCCACAGGTGTGGAATCCTAACAAATGGCAGATGGACCGTACATTTTTTGAGCTATTAACATTGTTTTTGTGGCTATTTTCTATTTTATTTCAAAAGAGTTCTGAAGGACTTCTACTCCTTGGTCTCAGAAGTTTCCTGCTCATTTGGTTGATTTCAAATATACCTAAAAGGCTTCTGACATTCTGGACTTTGTTCCACCTCTCTAGCCTTACCACAGTAAAACGTACTGAATGAAATTTTCTAAGTTGCAATACAGGAAGAACCTACCTGAGTGAGTTGGAAGGTGAATAATACTGGACAGAGGTAGATTCCTTAAGAGTGGGAAGAGGGGCTGTGATTTTGTTCCTAGAAGTAGGAGTGACTCAACCTGTTCCATCACTGAAAGCCCCCTTGTAAGCTGGACCTCAGAGGGAATGGCTTCCTGGTGCACACTGGGAAGTTGGACTTTCAGCACAAGGGTAGTCAGGCTGGAATTGAATTCCCTCGCTGTGCTGACAAGAGCAAAGCTGTCTGGTTCAGTGTACTCTTCCTTTTGGTGACTACTTGCTGACTGAAGTACCAAAGCTTTGCCTGAATTTGTGCTCTCCGTAAAATGCCCAGGATCTTTGCATCACCTGAGATTGAATAGAGCAAGTAAACAAACCTCAAAATTTCTAGAAATGGAATAATGACTAAAATGAATGGGGAATTTGAAAACGGATATAATTTATATTTTGAAAAAAAGTAAGGTAACATATTTTTTTAATCCCAAGAGTGTAGAATATAATGAATGCACAATTAACCAAAAATGGGAGAATTCTGATGAAATATCTAGGATTAAAAATAGCTTCTTTTGAAGATTAGGATTGACATGTATACGCTACTATGTATAAAATAGATAGCTAATGAGAACCGACTGTATAGCACAGGGAACTCTACTCAGTGCTGTGTGGTGACCTAAATGGGAAGGAAATCCAAAAAAGAGGGGATATATATACACATATAGCTGATTCACTTTGCTGTACAGCAAAAACTAACAAAACATTGTAAAGCAACTATACTCCAATAAAAAAATATAATAAATGGCTTCTTTTGTAATGGTTGTGTGATTAACCTTTGGCCCTGAAGTGTAACTGATATCATTTTTTTACAGGACTGATTTGGTACAGATGCAAAAGCCTCAGCCAGTGAACCCAGAGCTCACTTCCTGGCCTGTCACTGGAATCCTAGACATGCTGAACAGCTTCAGAGGTAAGAGTCAGCGCTTTGGTGATCAGGCCTCCATTTCTTTGATGGTTCTTGGGAAGGAGCCTTCTTTGATTTTATTTTTTCTGACATGAAGTTAGTACATGACTTTCCAAAGTTGTTATATCTTTTCTGCCAATACAGTCATGCTACAAAGAACAAGGGTGAACTTTGCAACCTATATTTTACTGCAAATGCAAAGCAAGATACATATTTTTAGTTACATCTGAAATAGGCTGAGCAAGAAGAGAGCAACTGGATTGATCAGCTAGTTATAAAGAAACAGAATATTTAGTTCTCAGAGTAGCAGTTAATGTTGTATGTTTATTCAGTTTATTTCACTCTTGAAAGGTTATATATGGCATTGCTGGTTTTAATTTGTTCTATATTACAATTGTTTATCATGCATTATACAAAGAATATTTCTTATTTCTATAATTACTAACTTTTGACAAAATAGACTACAATTGGCTTAGGCAGAATCATTGTAATGCTGTTAGATCAATCTCAAAATAATTGAAAGGTGAGGGATATGTGAACATGATTAGTCATAACATGCTTTTAGAAGCTTCCAAACTATTCATTGATGGATTTCTATCAACATTTTTGCTTTGAAAACTTGCTAGGTAGAGACTCTAGCCCAACAAATACGCACATACTAGCAAAGTGCTCTCTATATATTAAACAGTGTTAAAGACAAAAGACACAAGAAAAGTTTTCTAAAGAAAAAAATAAAATTTTATGTGTCCTGAAATAAACTACCAAGAATTTGACATTAAATCAGACTTCACAGAGTTCATGATATGTCTGTATGATTTTTTCTTTTTCTATATGATTTGAGGTGTTTCTATGTGCTGTAGAGATAGTTATAACTCTTGTTCTTCATAGAAGAGCCAGTCTGAACTCCCTTTTGTCTTCATTTTGTATTTCCTTGGAGGAGAGAAAATGAAAAGACTCATTGGGTAGAGAGCCTCTGCCTCTCAGGCCATGGAAATCCCACTTGTTGACCACATTTTTGCTCTTTCTGCAGTGGATAACGTTCTGAGTCAGAAAACGACCATTCACAATGTGAGCCTTTCTGAGGATGATACAACTATGATATATGGAGATGACCATCATGGTGTGTCCAGAGAGCTCCAGGGTGCAGAGAGTTTTGTGGCCTGGGGAGCTGTGGCCTTCACCTCCGGAAGGCATTACTGGGAGGTGGATGTGACACACTCCTCGAACTGGATTCTAGGAGTCTGTAAAGATATCTTGACAAGCAATACTGTTATCAGTATTGATTCTGAAGAAGTATTTTTGCTATCTTCTATGAAAGTGAGCAATCATTATATTCTGTCCACGAACTCCCCACCCTTAATTCAGTATGTGCAAAGGCCTCTGGGTGGGATTGGAGTGTTTCTGGATTATGACAATGGAATTGTGAGCTTCTATGATGTTTGCAGAGGTTCCCTCATATATACTTTCTTTCCTTCATTCTTTTCCTCCCCTCTGAAGCCTTTCCTTTGCCTTAGGTCTCCATGAATAGTCAAGTTCCGTGACCATTTATTAGATGAACTTTTCATCGGAGGAAGTTACTGTCCTGAGACCTCATGTGAGGCTACAGGATGATACTTGACTGTCTCTGAGCCTATTGTAATTTAATGGGACATAATGATGGTATGTTTATAAAATGGCATAACCATGTTGAATGTATAAATTTGTTAATTAAATGATCTATTAATAAAAACTTTTTATTGAGCATTTCTAGAATATAATCAATAGATATTCTTTTTAAAAAATAATATTTGTATTAAAATAAAAATTACATATCATAAGGTTCATTTACATTTTAAGCAATGTGTTTTTCTTCCATAGTTGAACCATATTGGGGTAGAAGAATGAAGTGGTATATATCTCAGCATAGTAAACAAAAGGAATAGCTCAGTTTTTTCTTCAAGTGTGACCTAGTTGGTTGGATAAATGTATTTGACAGATTTGGTCAAACTCTTTCTCTTTGTCAAACATTTAGACTTTCTCTAAACCCTGGTCATTCAGCACATCACAGCTCATCAACAGCTTTTCCAGAAAGTTTTTCCTGATTCCACAGACCAGTATAGTTCCTCTTATAACACACTCTCTGAGCATATGTCATCTCATCATAATGTTCAACAAACTTTCCCCAAATCACTAGATACTTTTTACTGCAGACTGAAAATTCTGAGAGAGTAAGGATAGCCTTTGACTTATTTACTACTATATTCCCACTATCCAATGAAGCACTTAGAACAGAACAAAAATAAATATAAGGCAAATGAATGAACAAATACATGAGTGAAATAGCTAATACATAGAAAAAGTATTCTATCATCATTAAAATTTTCTTTACAGACTGGCAAAAGTTAAGAGAATTCAGCAGCACCAAACCAGCTTTACAACAAATGCTAAAGGAACTTCTCCAGGCAGGAAACACAAGAGACAGAAAAGACCTACAATAACAAACCCAAAACAATTACGAAAATGACAATAGAAACATACATATCGATAATTACCTTAAATGTAAATGGATAAAATGTTCCAACCAAAAGACATAGAGTGGGTGAATGGATACAAAAACAAGACCCATATATATGCTGTCTACAAGAGACACACTTCAGACCTAGGGACACATACAGACTGAAAGTGAGGGGATGGAAAAAGATATTCCATGCAAACAGAAATCAAAAGAAAGCTGGGGTAGCAGTTCTCATGTAACACAAAATAGACTTTAAAATAAAGACTATTACAGGAGACAAAGAAGGGCACTACATAATGATCAAAGGATCAATCCAAGAAGAAGATATAACAATTGTATACATTTATGTACCCAACATAGGAGCACCTCAATACATAAGGCAAATGCCAACAGCCATAAAAGGGGAAATAGACAGTAACACAGTCATAGTAGCGAACTTTAAGATGCCACTTTCACCAATGGAGAGATCAACCAAAATGAAAATAAATAAGGAAACACAAGCTTTAAATGATACATTAAACAAGATGGACTTAATTGATATTTATAGGACATTCCATCCAAAACCAACAGAATACACTTTTTTATCAAGTGCTCATGGAACATTCTCCATGATTGATCATATCTTGGGTCACAAATGAACCCTTGGTGAATTTAAGAAAATTGAAATTGTATCAAGTATCTTTTCCAACCACAACAATATGAGAGTAGATATCAATTACAGGAAAAAAATCTGTAAAAAGTACGAACACATGGAGGCTAAACAACAAACTACTAAATAACCAAGAGATCACTGAAGAAATCAAAGAGGAAATCAAAAAATACCTAGAAACAAATGACCATAAAAACACGAAAACCAAAACCTATGGGATGCAGCAAAAGCAGTTTTAAGAGGGAAGTTTATAGTAATACAATCCTACATCAAGAAGTGAGAAACACCTCAAATAAACAACCTAACCTTAAACCAAAAGCAATTAGAGAAAGAAGAACAAAAAAACCCAAAATTAGCAGAAGGAAAGAAATCATAAATATCAGATCAGAAATAAATGGGAAAAAAATGAAGGAAACAATAGCAAAGATCAATAAAACTAAAAGCTGGTTTCTTGAGAAGATAAACAAAATTGATAAACCATTAGCCAGACTCATCAAGAAAAAAAGGGAGAAGTCTCAAATCAATAGAATTGGAAAAGAAAAAGGAGAAGTGAGAACTGACACTGCAGAAATACAAAGGATCATGAGAGATTACTACAAGCAACTCTATGCCAATAACATGGACAATCTGGAAGAAATGGACAAATTATTAGAAAAGCACAACCTTCCGAGACTGAATCAGAAAGAAATAGAAAATAGAAACAAACCAATCATAAGCATTGGAATTGAAACTGTGATTAAAAATCTTCCAACAAACAAAAGCCCAGAACCAGATGGCTTCACAGGTGAATTCTATCAAACATTTAGAGAAGAGATAACACCTATCTTTCTCAAACTCTTCCAAAATATAACAGAGGGAGGAACACTCCCAAACTCATTCTGCAAGGCCACCATCACCCTGATACCAAAACCAGACAAAGATGTCACAAAAAAAGAAAACTACAGGCCAATATCACTGATGAACATAGATGCAAAAATCCTCAACAAAATACTAGCAAACAGAATCCAACAGCACATTAAGGGGAACATACAACATCATCAAGTGTGGTTTATCCCAGGAATGCAAGGATTCTTCAATATACACAAATCAAACAATGTGATACACCATATTAACAAACTGAAGGATAAAAACAATATGATCATCTCAGTAGATGCAGAAAAAGCTTTCAACAAAATTCAACACCCATTTATGATAAAAACACTCCAGAAAGTACACATAGAGGGAACTTACCTCAACATAATAAAGGCCGTATATGACAAACCCACATTTAGCATCATTCTCAAAGGTGAAAAACTGAAACCATTTCCACTAAGATCAGGAGCAAGACTAGGTTGCCCACTCTCACCACTATTATTCAACATAGTTTTGGAAGTTTTAGCCACAGCAATCAGAGAAGAAAAAGAAATAAAAGGAATCCAAATTGGAAAAGAAGAAGTAAAACTGTCACTGTTTGCAGATGACATGATACTATACTTAAAGAATCCTAAATATGCTACCAGAAAACTACTGGAGCTAATCAATGAATTTGGTAAAGTAGCAGGATACAAAATTAATGCATAGAAGTCTCTTGCATTCCTATACACTAATGATGTAATATCTGAAAGAGAAATCAAGGAAACACTCCCATTTACCATTGCAACAAAAAGAATAAAATACCTAGGAATAAACCTACCTCAGAAGGCAAAAGATCTGTATGCAGAAAACTATAAGACACTGATGAAAGAAATTAAAGATGACACAAACAGATGGAGAGATATACCATGTTCTTGGATTGGAAGAATCAACATTGTGAAATAGACTATACTACCCAAAGCAATCTACAAATTCAGTGCAATGCCTATCAAACTACCAACGGCATTTTTCACAGAACTAGAAAAAAAACTTCGCAATTTTTATGGAAACAAAAAGATCTCAAATAGCCAAAGCAATCTTGAGAAACAAAAATGGAGATGGAGGAATCAGGCTTCCTGACTTCAGAACATACTACAAAACTACAGGAATCAAGACAATATGGTACTGGCACAAAAACAGAAGTGTAGATCAGTGGAACAGGATAGAAAGCCCAGAGATAAACCCACACACATATGGTCACTTTATCTTTGATAAAGGAGGCAAGAATATACAATGGTGAAAAGACAACCTCTTCAATAAGTGGTGTTGGGAAAACTGGACAGCTACATGTAAAAGAATGAAATTAGAACACTCCTTAATACCATACACAAAAATAAACTCAAAATGGATTAAAGACCTAAATATATGGCCAGACACTATAAACTCTTAGAGGAAAACATAGGCAGAACACTCTATGACATAAATCACAGCAAGATCCTTTTTGACCCACCTCCTAGAGAAATGGAAATAAAAACAAAAATAAACAAAGGGGACCTAATGAAACTTAAAAGTTTTTGCACAGCAAAGGAAACCATAAACAAGAGGAAAAGAGAGCCCTCAGAATGGGAGAAAATATTTGCAAATGAAGCAACTGACAAAAGATTAATCTCCAAAATATACAAGCAGCTCATGCAGCTCAATATCAAAAAAGAAAAACCCAATCCAAAAATGGACAGATGACCTAAATAGACATTTCTCCAAAGAAGATATACAGATTGCCAGCAGACGCATGAAAGGATGCTCCACGTCACTAATCATTAGAGAAATGGGAAGCAAAACTACAATGAGGTATCATCTCACACCGGTCACAACGGCCATCATCAAAAAATCTAGAAACAATACATGCTGGAGAGGGTGTGGAGAAAAGGGAACACTCTTGTACTGTTGGTGGGAATGTAAATTGATACAGCCACTATGGAGAACAGTATGGAGGTTCCTCAAAAAGCTAAAAATAGAGCTACCATACGACCCAGCGTTTCC
The DNA here is from genome assembly GCF_951394435.1 of Stenella coeruleoalba. NCBI lineage: Eukaryota > Metazoa > Chordata > Mammalia > Artiodactyla > Delphinidae > Stenella > Stenella coeruleoalba. The sequence goes on along the minus strand of NW_027646108.1, from coordinate 184,172 downwards.
ACTACTGGGCATGTACCCTCAGAAAGCCATAGTGCACAAAGAGACATGTACCACAATGTTCATTGCAGCTCTATTTACAATAGCCAGGACATGGAAGCAACCTAAATGTCCATCAACCGAGGAATAGCACATATATACAATGGAATATTACTCAGCCATAAAAAGAAATGGAATTGAGTTATTTGTAGTGAGGTGGATGGACCTAGAGACTGTCATACAGAGTGAAGTAAGTCAGAAAGAGAAAAAGAAATACCATATGCTAACACAGATATATGGAATCTAAAAAAAAAAAAGGTTCTGAAGAACATAGGGGCAGGACAGGAATAAAGACGCAGATGTAGAGAATGGACTTGAGGACACAGGGAGGGGGAAGGGTCAGCTGGGATGAAGTGAGAGAGTGGCATGGACATATATACACTACCAAACGTAAAATAAGTAGCTAGTGGGAAGCAGCCGCATGGCACAGGGAGATCAGCTCGGTGGTTTGTGACCACCTAGAAGTGTGCGATAGGGTGGGTGGGAGGGAGATGCAAGAGGGAGGGTATATGGAGATAAATGTATATGTATAGCTGATTCACTTTGTTGTAAAGCAGAAACTAACACACCACTGTAAAGTAATTATACTGCACTAAGGATGTTAAACATATATATATATATATATATATATATCAGTAAACCAAAATAATAAAAGCAGTGTCATATTTGTACATTAATTCCAAAAAGTTTAGTAGCCTATGGACTAAAATACTTATACACACAACACGTACAAACTCATAACGTAATACACATAAATCAAGTGTATGGTGAAAACATTATTCACTTACAACCTGGAGCATGAGGAAGGGATTGGGGCAGAACCAAAATAAATTTAGACATGGCCTGGAAAATTAGTGCCAAGAGTCAAAGGAGACTGATTTTAAGGAGGAGTTAATTCAAATGGAAATGATGAAGTTCTAAAAATTAATTTCTAATTTTTGAAATCAGTAAGAACAATCTCAGTGACAGCTAAGCGATAGATATACATATAGAAATGCTGCTGCTCGCATGCCCCTGCCACTAGCAAGATAGGGAAGGGCCAACTTCTCACTTCACAGAGCAGGGAGAGAGACATCAGGAGCTTGATAATCTTCTTAAAGGCAACTCTCCTACCTCCAGTCAATCAAATCTTCCCATTCCCTGTTCCCATGCAGAAGTCCTAAGGGACAGGATCACAGAGAAGGGAGGAGTCACAGACTCCTCGGGGCTCCCTCACAGCTCTGGCAGCAGAAGGTGAGGAAAATAAAACTTCTCTGTTCAGGAAACTCAGCCTAGTCCAGAGTGTACGGCAGCCCAATCAGATCATTGTTTATTCCAAGAGTATTCATGGCATTGACTGTCTCTGGGGGTGGACTTGGGGTACAGAGAGGAACCAGAAATTACTGCACGAGATGTCTTTTTCCCAACTGGTCATACTTTGTATTGAAGAGGGAAGGAAAGAAGGAAGGCAATGAAAGGGCACAGGGAGAAGAGCCCTTCCATTTGATGAAGATGCCATGGCCTTTTTTTTTTTTTTTTTTTTTTTTGCGGTACGCGGGCCTCTCACTGTTGTGGCCTCTCCTGTTGCGGAGCACAGGCTCCAGACGCGCAGGCTCAGCGGCCATGGCTCACGGGTCCAGCCGCTCCGCGGCATGTGGGATCCTCCCAGACTGGGGCATGAACCCGTGTCCCCTGCATCGGCAGACGGACTCTCAACCACTGCACCATCAGGGAAGCCCAGATGCCATGGCCTTTTGCTGGGGAGTTCTTTGTTCAGGTTGTGAAAAAAGCTCAGCTGGAATCGGAGCCAGAGGATTCCCCTGAGGTAGATGAGCTGCAGCCACTGTCCTCAGACACAATCTTCATCTTCACCTACTGCTGTGGTCTGAGGAGTTGCTGCCTTTCTCCTCTTGTTCATCTTCCTTATTTTCCTCTGATCTCCCTGAGGCAGGAAAATATTCTCCAATCATATCTGATAATTCTGTCTCTGGAGCCTGAAGCCCCTGGCCCAGTCTAAGCCCTCCCTGCAGATTCCCTGATGATGGGGACTGCAGATCCATCCTCCTAATCTTGGGATTAGGGTCTCCCATCATGTTCATGTTCTTACGCTTCAAATAGGTTGTCTCTCTGTAATAAGCATGTTCTTCAGGAGACAGACTCTTGAGTCAGAGATCAAGGTCCACCTTGTACTGTTTCTGCAGTTCCTCAGCCTCCTTCTTATAATGCTCCTTCTGGTTCTGTGGGACACGCTGCCAGCATCTACTAATCTCTACCACGTGCTCCCTCAGGGCAACCCTTTCAGCTCCCTACTCAACCACAAATCCTGGTGGAACTTGTGATAGCCATTCGTAGGTGGCTTCTTGGGCTCTTCATGAATAAACTGTTTTGGGGGGAGACCACTTTTTGCACATTTCCCTGAAACTTCTTTGGCACTTTGATTTGGCTTCCTTTGGGGACATCAGATTTCGTGGAGCTCTGGACCAGATCAGGGTGCTGTTCTCTGAACAGAGTCATTTTCTCCTTAAACTTCTGTTTCTCCTTCTAGAAATCTTGACTATATTTCAGCTTCAGCTGCTCTGGAAGCTTCTTGTATTCCTCAGACAGAACCTTGGTCAGCTCCTGGTTGCTCAGCTTAGGGTGTTTTTGGTGTACTGGAGTTGCATCTTTTTGAAAAAGCAGAGGTAAGCTGTCAAGGGCTTCTTGGGTAAATCAGGACGCTTCTTGTGTTTTCTGCATTTGTAAGGATTGTCAACATTTTCCTTTGCTTCCAGGACTAATTCTTTCAAAGTGCAAAACTTTCTCAAGTTATAAGAAATTTCTACCCATTTGAGTTTGCACATTTCCCCAGGAAAATCTTTAAAAGCTACTTTTTCCCAGTCCATCAGTGACTGGGTTGTTTTGAACATGTGCCTGTCATTGGATGGAATGTTATTCACCATATATTCCAATAACTTCACAATATCTTCTTTGGACCTGTCATCCTGGCCTTTAGGCAACACCATTTCTTGTTCTTTGGGATACTTATATCATCCCAGCAGTTCAAACACCTCAGCAAATCTCCAGCTTCTTCACTCTCAAGATTCAGCTGGTGAGTTATTTCTGGAAGTCCTGCAGTGTGTGTGATTTCTATGTTTCTGAAGAGAAAGAAAAAGAAAGGTTCTCTCCTATGTGATACACAAGAAAAGCACACCCTACCTGGGATATGTCCCTTCTATCATTTAATTTACCTTTAAAAATGTAAATGAAAACAGGCCCAAATTCTGAGTTGAGGTTCATGTTGAGCATTAAGAGCTCCTTTCATACAATTAAAAATCCTCAGGCCCTGTTCCAACATGCCTTCCAATCAACCTCACCACAGCTTGTTTTAACTACAAATGAACAAAACTAAAGACTGGCTACTCACTCAAGGGGCATAGGATAAGAGAAAACGAAGGGAACTTTAAAAATTAAAATGCTTGAAAAGGAAAGGGCTTTAAAATAGCAATGAGATACCACAACACATGTATAAGAATGGTCAAATTCCCAAAACAAGGACATCACTGAATACTGAGAGGATGTGGAGAATCAGGAACTTTGATTCATGGCTGATGGGAATGCAAACTAGTACAGGCATTCTGAAAGACAATAAGGCAGTTTGTTACAAAACTAAATATCCTCTTACCATGTAATTCGGTAATCATGCTCCTTTGTATTTGCCCTAATCAGTTGAAAACCCATATTCATTAAAAAAAAAAAACCTGCACAGCGATGTTTATAGCAGCTTTGCTCATTATTGTCAAAACTTGAAAGCAACCAAGATGTCCTTAGGTAGGTGAATGGATAAAGAAATTCTGGTACATCCAGACAATGGAATAGTATTCAGTGCTAAAAAGAAATGAGCCATGAAGCCATCAAGACACATGACATATACTTGAATGCATATCCCTAAGTGAAAGAAGCTAATCTGAAAAGTCTACATGCTTCATGAGCCCTACTATAGGACATTCTGGAAAAAGTAAAAATATGATGACAGTAAAATAATCAGTGGTTGCAAAGGGTTGAGGCTGGGGGTACTAATGAATAGGTGATCACAAAAGGTTTTTAGGGCAGTGTAACTCTTCTGTATATTATAAAGGTGGACACATGATTCCACATGTTCACTATACATCAGTCAAAACCTACAGAATATACAACACCAAGAGTGAACACTAATGTAAAACCATGGACTTTGGGTGATAACGAAGTGCCGGTGTAGGTTCTTCAATTGGAATAAATACACCACTCTGGTACAGTGTATGGTGATGGGCGATACTGTGTGTGTGTTTATTTGGAGGAGGCAGGAGGTATATGGGAACTCTCTGTACGTTCTACTCAATTTTACTGTGAATCTAATCTTCTCTAAAACAGTAACACTCCATAGGATTCCAGAGCATAGCTACCTTCTAAGAAGGGTCCTGATGGCCATGGACTGAATGTGCAACTGAGGAGCTAGAAATAGAAATGAGACAAGCCTAGGAGACCCTCCAGACTTGCATCCTGCTCTGAGCACTTCATGGATCAGTCATGAACACTTGAACCTTAAGTTAATGACTGATTTATAGACTAATGGACTCTGTCCATTAGAATAAATGCATTCTATTGAGCCATAATTTTTGTCTTTAAATGGAAAGGATTTAGTGAAAATTATGTAATATTTAGAGTATTTATTTTCTTAACTTTATCAGTCTTTAAGCCATAGTGAAAGCGTTACCTCCTTCAGAAAACTCCCCACAAAATACCTGGTACTTACTAGAATTTAAACAAGTGGAAGAACTGTAACAGCACACAATTTTCTCGTATCCATTTATCCAATTAGTTGGATAGAAAAGACAATCTTTTCTAACTTCATATCTGTGGTATAATAATAAGATCTTGCCCCAAACACCTTGAACAATCTCTTAGGATATTCCTCTAGTGTAAAACTAAGCCTTCTCAGATATATGGTAACTAAGAAAAAAGGTGGAAAATTATATAAAATCACCTTTACAAATGAAAAGTGGAATATTTGAAATTTGAATCTGGAGAGGAAAAATTGTTTTCTTTCCAATTATTGTAAAAGATAAGATAATGTATTTAAAACAATGAAGGTTGAAATACAGTTCTGCTGTAGTTTTTATGTGTGGCACTTTTACGAGCCAGGCATTTTTCCAAATAGCTTACATTTATTATTATCCCAGGACTTAGATGAGGAAACTAAAAACATTAAGAGAGTTTATTTACTTACCTAAATTATGAAAAAGGTAAAAAAATTCCTAAAAGTAAAGATTTTAAGAAGAGCTTTTCAGTTTTAAAAATAGATTCCATTCATCAGAAAAGCGGGAAACAATTTATCACAGATAGCTCAATCGTTTAATGAACGATTTAATGAAATCGTTCATTAGTTAGGGGATACTAACAATATTATTAGCCTGGTGAGTGGAACCTACAAGGAGTTGAGGTTCCCAAAGGCTTGTAACAGTGGGAAACTGAACCTGAAAGGGACAGACAGCTTCTAGATGAAATTCAGGGATTACTAATATGTTTGTATATCTTGAGAAGAGGTTTCAGTTCAGAGTTTCAGGTTGAGTGTGTGATAGGTTTAGAGAAAGCCACAGAAAATAAACTTGTAAACTGCAGAATGAAGATGTTATAAGAAACAGGAATTGTACTCACAATACAGCTCTTGGCTGAGCTACATCTTTTTTTAACAAAAGAGAATAACTGATATAATTAATCTAACGAACATATCGTGGAAGTATGATAGGGAGGTGAAAGGAAGAGAAGTGTAAAGATGTAGGTAAGGGCCAAGGAGCTAAAGACCTAGATATCTCATTTCTGGTAACATCAGTAGACATTGTTTATATTAATGTATATTAAATACAATCATATACAATAAGACAGGTACTCTCTGTTTTGGTAGAGATATAAAGATGACGAAAACATATCTCTCAACGGAAGCTCACAGATACGAACAAATAAGATATCAATAAAAACTGCCATTGTGGAGAAATGTGCAGGTACTTTAGGAGCTGGCAGCGGAAGCACTTCTTTGCATTTTGTCTCCTGCACTGATACACAAAAATCGTCTTCTTACCACCCATTGATAGAGCAACTTGAGAAAAAAAAAATGACATTACACACACAGTATACCTACACTAAACAAAATTATTGTTCAATATTCTATTCTATTAAAAACTCATTCCTATCTATCACTAATAAAAATAATTCATTAGCAGTGTATTAGTCCCTTTTTAACTACAACCTTCAGTTTTGAGAATTCAAACAATTGAATTTTCTCTTCTCGTTGACACTGACACCCGTGAATTTAAGTGACCTTAATGTAAAGGGAATCCATTTCTTAGACTAGCAGATCAATATATTGCCAATCATATCAGATTGACTATCCTATCACAAGTGTTGTCCCATTTGGAAATATGAAAATTCCAAGTTAAAATAAAAACCAGTGCCATCTGATATACCGTGCTTTCAAATAAATGACAGAAATTAACCAAAATTCCCACTTCTATATCAGAGCGAGTGCAGAAGTTCCTCTGCTTTCTGGTATTCAGTGTCTCACCAGTGTTACATTTTCACAGCCATCACCAGTTGCTGGATTGTCATGGGGCACTTTAAAGACCGAAGCTGCAAACTTTCCTGAAGAAGCATTACTCTTCACCTTCTACAACGCAGGTTCCCAACCAAGTTTTAGGTATCATGCCAAATGGAAAAACTACCTGTCTAGGATTTCCTCTCCAGAAACCCACATCTTACTTTTACACCATAGAAATCATAAATTAGCAGAAACATTTGTATTCCTTTATAAATTTCAAACATTTGTAGGGATTATAATTCTATGGCTCCAGAGTAAACTGAAAGTAATTACATAGTTTTTATTAACTAGGAATATTTCATACACCTGAGAAATTCTTAAGTCTGCTGTTAAATTAAAAAAAAATTTTTATTTTTAAGGGAAAGAAATATGAATTCCTTTACTCAGAAAATTTTACTCACAAGAAGATTGTAGAATGGGTCTCATCAATGCTGGTAGGAAAATCCATCCAATCAGGTCAGGGGTTCTATCCTCTCTTGGATGGGTCAGCAGCTGTAACTTTCAGAGTTTTCCATAGTCCAGCCAACTCCAAATGACTCTGAACAGAAGAAACATTGCAGGTTAGTCCTTGAATGGAAAATAGAGGCTACAGCCCTGAATTCTACCTCTTTTCCTTTCTCACCTTGACTCTATGGAAATTGTCACTTGCAAAAACACTGCTCAAAAAATAATTGAGAATTATGGGTACTACTTATGCAACTATTTTATCTTGTGCTTTTTGGTTGGTGCTAAGGGGAAATAGACTTCTGCCTATCCCCTTCTGAAATACAGAATAGGTTTTGGGTTAAATTTATATTTCCATAATTTCATCCACAGAATTAAATTACATATATTATAAGTGGATTATAGTAACCATAGAGTAGGATCATTCATCTTTAAATTTCTATTATAGAATTAATATTTAAAAGGCATCCATTTTTTTGAGATATATCACAAAATATTATCAGTCAAATCAAATATCATGGGCAATAGTTAAACCTTTTCATATTTTCTTCCTTCGTTTTATATACACACACACACACACAACTCACTGTCATATATATATGCACTCATGTATGCCAATTAAATATTGTAGAGGAGAACTTTTAATTCAGTTTCATCCAGATGCTTCTGCTTTCCTTGGTGCTAATACTGAGAAAATGATATTTTTCAACACAAAGAAAAATCATTAGTTGGGTATAATATTCACTGATGGGGTAATTTTTGTGGTGTGTCTGTCCTATCCTTCTTAGCAAATGATTTCTTTCTGTTATTACCTCCAATACTTGGGGGGAAATGTTGACTCTTCCTTTGTATGTTGGTGTGTTATGAATTAGGGACCCATTGTTAGTATTGCTAGTATTTAATTTTTAAGGACCAGCCTTAGTGCACTGGACACAGAAGACATTGGATGTCAGAACTGGTGCTTATCTTGAGATCTCTCCAGGTTCTGCTGTTTCTTTGCTGTTTGTTTCACTTTATGACACAGCAGTTCCCACAGGACAATACAAAGGGCAGACATATAATTGTTCCTTCAGTTACCCAAATATTAGTGGGAGTCACTCTGCTTCTTTTTTTTTTTTTTAACATCTTTATTGGGGTATAATTGCTTTACAATGGTGTGTTAGTTTCTGCTTTATAACAAAGTGAATCAGTTATACATATACATATGTTCCCATATGTCTTCTCTCTTGAGTCTCCCTCCCTCCCACCCTCCCTATCCCACCCCTCCAGGCTGTCACAAAGCACCGAGCCAATATCCCTGTGCCATGCGGCTGCTTCCCACTAGCTATCTACCTTACGTTTGTTAGTGTGTATATGTCCATGACTCTCTCTCGCCCTGTCACAGCTCACCCTTCCCCCTCCCCATATCCTCAAGTCCGTTCTCCAGTAGGTCTGCGTCTTTATTCCTGTCTTAGCCCTAGGTTCTTCATGACATTTTTTTTCTTAAATTCCATATATATGTGTTAGCATACGGTAGTTGTCTTTGTCTTTCTGACTTACTTCACTCTGTATGACAGACTCTAGGTCTATCCACCTCATTACAAATAGCTCAATTTCGTTTCTTTTTATGGCTGAGTAATATTCCATTGTATATATGTGCCACACCTTCCTTATCCATTCATCCGATGATGGGCACTTAGGTTGTTTCCATCTTCAGGCTATTGTAAATAGAGCTGCAATGAACATTTTGGTACATGACTCTTTTTGAATTATGGTTTTCTCAGGGTATATGCCCAGTAGTGGGATTGCTGGGTCATATGGTAGTTCTATTTGTAGTTTTTTAAGGAACCTCCATACTGTTCTCCATAGTGGCTGAACCAATTCACATTCCCACCAGCAGTGCAAGAGTGTTCCCTTTTCTCCACACCCTCTCCAGCATTTATTGTTTCTAGATTTTTTGATGATGGCCATTCTGACTGGTGTGAGATGATATCTCATTGTAGTTTTGATTTGCATTTCTCTAGTGATTAATGATGTTGAGCATTCTTTCATGTGTTTGTTGGCAGTCTGTATATCTTCTTTGGAGAAATGTCTATTTAGGTCTTCTGCCCATTTTTGGATTGGGTTGTTTGTTTTTTTGTTATTGAGCTGCATGAGCTGCTTGTAAATTTTGGAGATTAATCTTTTGTCAGTTGCTTCATTTGCAAATATTTTCTCCCATTCTGAGGGTTGTCTTTTGGTCTTGTTTATGGTTTCCTTTGCTGTGCAAAAGCTTTGAAGTTTCATTAGGTCCCATTTGTTTATTTTTGTTTTTATTTCCCTTTCTCTAGGAGCTGGGTCAGAAAGGATCTTGCTGTGATTTATGTCATAGAGTGTTCTGCCTATGTTTTCCTCTAAGAGTTTGATAGTTTCTGGCCTTACATTTAGGTCTTTAATCCATTTTGAGCTTATTTTTGTATATGGTGTTAGGGAGTGATCTAATCTCATACGTTTACATGTACCTGTCCAGTTTTCCCAGCACCACTTATTGAAGAGGCTGTCCTTTCTCCACTGTACATTCCTGCCATCTTTATCAAAGATAAGGTGTCCATATGTGCGTGGGTTTATCTCTGGGCTTTCTATCCTGTTCCATCAATCTATCTTTCTGTTTTTGTGCCAGTACCATACTGTCTTGATTACTGTAGCTTTGTAGTATAGTCTGAAGTCAGGAAGCCTGATTCCTCCAGCTCCTTTTTTCGTTCTCAAGATTGCCTTGGCTATTTGGGGTCTTTTGTGTTTCCAAACAAATTGCAAAATTTTTTGTTCTATTTCTGTGAAAAATGCCAGTGGTAGTTTGATAGGGATTGCATTGAATCTATAGATTGCTTTGGGTAGTAGAGTCATTTTCACAATGTTGATTCTTCCAATCCAAGAACATGGTATATCTCCCCATCTATTTGTATCATCTTTAATTTCTTTCATCAGTGTCTTATAATTTTCTGCATACAGGTTTTTTGTCTCCTTAGGTAGGTTTATTCCTAGATATTTTATTCTTTTTGTTGCAATGGTAAATGGGAGTGTTTTCTTGATTTCACTTTCAGATTTTTTGTCATTAGTATATAGGAATGCCAGAGATTTCTGTGCATTAATTTTGTATCCTGCTACTTTACCAAATTCATTGATTAGCTCCAGTAGTTTTCTGGTAGCATCTTTAGGATTCTCTATATATAGTATCATGTCATCTGCCAAGAGTGACAGCTTTACTTCTTCTTTTCTGATTTGGACTCTTTTTATTTCCTTTTCTTCTCTGATTGCTGTGGCTAAAACTTCCAAAACTATGTTGAATAAGAGTGGTGAGAGTGGGCAACCTTGTCTTGTTCCTGATCTTAGTGGAAATGCTTTCAGTTTTTCACCATTGAGGATGATGTTGGCTGTGGGCTTGTCATATATGGCCTTTATTATGTTGAGGAAAGTTCCCTCTATGCCTACTTTCTGCAGGGTTTTTATCATAAATGGGTGTTGAATTTTGTCAAAAGCTTTCTCTGCATCTATTGAGATGATCATATGGTTTTTCTCCTTCAATTTGTTAATATGGTTTATCACATTGATAGATTTGCGTATATTGAAGAATCCTTGCATTCCTGGAATAAACCCCACTTGATCATGGTGTATGATCCTTTTAATGTGCTGTTGGATTCTGTTTGCTAGTATTTTGTTGAGGATTTTTGCATCTATGTTCATCAGTGATATTGGCCTGTAGTTTTCTTTCTTTGTGACATCCTTGTCTGGTTTTGGTATCAAGGTGATGGTGGCCTCGTAGAAGGAATTTGGGAGTGTTCCTCCCTCTGCTATATTTTGGAAGAGTTTGAAAAGGATAGGTGTTATCTCTTCTCTAAATGTTTGATAGAATTCACCTGTGAAGCCATCTGGTCCTGGGCTTTTGTTTGTTGGAAGATTTTTAATCACAGTTTCAATTTCAGTGCTTGTGATTGGTCAGTTCATATTTTCTATTTCTTCCTGATTCAGTCTCGGCAGGTTGTGCATTTCTAAGAATTTGTCCATTTCTTCCAGATTGTCCATTTTATTGGCATAGAGTTGCTTGTAGTAATCTCTCATGATCTTTTTTATTTTTGCAGTGTCAGTTGTTACTTCTCCTTTTTCATTTCTAATTCTATTGATTTGAGTCTTCTCCCTTTTTTTCTTGATGAGTCTGGCTAGTGGTTTATCTATTTTGTTTATCTTCTCAAAGAACCAGCTTTTATTTTTATTGATCTTTGCTATTGTTTCCTTCATTTCTTTTTCATTTATTTCTGATCTGATTTTTATGATTTCTTTCCTTCTGGTAGCTTTGGGGTTTTTTTGTTCTTCTTTCTCTAATTGCTTGAGGTGCAAGGTTAGGTTGTTTATTTGAGATGTTTCCTGCTTCTTAAGGTGGGCTTGTATTGCTATAAACTTCCCCCTTAGAACTGCTTTTGCTGCATCCCATAGGTTTTGGGTCATTGTGTCTCCATTGTCATATGTTTCTAGGTATTTTTTGATTTCCTCTTTGATTTCTTCAGTTGTCACTTCATTATTAAGTAGTGTATTGTTTAGCCTCCATGTGTTTGTATTTTTTACAGATCTTTTCCTGTAATTGATATCTAGTCTCATGGCATTGTGGTCGGAAAAGATACTTGATACAATTTCAATTTTCTTAAATTTACCAAGGCTTAATATGTGACCCAAGATATGATCTATCCTGGAGAATGTTCCATGAGCACTTGAGAAAGATGTGTATTCTGTTGTTTTTGGATGGAGTGTCCCATAAATATCAATTAAGTCCATCTTGTTTAATGTATCATTTAAAGCTTATGTTTCCTTATTTATTTTCATTTTGGATGATCTGTCCATGGGTGAAAGTGGGGTGTTAAAGTCCCCTACTATGAATGTGTTACTGTCGATTTACCCTTTTATGGCTGTTAGTATTTGCCTTATGTATTGAGGTGCTCCTATGTTGGGTGCATAAATATTTACAATTGTTATATCTTCTTCTTGGATCAATCCCTTGATCATTATGTAGTGTCCTTCTTTGTCTCTTCTAATAGTCCTTATTTTAAAGTCTATTTTGTCTGATATGAGAATTGCTACTCCAGCTTCCTTTTGGTTTCCATTTGCATGGAATATCTTTTTCCATCCCCTTATTTTCAGTCTGTATGTGTCTCTAGGTCTGAAGTGGGTCTCTTGTAGACAGCATATGTAAGGGTCTTGTTTTTGTATCCATTCAGCCAATCTGTGTCTTTTGGTGGGAGCATTTAGTCCATTTACATTTAAGGTAATTATCGATATGTATGTTCCTATTCCCATTTTCTAAATTGTTTTGGGTTCGTTATTATAGGTCTTTTCCTTCTCTTGTGTTTCTTGTCTAGAGAAGTTCCTTTAGCATTTGTTGTAAAGCTGGTTTGGTGGTGCTGAATTCTCTCAGCTTTTGCTTGTCTGTAAAGGTTTTAATTTCTCCATCAAATCTGAATGAGATCCTTGCGGGGTAGAGTAGACTTGGTTGCAGGTTTTTCTCCTTCATCACTTTCAGTATGTCCTGCCACTCCCTTCTGGCTTGTAGGGTTTCTGCTGAGAGATCAGCTGTTAACCTTATGGGGATTCCCTTGTGTGTGATTTGTTGTTTTTCCCTTGCTGCTTTTAATATGCTTTCTTTGTATTTAATTTTTGACAGTTTGATTAATATGTGTCTTGGCGTATTTCTCCTTGTATTTATCCTGTATGGGACTCTCTGTGCTTCCTGGACTTGATTAACTATTTCCTTTCCCATATTAGGGAAGTTTTCAACTATAATCTCTTCAAATATTTTCTCAGTCCCTTTCTTTTTCTCTTCTTCTTCTGGAACCCCTATAATTCAAATGTTGGTGCGTTTAATGTTGTCCCAGAGGTCTCTGAGACTGTCCTCAGTTCTTTTCATTCTTTTTTCTTTATTCTGCTCTGCAGTAGTTATTTCCACTATTTTATCTTCCAGGTCACTTATCCGTTCTTCTGCCTCAGTTATTCTGCTATTGATCCCATCTAGAGTACTTTTAATTTCATTTATTGTGTTGTTCATCGTTGCTTGTTTCATCTTTATTTCTTCTAGGTCCTTGTTAACTGTTTCTTGCATTTTGTCCATTCTATTTCCAAGATTTCGGATCATCCTTACTATCATTATTCTGAATTCTTTTTCAGGTAGACTGCCTATTTCCTCTTCATTTGTTAGGTCTGGTGCATTTTTATCTTGCTCCTTTATCTGCTGTGTGTTTTTCTGTCTTCTCATTTTGCTTATCTTACTGTTTTTGGGGTCTCCTTTTTGCAGGCTGCAGGTTCATAGTTCCCGCTGTTTTTGATGTCTGTCTCCAGTGGCTAAGGTTGGTTCAGTGGGTTGTGTAGGCTTCCTGGTGGAGGGGACTAGTGCCTGTGTTGTGGTGGATGAGGCTGGATCTTGTCTCTCTAGTGGGCAGGTTCACGTCTGGTGATGTGTTTTGGGGTGTCTGTGGCCTTATTACGATGTTAGGCAGCTTCTCTGCTAATGGGTGGGGTCGTGTTCCTGTTTTGCTAGTTGTTTGGCATAGGTTGTCCAGCACTGTAGCTTGCTGGTCGTTGAGTGAAGCTGGGTGCTGGTGTTAAGATGGAGGTCTCTGGGAGATTTTTGCCGTTTGATATTAGGTGTAGCTGGGAGGTCTCTTGTTGACCAGTGTCCTGAAGTTGGCTCTCCTACCTCAGAGGCAGAGCCCTGATTCCTGGCTGGAGCACCAAGAGCCTTTCATCCACACGGCTCAGAATAAAAGGGAGAAAAAGTAGAGAGAATTAGTAGAAGTATGAAGAATGAAAGAAAGAAAGAAAGGAGGGAAGGAAGGAAGGAAGGAAGGAAGGAAGGAAGGAAGAAAGAAGAGGCAAAGAAGGAAAGAAGGCAAGAAGGAAAGAAAGGAGGAAGGGAGGGAGGGAGGAAGGAAAAAAGATAGAAAGAAAGAAGATACAGTAAAATAATTTAAAGTATAATAAAGTTATTGAATTAAAAAATAATTATTTAGAAAAAAAAAAGGGACGGATAGAACCTTAGGACAAATGTTGGAAGCAAAGCTATACAGACAAAACCTTACACAGAAGCATACACATACATCCTCACAAAAAGAGGTAAAGGGGAAAAAATCATAAATCTTGCTCTCAGAGACCACCTCCTCAATTTGGGATGATTCGTTGTCTAAAGGAGTGAAGGAAGGAAGGAAGGAAGGAAGGAAGGAAGGAAAGAAAGAAAGAAAGAAAAGTATAATAAAGTTATTATAATTAATTATTAAGAAAAAAATTAAAAATAAAAAAAACCATGGACGGATAGAACCTTAGGACAAATGGTGGAAGCAAAACTATGCAGACAAAATCTCACACAGAAGCATACACATACACATACACATTCACAAAAAGAGGAAAAGGGTAAAAAATCATAGATCTTGCCCTCGAAGCCCACCTCCTCAATTTGGGATGACTCGTTGTCTATTCATATATTCCACACTTGCAGGGTACATCAAGTTGATTGTGGAGCTTTAATCCGCTGTTTCTGAGGCTGCTGGGAGACATCTCCCTTTCTCTTCTTTGTTCTCACAGCTCCCGGGGCTCAGCTTTGGATTTGGCCCCGCCTCTGCGTGTAGGTCGCTGGAGGGCGTCTGTTCTTCGCTCAGACAGAACGGGGTTAAAGGAGCCGCTGATTCGGGGGCTCTGGCGCACTCAGGCCGGGGGGGAGGGAGGGGCACTGCGTGTGGTGCGGGCCTGCGGCGGCAGAGGCCAGAATGACGTTGCACCAGCCTGAGGCCCGCCGTGCGTTCTCCCGGGGAAGTTGTCCCTGGATCACGGGACCCTGGCAGTGGCGGGCTGCACAGGCTCACGGGAGGGGAGGTGTGGAGAGTGACCTGTGCTCGCACACAGGCCCCTTGGTGGTGGCAGCAGCAGCCTTAGCGTCTCGCGCCCGTCTCTGGGGTCCGCGCTTTTCGCCGCGGCTCGCGCCCGTCTCTGGAGTTCCTTTAAGCAGCGCTCTGAAACCCCTCTCCTCGCGTACCAGGAAACAAAGAGGGAAGAAAAAGTCTCTTGCCTCTTCGGCAGGTGCAGACTTTTCCCAGGACTCCCTCCCGGCTAGCCGTGGTGCACTAACCCCTTCAGGCTATGTTCAAGCCGCCAACCCCAGTCCTCTCCCTGCGCTCCGACCGAAACCCGAGCCTCAGCTCGCAGCCCCGCCCGCCCCGGCGGGTGAGCAGACAAGCCTCTCGGGCTGGTGAGTGCCGGTCGGCACCGATCCTCTGTGCGGGAATCTCCCCGCTTTGCCCTCCGCACCCCTGTTGCTGTGCACTCCTCCGCGGCTCCAAAGCTACCCCCTCCGCCTCCCGCAGTCTCCGCCCGCGAAGAGGCTTCCTACTGTGTGGAAACTTTTCCTCCTTCACAGCTCCCTCCCACTGGTGCAGGTGCCGTCCCTATTCTTTTGTCTCTGTTTTTTCTTTTTTTCTTTTGCCCTACCCAGGTACGTGGGGAGTTTCTTGCCTTTTGGGAGGTCTGAGGTCTTCTGCCAGCCTTCAGTAGATGTTCTGTAGGAGTTGTTCCACGTGTAGATGTATTTCTGGTGTATCTGTGGGGAGAAAGGTGATCTCCGCGTCTTACTCTTCCGCCATCTTCAAGGTCCCCCCCACTCTGCTTCTTAAGAAATAGAAATATTTGGCTCAAAATGCTCCATGCAGATAATGTTCAAAGTCCTCCCTAACATTTCTGCTAAATCTGTGGGACTCATCTTTTCTTAGACAGAATCAGAATCTGTTCAGGCTCTGGAACCTATCATAGACCTAAGTTAGCCACAACTGTTCAGAATTATCCTAGCTTCAGATAAATAATAACTCCCTTTCTTTGATTTCAATATTTAAAAATCACAAAAAAGTCTTCTAAGCACATAAAATTAAAAGTATTACCTATTATAATTTTTATATTGTCCCATTATAGCTTTTCCAGATTCTTGGTACTCACCGCCTTCCCCCATGGTGCTTGGCTCTCCTCTCTTCAAATGTCCCCTCTGCTCTTTCCACAAACACAGATCCCCACTCTTTTTATTTCTAGGCAGTTATTGTTGTCCTTATATCATAGGCACTGACTCATAGTCACGATTTAGGCACTGAAACATAGTATGAAATATTACACACAGAAGACAATCCCATATGAGATTTTAGACATGTCTTTTTTTCTGCAGAAAGAATTGATTCTCAAATTTGATGGGACTAAGCTGGACACAAGTCATCCCTGAGATCTTCACTGAGAGGATTTAGCTGTGAATGTATCATCCCATGAGGATCTACTCGCAAACCATCACAACAGAAAAGAGAAAATGCCAGGCAAGTGCAACGTGAAAGCCTGCTCCTGAAGTGACATCCTCGATAGATACCGCAAAAGAGAAACAGGGGCATAGAGCAGAACTGAGAGGAAAAGCAGACCCAACTGTGGAGATTCAGAGACTCAGGTCTGAATCAGGCTTCCACCTATCACACACACAAAATTCGTGGTAGGAAAACACTGATTTATGTGGATATTTTGCAGATACTCAATTATGTTATATAAACCCTTCCAGAATTTGCCTTTTTCGTTAGAGAAATATGTCATGAAGTACTTTCATATCAGTACATGCAAAGATTGTATACTTTTCATCTTCTATTTAACATTACACTGTGTGGATTTAACAGTTCATATGGAGATTCAATTATTCATGTGTTTATCTTTTTAGTAAACTTTTAAATTTTACTCTGGATTATTTTTAGAATTGCAAAAAAGTTGAAAAAAAGATACAGAGATTTATCATATACACCCTCACGTAGTTTCTTTTTCCCCTAAAATTATCATCTTTTATTTTATGCAACATTTGTCAAAACTAGGAAATCAACATTGACTACTATTATCTCCAGATTTTTTAATTCCAAACTTTATTTAGATTGCACCAGTTTTCATATTAACATCCTTTTCCCATTCCAGGATCCCATCAAGGATGGTCCTTTGTGCTCATTCCTCCTCTGGTTTGTGACAGTTTCTTTTCTTGATTTCCATGACCTTCACAGTTTTAAAATATACTGGCCAGGCCTTTTGTAAAATGATGCTCACTGTTGGGTTTTCTCATAATTAGACTGGGGTTATGTTTTCGAGAGGAGCAACACAAAGGTAAAACATTCTTCTCATCACATCCTATCAGAATTAAGAGGTATCCACCTGACATGACTGTTGATGTTAAGCATGATTACTTGGTTAAGGTCATATTTGGAAGGTTTCTTTCCTGTAACGTTGATTTTTTTCCTCTTTTATTACTCTGTTTTATGGAATTGAGTCACTAAGTCCTTCCTATCCTTAAAAGAGAGGTAGATTATGCTTTGCTTTCTGGGGCATGCATATATTAATTGGAATTCTTTTCATAAAATATTGTTGACAAAATTTTATACGATTTCTTGCGTTGCGGAGCACAGGCTCCGGGCGCGCAGGCTCAGCGGCCATGGCTCATGGGTCCAGCTGCTCCGCGGCACATGGGATCTTCCCAGACTGGGGCACGAACCTGTGTCCCCTGCATCGGCAGGCGGACTCTCAACCACTGCGCCACCAGGGAAGCCCATATATACTGTGCTTTTTAACAGTAAATAAAAATCATTAAATGAAAAAGTCTTTATGCAACTTAACTAAGAAAAAAGAGTGAAGGCACAAATTATTAATATCAGAAATGAAAGAGGAGACATTATGACAGATACTATGGACATTAAAAGGATAAATAGGAATGTTTTGAACAACTCTATGCAGATTTGGTATCCTGGAGAAAAAGTTAATTTCTTAAAAGAACCAATTTATCAAAATCCAAATAAGAAAAAAGAGACCATTTGAATAGTCCTACATCTATTAAGGAATTTGAGTCAAGGTTTAGAAACCTTCCAAAATAGAAATCACAAGGCTCAGATGGATCCACTGGTGAAATCTACCAAATTTTAATGAAGAAGCAATTCTCTGCTGCCTCTTCCAGAAGATAGAAGCAGAGGGAATATGTCCTAACTCGTTGTATGAAGCCAGCATTCAGTACCCAAAGACCAAAAACAGACAAAAAGATCACAAGAAATGAAAAGAACATATCAATAAATTTCATAAGCATAGATACAAAATTCCTCAGCAAAATATTATAAGATAGAATCCAACAATGTATAAAAGAAATTCTACACCATGACCAAGTGGGCTTTATCCCAGATATGCAAAGCTGGTTCAACATTCACAACAATTAATGTAACATATCACGTCAATAGTACAATGAAGAAAAAAATGATATGATTGTATCAACAGATGCAACAAAAGCATTTGACAAAATTCAGTACTCATTTATGGTAAAAAAAAAAAAAAAAACCTCTGCAAACAAGAAATAGAAAGAAACATCCTCAACTTGATAAAGACCATCTACAAAAACGTACAGCTAACATTATACTTAATTGTGAGAAACCAGAAGACTTCTGGTAAGATCAGGAAAAAAGCAAATGTGTTTTCTCTCACCACTCCTTTTCAACATTGTATTTGAAGTTGTATCTAATGAAATAAGGTGCGAAAAGTTTCTTCTGCTTTGGTTCTTCTGGAGCCAGGAGCTAAAGCCCCAACATACCGAGGGAGAGGAGGTTGAGGTGCCCAGCTGTTTGCTCCTGGCCCCTCACCTCTGCAGCAACAGCAAAGCAACATGGACTTCAGTCAACAGTGGAGCTGCTAATAGAGCTGCTATGTGGGAGTGTTTATGTGCAGGAGCAGGGGTTACAGAGAGAAAGATCTGGCTGAAATTCTACTCTCCCCTCACCAAGGGCTTCAGTCCTTTCTCTAAGCCTACGGCCAGTGTTTCCCATGTCACCTAGGAATCCATTCTCCTCCACCCTGATAGGTGTGACGGCCCTGGCCTGCCTGCTGAGCTTCTTGGTCACTATAACTCCATCCTCCAAAGCCTCTGTTTTATAAGGACACTCTTCTCAAATTTGTCCCAGAGCTTCAAAAAGGCAGATGCCTCACAGGCGGTGCTGCCCTGGCTAAGAGTCCTGAGGAGCTGGCTGGAGACCTGCAAACCCTGTTCCTTCCCTGGCTCTGAGCTGTGTTCATCCCACCACAATTCTCATTCAGTGGGAGGCTGAGGAAACCTGTTCACAGTCCCGCATCCATTCAGTCACAGCAAGACCATCCCACTCTGATTCAGGAGAGTCCACTGGCAACTATCGAAAGCTTATCTCGGGCTTCCCTGGTGGTGCAGTGATTGAGAGTCCGCCTGCCGATGCAGGGGACACGGGTTCGTGCCCCGGTCCGGGAAGATTCCACATGCCGCGGAGCGCCTAGGCCCGTGAACCATGTCTGCTGAGCCTGTGCGTCCGGAGCCTGTGTGCTGCAACAGGAGAGGCCACAGCAGTGAGAGGCCCGCGTACCGCAAAAAAAAAAAAAAAAGCTTATATCCACATATCCTTTTAACTCAGCAACATCATCTTGAACATTCTTTCCAATAGAAATTCTCAAAAACAAGGATATATGTACAAAAGAATGTATTATGCTGCATTTTCTTTTTTCTTTTTTTCTTTTTTTAAAGATATCTTTCTTTGTTTTAATATTTATTTACTTATTTGGTTGCTCCAGGTCTTAGTTGCGGCAGGCGGGCTCCTCAGTTGTGGCATGCGAACTCTTAGTTGCAGCATACATGTGGGATCTAGTTCCCTGACCAGGGATCAAACCCAGGGCCCCTGCATTGGGACCTGGAGTCTTATCCACTGCGCCACCAGGGAAGTCCCTATGCTGCATTTTCAATAGCTAAATCAATAAATAGAAATCAATCAAAATTTCTGAAATGCTGGATATTACTGAACAAAATATACTACATATTATTAACCTGTTACGTCAGTGACAATAGCTAGTAATTACTGATTTAGTCTATGATCTCTTGTATGTTTTCAACCAATGGATTTTTATTAATATTCTAAAAGAGCTGATTCCACATGACAACAAAAAAACACTGCAAAACAATTCACAATACTGAATGATATAAAATTAAAAATAGAAATTCACTGATGTCAGTCAAGCACGCAGACAGTAAACTTAGAAGCCAAAATGTTAGTTTCTTACCTTTGCAATCAGAAATGTGTAGTAATATGATCAACTTATTGAGTTCCAGAATGTATCAATATATCTAGGGCATTCATTCTGTGGGTGGTCTTGAATAATAAACTTAAAATAGACCAAGGAGACTTATTTTTATGTTTGATAACTTTTGCAGCATATAACCTCATGATGGCTTCTTGACATGCCAACTTGGCCGGGCTAGACCACAAAGGGGGAAGTGAGGGCAGCAGCATGTTTGAGCATGCACACACCTCTGATTATTCAATCAGGCACTAAACTAATCCAAGTGATACCATGAAGCAGTTTTGCAGACGTAAGTCAAGTCTTTTATCGTGATTTTAAACTAGAGAGCTTACACTTATGTGTCTTCCTAGCTGCTGCTTGAGGGGCAGGCTCCTAATTAAACACACACTTACAGGCCCAATGTCATCCTCTCCAGGGAACTCTGGGCTAGTGCTGTCTTCAAACTCTTCCACTGAGGAGGTCCAGAGTGTCAGTGTCTCCTGAAGAGGAAACTGTACATTTGCATCTGGTGCTCTGATTTTAGTGACTGCTGCAATATGTAAAATATAGAAACACAGAGAAATAAAATAAAATCACTTTCATGTCAGCATTCCCAAAACCACTTTATGACTAATTGGGAACACAAATTATTATTGTAGTAATTAACCTATATTGCCATACTTCACTTAGAAAAGAAGGGTGCTAGGGAAATCGGTTAAGAATTGAAAAATAATGACCTTGGGAATGCTTGTGACAATTGTGGTCCCCCATGAGAGAGAGGTTGTGCTTTTGCAGTTCAAGGTCATTTTTAAATCATGTTCATAAACATTTAGGAGCATCAACCACTGGAAACATATATATATATATATATATATATATATATATATATATATATATATATATATATATATGGTACATGTATCTTGGAAGACTTCAAGACAGGGTCATGATTCTCCCTCCTTCCAAAAACTCTGCATTCTCAAGTTGATTATTCAGTGAGAAATATATCAGGAAAGGAAGGGAAGGGTATGTGTTATTTCTTCAAAATGTTTCTTTGTCCTAGTTTTCCCATTGTGGTTATTGTTGTTTCTGTTTTGTTCCAAAGCAAACTATAAATGACATTGTCCCAAAGGGGTCTCTGTGCTGGGGCCTTTCTCTACTCTCCCCCGAGCTGGGTTGCAGAGCACCAGGCAGAGAATCTCCTGTCCTGTTGTTGCTGGGAGACACTGGGGGGCTTGATCAGATTTCCGAGTTTTCCAAGACATTTGCTAAACTCTCTAAGTGATGAAATCATCTTTCCAACTTCTTTGGTAAGTTAAAAATAAAAATCCATGATATCTAGAAACACATATGAAGGCCCATTTGAGGGTGGCTTTGTGGTATAATCAGTGGTTCTTGGTGAGAAGATGTTTGCAGAGATGGGTTTATGAAGATTATCCAAGGTGTTAAAGCAGTCTTGTCCTAGGTTTCAGGAAATCTCATCATCCACATTAACCCTATTAGAAGACTGGTGAAATGCAATCACTTGGAAAAAGCGGGTGTGGTTCGGAGCTCAATGTAAGGACACTGAAGGAGCCAAACTCATTCTTCTCCAGAACTGAGAGCCAGTGTTTGGAGCTCACCTGGCTCTGGAGACTTCTGAGAGCTACCACCACCACCCTTGGAAGCCTTGATCCCCGAGCAAACATTGTCTTATTACTTCTCCAGCGAGGATTGTTTCTACAGCACTTTCAGTGAGTACACAATTCACCATAGAGCAGTTCAGGGGACTCTCCTGAGGGGGAAAAAAGCACAATTTCCTAATGTTAACAGAAAATTGAGGCTGTTTCATTGAAATAATCTTGTGTGCCAACTTAGTGAAATGACTGTATTTCTGTATTGCCATCTTGTCTTGGCACACATGTTGGAATTAATATGGTGATTAGTTTTAGTTATCTGATTTTGTTCATCTCTTAGTTATTCCTATGCATTACAAAGACTCAGAAAGTGGTTGTCTGATATCTTATCTGTTTGTGTTTGATGCAGAGCCTAAAAATAATGTTTAGGACTATTTGACTTCAGGTGCAGTACCTACTACAGTCTACTTTAAAAGTGGAGTGTGCCTGTATACACAGGAGACATAATATTCTACACAAGAGAACTAGGTAATGCATGCAATAATCTGGGAGAAAATATTGTTTTAAAGTGAAGTAAACTTTGTCTCTTCAGAAATGTGGGTTATTCTGACTGAAATTTTAAAGAAACTAAGAAATGATTGGGCAAGAGAAAAGTGACACTTGCGTACATACAGAAATATAAGAAAGTTGAGGAACCTCTGTACTTAACTAGTAGAGAGAGTAGGACCCAATATTTTAGCAAAATCAGTTTTAAAAAGCATGATTTGTTTTTTGGCGCTGATTATTACCATTACATGCAAACTGCATCTTACCAAAAGGTGAAAGGGGTGCTTGATAACAGTCTTTTTTTTTTTTTTTTTTTTGCGGTACGCGGGCCTCTCACTGTTGTGGCCTCTCCTGTTGTGGAGCACAGGCTCCGGACGTGCAGGCTCCGGAAGCGCAGGCTCAGCAGCCATGGCTCACGGGCCCAGCCGCTCCGCGGCATGTGGGATCTTCCCAGACCGGGGCACAAACCCGTGTCCCCTGCATCAGCAGGCGGACTCTCAACCACTGCGCCACCAGGGAAGCCACTTGATAACACTTTTAAAGACTGAGAAGATATAACCATTCTCTTTCATTTTTGGTTTGATTGATGAGTTTGGTACAGATAAGACAGGAAGGCAAACTCAACCGATTACTATATCCATGTAAGTTGCTTCTGGTTAGAATAGGATCCAATCTGACAATGTTTAGGTTCCTCTTCATTATCTCTGAATTATTCAGAAAGTGTTTTGCAAAGAAAAAAAGTGTTTGTGGATCTAGATTCAGAATGAGATAAAAAAGGACATCCAAAGAAAAATGCCTGACAATTATACGAAATAATAAAAATACAAGCTTAGTCAAGTATGCGGCACTAAATCAATGACTGGCATTGAGCATCATGATTGATTGTTTAGGGCAATCAGGACCCACCACACAGAGCTATAAATTAGGTCAAACTCCTGAGGCTCATGTTGTCTAGAGGAAAATAAGATCTCAACAAACCTGAGGTTCTCCTTTAGGTAGGGAAAGGAGGGCAAGAAGTGTTGGTTTGGCAGCTGAGAAAATTTTCTGCAGCTCTTGAGAGTTCTCTTTGTGTCTCAGTTTTCCATTTCTGTCAAGTGAAAAATACTTCGTAAAGCAGTGTAGTATTCAGTGACAATCTGTGTCTGATATTCCTTGGGCCTTTTTTGTCTTTGGGGTAGAGGAATAAACTCCTGATTTCCTTCCCTCAGAAAAATGGACTCAGACATCCCAGAAGCCTTCCAGAAAGAGCTCACCTGCCTCGTGTGCCTGAATTACCTTCTAGACCCACTCACCATAGGCTGTGGACACAGCTTCTGTAGGTCCTATCGCTGTCTTTTCTGGGAGCAAGCTGAAGACCCTGCCAGTTGCCCAGTGTGCAGACAACGATCAGAGCAGACAAACCTCAAAACCAATTTTCTTCTGAACAATCTGGTGTCCATTGCCAGAAAAGCAAATCTCGGGCAATTCCTGAACTCTGAGGAACATGTGTGTGGGACCCATAAGGAGACAAAGAAGATCTTCTGTGAAGCCAACAAGAGCTTGCTCTGTTTGGTCTGCTCTCAAAGTCAGGAGCACAGGGCTAACAGACACCATTCCACTGAAGAGGCTGCTGAGGAATGCTGGGTGAGTGATGTCTGTGCAAGCACTTAGAGAGCTGGAGGATGGTACAGCCAAGAGATTAAAAGGATATTACAATCAGGACTTCCCTGGTGGCACAGTGGTTAAGACTCCATGCTCCCAATGAAGGGGACCCAGGTTCAATCCCTGGTCAGCGAACTAGATCCCACATGCATGCCCCAAATAAGAGTGGGCATGCCACAACTAAGGACCCAGCAAGCCACAACTAAGACCTGTCACAACGAAATAAGTAAATTAAATATTTTTTAAAAAAGGATATTATGATCACAATGATGATTAAACCCTCTCTTTACTGAGTGCCAGGTACAGACCTAGGTAGCAATGACAAAGCTATGAAGAAAATCCTGCAGCATACCTCCCTTTATGGAACTTGTATCCAATGGCTGGGTGATAAAGTTAATTGAAATTCTTTGGGTGATACATTATTATGCTCAAGGCTCTATGAAGCCTTCATTTTGAGAAAGAGTCTTTGTCTCTAAAATCTACAAGTGCAAAAAGTCTTTTCCATTGGATACAGGTTTCCTGACTCTGGACAAAGAAGGAAGATGCAGTACATTGGAATTAGCAGGCAGCGAGCATCACTACATCCAAATTCTACTGCTAGATGCCAAACTACCTGAAAATTAGCCATGCTCAGGAAAATCCTGTTCCTTTCCCTAGATCTAAGATTCCCTGATGGTGTGTGGTTCTGTAGTGTGGAATCTTCTAAAACTGATCCATAGCGAGCAAGAATAGGGGAATGTGGTGATCTGTTCCCATCCTCTAGGTCCTGTACCTGACATCCCTGGGTACACTCCATCGTTTGGGGTCTGAAACCTCAATCTATTGGCTTTTCTGGTGTTAAAATTCAATTATTTTACAGGAGAAGCTGGCAAATGAAATGAGATCTTTATGGGAAAAGATCCAAGAAATTGAAAGAAGTTTCAAGAAAAATGGCAGAGGAACTGACCCTTGGATGGTAAGTATGGGAATGTATTTCTCTTTGAAAGAAGTTGAGGCATACATGCTAGAAACTTATCCCCGAATAATTTGAGGTGAAATCATCATGTGCCATGAAATTCTGAGAATGGGTTGAACACCATTTAAAAACATTGTCTATGTACCATTTGAACCCACAAAACCCGCCTCTTGGGTTTTTTAGAATCTAATGGATCAGTAACCACAACAAAAATCCACTAGAAGAATGTGTCACAAGTGCTAAGGTGGAGGCACATGGAGTGATGTGGACGATTCCACGCCCATGATTCGGGATCCCAGGGAAAATTTCTCATGTTTAAGATCAGTCCCACGTCTGAAGATCAAGTGGGTGTTTAAAAATCTGTGGGTTATTTCAGGCACAGATTTCTGTAAGTCATACATTCCAGAACGTAAAGGGCATATCATTGGGAACCACAAGTACTTCAGTCTGATTAGTACATGAGCCCAGGTGATACAAAGGAGACATGAACAGGAATTTAAGGGGTGTGCCTGTCATCGTGAGAAGCGACAGCTCACTAGCTAGAGAGTGATATTAGTTCAAGTAGGAGAAAATGTGACATGTGAAAGAAAAACCTCAGGGAGAAAAGGAACAAGGAGAAAGACAGAGATGGAGAGTGAGAGAGTGAATCCATCAATACTGAGAGGGAATATGCAATGGAATGAGGATGAATGACCTTCCAAACAATATGGGAAGGAGGCTGTGGCCTTAGAGGGAGGACAGAACCTGTTTATAGAAAAAAGGAGGGCAGAAAGAAAGGGCTATGGGCATTGGCACCTGTTTGAGGACAGTAGGTGAGATTCTTAGGAAGATCTTTCCTGAGGATACTAACCCTGAGAGTAAAATGGAACATGGCTGCTCAGAGAGAAACTCAGGCTGTGGAGTTGGGGAGGATTGAGATGAGAAACGAATTTACTTATTAACATTGAGATGAGGATATTGCATATGATGTATGAATCACCCATACATTTCAATTGCTTGCATGGGGTCTTTCAGATTTGAAAGCAGGCATATGAAAGAAATGATCCATGAAAAGATTTTCTCCAGATGTTTCAGGAACTCATGAATTTGATGAAAGTAGTTTGAGGAAAGGGTGGCTTTGGCTCTTGATGCAGTTAAAAACAATGAAAAATAAGTGAAGGAAAGAGGAATAAATTGATTTCTTAGAAGATACGAATTTGGGATGGATGTAGCTTCTTGGGAGAGAACATGAATCAGAGCAATCTAAATGCGGTTGAAATCCATCTCACAAGAGTTCTACGTGTATCGATATGGAGACATGATTAGGAAAACTTATCAGATGGTAACTCCATTTCTTCAGGAGGAAGAAAATTACTACTTAGGGAGTATTATAAAAGAAAGCCAAAAGATTTGTAAGCAAATCAGAAAAAGACAAGAGGAAATGAGTGGAAAGAAGACAGACCTCAAAGTAATATACAAAGAGCTCATGAAAATGTCCTATAAACCAGATGTGGAGCTGCTCCAGGTAAGAACTGAGGACTGAAAATATTTTATCTGAAGCTCACACCTTCAATGACCATTAAATGGTACCAGGGGGATATTTATTCATCTCTTGCATCCTAAGGTGGGAGTCTCTCCTAGTTGGAAATATTATAGATGAAATGCAACTCATCCAAACCATGATTGAGCAAGCTTTACAGAATTGTTATTGTGGAGACTCCCCAGGAATATTCCCTTCTCAAATCTCCTTTTGTAGCTTGCTTCTGTCAAAACCAGAAAGGAACAACTTATGTATTGTCATTCAGTTTTTTGATCTCCAGCTGGGCAATGGGAGAAACTTGTCAAAAGCTCATGCGTTTCCACCTCCTGTTGGGATATCCTAGGTTTGAGTTGCCTTTTTGGAGGGGCATATTACCCTTTTGGACAAGCCCTAGGAAAGACGAATTTACAGAGAGCTGAGGGTTGCAGCAATGCACCATCACTACCTTTGTCCTTTCTCTCTCTCTCTCTCTCTCTCTCTTGCTCTTTCTCTTTCACCCTCAGGTTTGTTAATTTATGAAGAATTTAGATTCTTTCAACACATCGTGCCAGTATTTTCTTTAGGGAGAAAAAGGAAAACGGATTTTCCAGACTGTTTTCTTGTGGTGGTGATTAGATCTCTTCTGAAGTTTTCCCCAAACCAAATCCTGGTTGGCTATTTATGAAAAAGTCTAATCTTATACTTTTTAATTTTATTTTTGACAGGAATTGGGAGACAAACTGAAATGGTAAGTCTAATCTTGTGATGCTGACCAGGGCTCTGTGAAAGAGATCAAGCTGCATTTAACAAAGGGAACACATAACTTACTAGATAATACTACATCGCTTGTGTGTGCATGTGTGGTGCCTGTTTTGCTGAGTATGATTTCCTGTTCCGTTTGAATCAGAACTTAGCATCAGAAGTTTGCTCCTGTGGCTTAGAGAGGTATGTGCTGCAGAGCTCAATGCAGAAGTTTCTAAAAGGCCAGTTTTTTTCTGATTTAAATTTCAAAATCATAAACACACTGAAGTGCAAGAACTAGTACTTCCCAGGCATTAGGTGAGAGTGGCAAGTATCTCCGAGAAATGGGGGTGAAATCAGGTCGTGAATTAAAGTGAGAAAAAATTTCCTAAGAACGGCATGATCCCATCCCATGATTGTGGAGAGAAGGATTTTGATAAGAGAGTTGAGCTGAAGGATGCTGACTTTTTCTTAAAGGCTGTGGTTAAGAAGTCCTGGCCAGCAGAAAGTTTAACCACATCTTCCTCCTTACAGGAGCGAGTCAGCACAGCTGCACATGCCTCAGCCTCTGCTGCCAGAACTCCGTGCACGACCCATCACTGGGCTGATGGACTGGCTCAACCGCTTCCGAGGTGAGTGTCACCCCATCGGTGTGTTCACCCTGCAAGGTCCTTCAATAATGTTTCCACAGACAATCTTTCCCTCTTCATCTCTCACCTTGTATAGAACAGCCTGCAAATAGGCATGTATAGACATGTGCAGTCACAGGGTCATTAAAATCCTTACAAAATACATGCAGGCTGGTGCAGGGATAGATGTGATTCAGGCCTTATAAATTACTTATAAATCTGATAAATAATTTTTATAATGAAAAAAAGGACATGATCCAAAAATGGCTCCTTGAGCCCTAGAAATAGCATCACATACAATGTCAGTTGTTCACTGAATTCTAGAAAACGGGTTATTAATCCAGGACATTCCAATTTCAGGGTCTAAGTGCAGTTACTTAGAGGTCAAAAACATTTTTGCTTGAAAGTTTCTTGGCAATTGAATGTATGATGTGTTTTTTTCCATTGATATAATCAGAAAAAAATATATAAGCTACAAAAATTAGATGCAGAGACCAGGATTTGTGAACAACAACAAGGAAGCAAATCGGTGGTTGATGAGCCACATAGAGCTTCATGATCAACCTAACTCTGGAGCGTAACGTAGCAGGAAGTGGAAGACTAGGCCTCACGTTGGAACCACATATCAAAGGCGGAAATTCCTACAAGGAAACCACTTTTAAGAAGCCATCCTTAGGCTTTGTTTCTGCAGTGTCCATTTGCTAACTTAACTGAGATGCTAGAATGATCACCAGTTCTCTACTCTACAATGTATTTTTTTTATCTGAGCAGTGGTAGTGGAAGTGGAGGTGAGTTATATTGTCATGGTCTTGGAGGTGATCAGTGCCTGGTGTCCAGTCTTTTAGATGTCAGGAAAAGTACCCAGCCAGAAGTAGCCATGACCTCCCTATCCTGTATAATCTCTGAATTTTTAGAAAGTGTTTTCCATGCTAACTAGTTATCTGTTTCCTCAGCAGATATCCTGGCAACATTTGAATCCAATGTTTCCAGTTAGAACTGCACTTCTAATAACCTTAAGGTTTTTTTTTTTTTTTCTCCCAGTGAGACCCTAAGTGGACCCTCTTCTCTCATAGACATAATTTTATTTTTAACATTGATTTTGACTGCAGTATTCTCTCATCTCTCCACAGTAACAATTTCATTCCATAATGAAGTAAGCAGACAGCACATCAGGCTGTTTGATGATGCAAGAAGTCTGAAGCATGAGCGTGAGAGCCTCTATGTGTCTTTGGATGGCAGAACATCGCAGTATTTTGCTGCATGGGGATCCCGGGGCTTCACCTCTGACAAACAGTACTGGCAGGTGGATGTGGACGGCTCTTGGGACTGGGCTGTAGGCATCTGTAAGGATTCCTGGACAAGGAAGGATGACGGCGTACTGAAGGAATCCAACAGGGACAACTTTCTCCTTGTGTGTGTGAAGGAGGGTCATCATTACCGTCTCTGGACCACCATCCCGAACACTCCTCTGTACACAGAGAAACCTCAGGGCAGGGTTGGCGTGTTCCTTGATTTTGACAGTGGGAGTATGGGTTTTGTGGACGTTGCCGGGTGCTCCCTCCTTTGGAGGTACGAGGATGGCCTGTTCACTTTCCCTGTCAGGCCTTTCATTTGCACTGGCCACACGTGAGAAGGGCTAAGTCAGGACCCGGACTGGATGCTCAGGACTCCTTCTCTGAGGGAACCCTTCTCAGCTGCAGCAAATCAAGGTTACTTCATTGTCTTTAGGCTCTTTCTACTGTAATGGAACCTCCTTTTACTGCTATTTGTTATAAAGATAGTGTCAAATGCAAACTTTTGTTGGTGTCTTCCATCTTCCTGACAATAAAAGCTTGCCTTATAGACGTTTGTCTGGAATATGTGACGTGGCTGTTCACCTGTGTTGTGAGCTTGCTCAACTCACCAAAGTGTGGGCGTGTGCTTCCCACTTCCTGATACCAGTACAGGAACCCAGGGCTTACACAGCATGGACAGACCTGGTCACCAACCAGACCCACGTCAGCCCCCAACTTTCTCCTCCTTCCTCATGATCTACTCTGTCCTACACATCAATTCACCCTCAGGGTGAAAACCGATTTGACAGAGAAATCTCCACTGGCCCTGGAGACAGGGATAAGTCTTCCTTTCTTAGAGAACCCAGAATTTGCAGGTCCCTTACTTTTACAATAATATAAGGGAAAAGACCTAAAGAAAGGAAGTGCCTCATGAGGGGCACTGAACAAATCTTTGCCTGAATAAATTAATAGACAAAACAATTAGCTTATTGGAAAGGAGCTTTGCAATAAACGTTAGGGACTAGAATCTAAAAGTTTAAAGTTTCAGGATTTGAAGGTGGATGTCAAAAACTGATTAGATTACACACATTGAGCTTGAGCCCAATTGATTTTTAATTATCTTGGAAAAGTGCATCTGTGTATTGGAGGCTCTGTTAGTGTAGATACTAGAAGTGTGAGGGTGATTGTGTGTATTGCAATCAAGGTGGTTTACATTATTGTTTTATATTATTTTAATTTAACTTAGGATCGTCACCTAGGCCACGAAGGATGAGATGGTGGGACAGGGAACATTGTCTGTTCCCATTTTACCATCATACAATAGAGCATTGGTTTTTGATTTAAATGTTGCTGTCCCACACTGAATTGTATATTCACCATTGTAATTCCACCACTAAATATACTTTCTGAATATATTATGATAAGTTTTTCAATACTGGTTAATTAAATTTACTATCTAGCTTACATTATAAAACTTACTAGATCCTAGGGCTTCCCTGGTGGCGCAGTGGTTAAGAGTCCACCTGCTGATAAAGGGGACACGGGTTCGTGCCCTGGTCCGGGAAGATCCCACATGCCGTGGAGCGGCTGGGCCCATCAGCCATGGCCGCTGAGCCTGCGTGTCCGGAGCCTGTGCTTGGCAATGGGAAAGGCTACAACAGTGAGAGGCCCGCGTACTGCAGAAAAAGAAAAAAACAAAAAAACAACAACTTACTGCATCCTAGTAGCAAGAGCTTCCTGTATCATCTGACATTTGAAATAAAAACAATCATGTCTTTGGCACTAATTTTACAGATTTCATGTTGAGCAAGGAAGCAAATTGTATAATTTGCAACACGGTTTTCCAAACACGTTCAACATTTCAGCCAAGGATCAAACCTGCATCCCCTGAGTTGGAAGAAGGATTCTTAACCACTGGACCACCAGGGAGGTCCCTATTTTATTTTTTGATGGTTCCCGAAAGTTATTTTACTTTGAATATACAGGAAAAGAGATCCACAAACGAGAAGCTATGTTCTATGGCTATGTCTTTTAAACAATGTTTTGCATTTACAAAAATTTTTTTCTCTTGATTAAAAGCACCAGCTGAAGATACAGGCTGCTAAAAATATAAGACAGTGGGCTTCCCTGGTGGCGCAATATTTGAGAGTCCGCCTGCCGATGCAGGGGACTCGGGTTCGTGCCCCGGTCCGGGAAGATCCCACATGCTGTGGAGCGGCTGGGCCTGTGAGCCATGGCCGCTGAGCCTGCGTGTCTGGAGCCTGTGCTCCACAACGGGAATGGCCACAACAGTGAGAGGCCCGGGTACCACACACACACACACACACAAAATATATATATATATACATATATATATATATATATATATACATATATATATGTGTGTATATATATATATATATATATATATATATATATAAAACGTTACAAACCCATTAAAAGTATGCCAAACATGCTTATTAAAAACCCTTTAAGGAAACAAAGACAATACAACCAACAAATTTACCCACTGCGCCCAGTGGCCCTTTCCGATTTCCCTGCCTGCATTCCCAATAACTGGAACTGGGAGTGCTTACCCCAGTGGGAGGACCCTGGCCTCACCGACGGGCACTGTGAGGACCCAACAGGGGAAGGCTGCTATGCGTCTGTGAGGGAACCTGGCACCCCTGGACCAGTGCCTCCAGAACCTTAGACCCTGAGGGCCCCACTGCCGATAGGACGAAGTGGGAGGTGCACACGAGGGGTCTGACCAGCTTTCAATAATTTACCTGCCAACAGGAATCTTTCTGCTACCCCCTCACACCCCTTTGTGCTTAAAGTTTGGACCTTTACTTATCTGTTTTTTGTAAACACTTAGCTGTATGACACTAGCTGTAATGTCTCCCTGGGGCCTCCCTTGCTGGCTGTCTTAAGTTCTTATGATTGAGAAACTGTGAGGCTCTGAATTTGGACTCACAGGAAGGTATTTACAACAGCTTTATGTAATCGAAAGATGCTGCAGTGAAGGGGAGGGTCAAAGCCCGCACGCACACATGCATGCACGTACACACGGGTTGGCTTCCATAAAGCTAGAGTGGAATATTAAATATCAAGTACTGAATTTTTAACTGTACACTTAAGAACTTATCCTTAACTTTACATATACATAGATAACAGAGTGGTCACTAAACGCACCTTAACATCAGGACAGACGGTAAGTTTTGAGGTTCTTATTTCAACTGTTCTATGTACAAAATGCCCTAGAAGCAAAGAAAGGCTTCAAGAAATACGCAGAGACAAACATGATGTAAAGTGCGACTGGCCTCCTCATAGCGTCCCTGGAAGACGAAGAGCCTAAGCACTTGGAAAGCTGCCGTTAGCAGGCAGTGCGAGCTGACAGGGAAGCTGTGGTCTGCACTGATCCTCTCCGACAAACTGAATAGTACCTCTTGGTGTCTACGTCCTTCCCTTATATACACACTCACCAGGTTGGTCACCATGAAGGCCCACAGCTCCTGGTGACTGGTGAGCCGCAAAGCTGTGGTGAACTGGGCTTTAGCATTGTCCATGCAGTTGACACAGACACAATACAAGCCCGGCAGTGTATGCTGAGTGGTTGGAGCAGAGCCAGGGGGGTTGCTGGCACAGCTGACAGACCTGGGACACCTCCTGCATGCAGTGGCCTTATGTCCTGTCACGAGCCTGCACGTGATGATGTGTGCTCAAGCAGGATTACTTGGAAGGAGGACAGGATGGGGCTGCAGTAGAGCACCTTGTGCTTCTCCAGCTACATGAGGACCTTGTCTGTGGACTTCTGCACTTTCTCTAAGTAGCCGGCTTGCATGGAGTGCATCACAGTCACCAGGTAGAGAAGCAAGCACATTTGTCCCTTGGGCAGCCAGTGGAAGAGGTTGGCGTGGTTGCTGGGCACTATCTTCTCATGTGCAGTATGGAGATGGTGTGGAGGCACTGCTGCAGCTGCTTCAGGTACAGCTTCACGGTCTTTACCTGCCCGGTACTCAGGTAGTGGGTAACCTGGAGCACCAAGAAGAAGACACACAGAGACTCTTTCTGGATGGGGTTCCCATGCCAGTTCTCAACTATCTGTCCACAGAGAGTCAGCAATGGGTGGACTTCCTGCAACTTACACTCCATCAGCTGCAGCATCCCTTTGCTGAGCAGGACCAGTGGCCGTGTGTACTCAGATCCCACCACCCGGAGGGTTCTCAGCCTCCACACCCAGGAGGTCGCAGGCTGACACCAAGTCCTCTTGGTCCTTGGGCCTCTTTTGTGTTGGGGGAAGAGGAATAAACTCCTGATTTCCTTCCCTCAGAAAAATGGACTCAGACATCCCAGAAGCCTTCCAGAAAGAGCTCACCTGCCTCGTGTGCCTGAATTACCTTCTAGACCCAGTCATCATAGGCTGTGGACACAGCTTCTGTAGGTCCTGTCTCTGTCTTCTCTGGGAGCAAGCTGAAGACCCTGCCAGTTGCCCAGTGTGCAGACAACGATCAGAGCAGACAAACCTCAAAACCAATTTTCTTCTGAAGAATCTGGTGTCCATTGCCAGAAAAGCAAATCTCGGGCAATTCCTGAACTCTAAGAAACATGTGTGTGGGACCCATAAGGAGACAAAGAAGATCTTCTGTGAAGCCAACAAGAGCTTGCTCTGTTTGGTCTGCTCTCAAAGTCAGGAGCACAGGGCTCACAGGCACCGTTCCACTGAAGAGGCTGCTGAGGAATGCTGGGTGAGTGATGTCTGTGTGAGCACTTAGAGAGCTGGAGGATGGTACAGCCAAGAGATTAAAAGGATATTACAATCAGGACTTCCCTGGTGGCACAGTGGTTAAGATTCCATGCTCCCAATGAAGGGGGCCCAGGTTCGATCCCTGGTCAGGGAACTAGGTCCCACATGCATGCCCCAAATAAGAGTGTGCATGCCAGAACTAAGTAGCCAGCGAGCCACAACTAAGACCTGTCACAACAAAATAAGTAAATTAAATATTTTTTAAAGAAGGATATTATGATCATAATGATGATTAAACCCTCTCTTTACTGAGTGCCAGGTACAGACCTAGGTAGCAATGACAAAGCTATGAAGAAAATCCTGCAGCATACCTCCCTTTATGGAACTTGTATCCAATGGCTGGGTGATAAAGTTAATTGAAATTCTTTGGGTGATACATTATTATGCTCAAGGCTCTATGAAGCCTTCATTTTGAGAAAGAGTCTTTGTCTCTAAAATCTATAAGTGCAAAAAGTGTTTTCCATTGGATACGGGTTTCCTGACTCTGGACAAAGAAGGAAGATGCAGTACATTGGAATCAGCAGGCAGCGAACATCACTACACCCAAATTCTGATGCAAGATGCCAAGCTACCTGAAAATTAGCCATGCTCAAGAAAATCCTGTTCCTTTCCCGAGATCTAAGATTCCCTGATGGTGTGTGGTTCTGTAGTGTGGAATCTTCTAAAAGTGATCTATAGTGAGGCAGAATAGGGAAATGTGGTGATCTGTTCCCGTCCTTCTAGTCTTCCTCTAGGTCCTGTACCTGACCTGGTTCCCACCTCAGGATCTCCACCTACCCCACCCTATTTACCCTTCAAGTCTGTCTTCAAATCCCACTCCCTTACACTAGCCTAAGTTTATACTTCATCTTATCTTCCTTTAATATACTCCCTTTTTTCCCCTTTCATTCACTGACCCAAATTTTAACTACAATTCCTGGAGCATTTATTCAGTTCCTTGCTCCCTGACTATAGCCTTCATAAGAGTAGGCATGATGTCTGTCTTGTTCATGGCTACTCCTCAGTACCTAAAACAAGTGTTAATAAATAAGCAACAAAATAATCAAGGAATGTATTCAGATGTATTATTCACAGTATTGAAAATATGTTTACAGATTGAAAGGCAGAAAGTCTCAAATCACAGTGACAAAATTCCAAGTCAAAATATTGTTTGCTAGTAGATATGAATTTAATCATCTAGAGTGATTGCAGGGAATCCCATATAAATCTTAGACCGACAACATTTTATTTTCATTCTTAGCTTTCCATTTATTCCTGCCTGTTCTCTCCTATTACTGGCTAATTAAAAGTCTTACTATTCACCTATATTAAAATTTTCTAGTTCAGGGCTTCTTCAATATCAGAACAATTGACAGTTGGGACTGGTTTTTTCTTTCTTGTAGGTCTGCCTTGTAGGATGTTTAGCAGAATCCTTGGTCTCTACCCATGAAATATCAATGGTAACTTCCAATTCTGACAACCAAAAATTTTTCCACATATCAACAATTGCCCTCAGAAAGAAAAAATCACCCCCATTTGAATCCACTGCACTGGTTGATGGAAAACCGTAGATGAGACATTGATAATGATGAAATAATATTTGTATTTTTAGGTATGACAAGAAAATTTAAACATAAAATTCTCTTCCTGTGTTTGTTTGGGCCTCCTCTCTCCCTCCCTCATGTGCAGTGTGCATCTGCATTCCACACTAACTAGACCTCCTCAAACATGGGGGTGCCCACTCGAGCATAAAGATCCTTTGCTTCCCTTTCTTCTAATGTTGGCAATGTAACTTCTTGAAGAAGAACATTCTTTCTCAACTCTGTAAGGGATCATAACGACTTGCTGCTAACTTTGTATGAGTTACCTGGACTGTGTATCTTTGGTGAACTTTATATAAAATATCAATATGTCATTTTGATGTATGATCCCTTTGTCCTGAAAAGTTATGTGACTGTTCCTTCCATTTCTAACAGGTGGAATAGTTCTCAAAGCCCCTGAGGGTCTGTCTCCTGGGTTATACTCCTCAGTTTGGCTTGAGTAAAATGCTCTTTTTTTCCCTTACCTTGACTGTTAATTGAATTTTCATTGACAATAAGATCCATAAAATAGTTTATATAGATATGCTAACTGATTCCTAAAGTTGTATACAAAATCTAGAGCATGTAAGGCAGTAACACAGAGGATAGTGGAAAACTTGCTTATAAGAATATAAACATATAAACAAATAAATAATAATATGGAAGAGAAATACAAATTTAAAATAGTTATACAGTACAGCCACACATTTCCTAAAAAAAGACATACTTTTTGATATATACAGAATTACAGATTTGCGCTCAAGGATAGGATGTTGAGGGGAATAATAGACTCTATGGTATGTTTTTACCTGGTTGATGAAGAACAATGTTACTACAGAATTGTTGAGAAATGATGTCAGATTAGTCTGAACATTTACTGAGGCAATGGTTCCTTCACTCCATATGAGAAGCTTCCCTGGACTCTAACTCTCTAGAAACTGTGCTGATCTTCCAAGCACATGGCTCTACAAATCAGACAAATTTTTCTTCATCATCCTTTTTTGATTTTTACAGCCTGCTTCCTTTCAGTAAATGTGATTTTTCTACTTAAAAGGATTATGTTAATGCAGGTTAGTTGTGGATGTTTCCCAGGTATCTTGGAAATGAACCATCGGTGAGGGGAGAAACTCACATAGGAAGAATTCCTCCTGGCTGCAGATAAAGTAACACAGAGTGAATGATGCTTTTCCTCAAATGGGATTGAAGGAAACAATTGCTACTTATCTCCTTTCCACATAGCAACAAGTCTCTCTTCTTCCAGTGTTTTGTAGATTTTCTTCCTATCTTTTGAATAAAAGGTACTTCCTTATGATTTTCTCTAGTAAGAAAACAATAAACTTAAGCCCTTCCCTTTAAAACAGTGGCATGCTTGTACAATTCAGAGTCCCCCGAAGTTTGAACGTTTTCATGCTCTAAAAGACAAATGTTTTAGGTGAACAGAAATTAAATCTTATAAAAAAGATAGAAAATTAAGAGATAAAATGTTTAAAAAATATAATAAAATATCAAAGAGATATGAGGAAATTTGATCAAAATCACACATCAGGAGTTGAGCTGGGGACGAAAATCATATTTTCTGCATTTTTCATTATCTAATAACAGGAACTATATTTAACATAATCTTGAATCCTTAGTCACTAGCAAGGAATCAAAGGAAAGCCAACAGGAGGAGAACCTGGGCAGTCATCTCCGCTAATTCTTAGTATCTTTAGCTGCAGTGATAAAGGTCAACTATATGGTGCTGGTAAAATCGAGCTCACATGGTAAGCACTCAGTTTATGCTTTCAAAGTAACATTTATTTCCTTTATTTTGCCATTATTCCTCTCATTTTCCTTAATGTTTCTTTAAAATTATAGCTTTCCCAGGAATTTGTCATGGGCCATGTTCTCTTCTCACTTTATACATTCTCTGTTTTACATGTTTATCTCCCTTTTTAAACTACACATATGCTGAATTTTCTGTATCAGTCTTTTTATTTCCATTGATAATCTTCTCTGAAGAATTTTTTTTTTTTGAAGAATCTTCTTTTGAAATTCTCTGACACAAAAAAAGAAAACAAAAGTGACCAGCTAAATAAATAAATAACCTCTTCTGGGGATGAGAAGACTCACATGATGGGTTTAACTGGCAATGTTCCCAGTGGTCTCACCTTGATTTCATTACTCAATTGTAAATATGACCCAGATGACATTAATTCTAATAAAGGTCATCAAAACTGAAAGATGTAGAAATGTCTTTAGAATAAGAAATTCTTGATATTATAACTAAGAAAATGTATCCAGTACCATTTTCCTCACCTTCCAATCAAAGACAAGTCCAAAGGCCCATAGTAGCTAATTCTGCCAGTATGTACAATTAAATGCAAACTAAATAAGAAGAATATTAGCTAGAAAATTTTCTTTGAAAAGGGGCAAAATTAAGCTTATGAAATTCAAGGTGTAATGACTGTTGCTCACTGAAATTTTAGTGTCAACAGAAAGCACTCAGGAATTTTAGGTGGGAATGGAACGAAGTGATGAGTTGAAGGCAAATAAAGTAAAATTACACAATCTGAGATCACCTGGAGAGATGCAGTTTGTCAAAAGAAGCTGATAAAGAAATTTGTTAGTTAATGAAGGGCTACATGAAACAGGGGAGAAGAGTAGAGAGAACGTGTTCTATGAAAGCTAGGTAATATAGATGGACAGAATAAGGGCACATTTCTGATAAGTATTTCCAAATTTGGAGAATCAATTCTGACTCAGTCTTCTATTTCAGAGATTCAAAGATAAGTAGATATTCCTTGTCCATGACCCTTAGGAGCCAGATGCTGAAAAGGTAAACACTCGACATCTTGACGATGGTGAAAAGCACAGTTTACTCTTCTGGAGAACTCATTCCTGGTTCTAACCCAGGACACTATGACATCGTTCTTGTTGAAGATCAGTTTATTTTCATGGAACATAACCTCATGTATATTTCTTCTGCTGTTCCTGTCGTTGAATTTTTGTCTTCTAAACCAAACCAAACCAAACCAACAAGAGCTTTTAATGTACATCCAGCACTTCCAGATAAGTTTTGAAGCTTGGTGTGTCATGTGCCTAATCTTGACCCAATAGGGTGGAAACACAACTGCTTTGGAACACAGTACATTATTTTCTTACACTTAGATCCCCTTGCTCAGGATATTTTCTCAGGATGGCTAAGAGATGGCATCAATAAGCTCTTTTTTGTGCACTTAGAAAAAAGCCAGTTATTGAAGATATCAATCTTCCTCCTGATTACCTGTTATATATGAACGGACACGTGAAAGAAAAACAGCCTCTGGGGACTTCCCTGGCGGTCCTCTTCCACTTCAGTGTTCCATCCTTGGTCAGGGTACTAAGATCCCGCATGCCACTCAGGGCAGCCCCCGCTAAAAAAAAGAAAGAAAAAAGAAAAACAGCCTCTGAGTCACAGTCTTTGTTAGAGCAAATCAGCCTCCCCCCTAACTCATTTGAGAGATTTTCACTTGCCCTGAGTATCTGAAAGAAGTGAACTCCCAGTCTCATGGAATTTAGCACATTACAGTTTATGCAATTTTTTCACATTTCAGTCATCATTTATCCCATGACCATACACCAAGGTATTTTCTTTGTTTTTCTTTCTTGGTTTCTTTCTTTTCTTTGTTTCCTTCTTTATTCAGTTTCTTTTTCTTCTTTCTTACAGGGTATATGTATCACTCTATTTCTAGAAATGTGAATTCTCAATCATGTGTGTTACTCTTGCAAATGCAAATCGGTTTTGCTTTTGTCAGTGCATGATGTTTATATCACTTCATGCTAAGTGATTTTATATATATGCCTATTTAAATCCTGTCTCATGAAAGACAAATATCATGTGATACCGCATATATGTGGAATCTAAAAAAAGGGAACAAATGAACTTATCTACAAAACAGAAATAGAGTTACAGATGTAGGAAACAAACTTATGGTTACCAGGGGGTAAGTGTGTGGGAGGGATAAATTGGGAGATTGGGATTGACATATACACACTACTATATATAACATAGATAACTAATAAGGGCCTACTGTGCAACACGGGGAACTCTACTCAATACTCTGTAATGGCCTATATGGGAAAAGAATCTAAAGAAGAGTGGATATATGTATATGCATAACTGATTCACTTTGCTGTACACCTGAAACTAACACAACATTGTAAATCAACTATACTCCTATAAAAATTTTAAAAATAAAAATAAATCAATACAAATAAATCCTGACTGTCTCATTCTAAGTCTTGTTTTCTGTTTCCCATCACTAGGAATATTTATCTTCCACTAATATATATTTGCCATCCTAAGGAAATCTCAAAATCCAAACTATAGAATAAAATTACAGTATAGTCATTTCAAGTCTCAAAATAATAGAATTTCCTCGGCCTATGAATCTGGAAATCAGTTTATTTCTTACATTTTGTTGACATTATGATTTATTATTTTCAGTCCTATTATGTTACCTGTATTTTGGAAAACTTTGTTAATGCCAGAAAAATATTGTTTATATTTGCTCTTTCATTTATTTATCCATTCATTCACCACATCTTTATAGTATTCTATGTTTTAAGCATGTGTAAGATAGTGGGAATATAGTAATTAAAAAAATACTGTCCTTACCTTCTTAGTATTTTCAGTCTAGTAGTATCCAAGCATCTAAGCATCCACCAATTTGATGAGAGAAATGGAGAGAAACATA
The DNA here is from genome assembly GCF_951394435.1 of Stenella coeruleoalba. Lineage (NCBI taxonomy): Eukaryota > Metazoa > Chordata > Mammalia > Artiodactyla > Delphinidae > Stenella > Stenella coeruleoalba. The sequence continues at coordinate 144,048 of NW_027646108.1, read as the reverse complement.
TGGTATCCTGGGCACATACTTGGCCTTCAATAGACAATGGGGGTCAACTAAATTACTTAATTCAGTAAGGGGACATAGCAGGAATGGGGTGAAACCTAGAAGCAGTGGCCTTATATTCTGATAGAATTCTCATTCTTATTCAGCACATTTCAACATAAGTACACTTTAAAAATTAAGGTTAAATTGGATATTTAGCAAAGTTTACAGTGACCAGTATCCTACTCTCAGACAGAAAAATCTGCTTCTCAGGTGGTAGGACAAAGATTTAAGCACCAATGCTACCTAGCCCTCTCTCTGAGAGTCATGAAAATTATTGATTTTAATGAGTCAGGGTCCCAGTACATGAAAGTTAGACAGCTTTAATAGACACGCTACTGTCAATGCCAATCTGGCAACACAGGCAGGACAGGGCCACATTTTCAACTCAAAAAGAATAATGCATATGTGTGCCAGGTGAAATTAGATGTATAATCAAAGAAATATTGTGCCAGACCATGCCATATATAGGTATATATGGAACTCTGTTTAATCAATAACATATTATCTATCAATATATCAAGTTCTGAGTAATCTAATTTCAAAAACTGTGGAATGGTGAATGTACATATAGAAACGGAGGAACATTTTAGGTTTAAATCTGGACAATGGTTCTCAAAATTGACTGCACGTTAGAATCACCTGGGGAGTTTCTAAAACTCCCCAGTTTTAGGCTATGCCCCGGAACATTACATCAGAACTTCTCTGTTGGGACACAGGCATTGCCGTTTTCCAAAAATCCTCACGTGATTCCAACGCTCCGGCAAGTTTGAGAATCAGTGGTTTAAAATTCTTCACACGTCCCCTACTCACCTCAAGGTGGAAGATTTGAATGATCAGGCATCAACACTTACCATTTGTTTTTTTCTTCCCTTTGCTCTACCTCAGTGATGATCAGGCTTTATGTGCCCCGGGAATTACTTCATAGCATAGCAGACTCAAGTCATAGTTAATTCATCCCGTATCTTGTTAATGGGTGTGTGGGGAGGAAAAATTTTTCTTTCTTCTCTTCTAGATTCTTTGGCTGCTCTAATAATTAAATGGACATATGGCAGATCAACTGGGGAAAAACAAATTTAATTCGTATGTATGGGAGCTCATAGAAAAATGAGACTCAGAGAAGTGACCCAAGTAGGCAGCTTTTATACCTTTTAGACAAAGAAACAATACATTTGTGAAAAATTGACAAAACAAAGAAGTTTTCTCTTAGGGTATTAAATTAGTAAAATAACACAGTTTGTTTATGCAGCCTTCTTAGCTTTCAGTTTCCTATCTTTGGTGATTAGAATATCTTTTTACATTCTGTTAACAGGAGGATACCTTTTGTATGGGAGATTTATTTCCTGCTTTCAGGGGGACAACGAAGGTTCAGAGTGTCCTTCTTGGTTGTCTCTTAAGTATAACCAATATGTCAAAGTGGCACATTTTGGGGTGGCCTGCACTGAACCACATCAAGTGATAAGTTCAAATGTACTAGGAACACATCCTATTACCACCATATGCAAAATTTTAGATCTTCACTTCCTGACAATTATGAATTCACTACACTCTAATCTTAAATGATCACACTTAAAATTATGAAGAGGTGATTAAGAAGCATCAGAAGTTCTGGTTAATGTGTAATGCAGATGCACACCACACATTGTGGAGAGAGGAGGCCTAAACAGACACTGAAAGGGAAATTTATGTTTAATTTCTCTTGTCCTGTCTTAAAATATAAATTTTATTTCATCAGTAGTTACAGAGGACAAAAGCAATTTTCAAAGAAGCTGGACGGGGAGCAGGCACTAGAATGGGAAGAGGTGGGTGTCAAAGGAAAGCTCCACTTGATGACTGGTACAGGGCGCCCCCAGCTGGTTCCTCTGACTGTCATACTTTACCAAGATTTTTTAAAATACAAAATATTTAAAAAAAAATAAAAATATTTATGGGGTCAGAGCAAGAGTACAAATAGAGGTCCACATACCGCATGTCAAATATTTAAAATGTCTAACTACGGCTAGCAAACTGCTAGTAAATATTCTTATCCTCACACTCTGGCAAATATTTAACTTCATAGAGACATGGAAGCCTGGTTGATATTTATAGTTGTTGGGCCTTGTCATGGTGCTGACATGGTTCACCTGGGGAAAAGCAATCCAGGGAGGAAAAGCTCAGCAGCCCCCAGTTCAGGTGGGAATTTGGGAGTTCCTGATAGGAGAAATTCTAGGAGGTAAAAAAATGTGCAGACTCCTCTACCTGTAGGATTGGATTGGGTGTATCTGGAGAAGACCAGAGAAATGCTCCACTGCCCAGACACAGGCAACTCTTCCACCCATCACTGCTTTTTTTCTCTGAATTTAAGAAGGAAGGACTTCCTTGGTGACCAGTGGCCAAGACTCCACGCTCCCAATGCAGGGACCCCAGGTTCGATCCCTGGTCAGGGAACTAGATCTCACATGCTGCAACTAAGACCCGGCACAGCCAAATAAGTAAATAAATAAACATATTTAAAAAAAAAAAAAGATGGAAGAATGTTCTGTTCAGCGACCTTGACAGAAAAAGTGCTCTGCCCCCATCCCCACAACTACTAGGCTCTCACTTCCCTTCCTTCCGAATTCCCATAGTCCACACCTTGCCCATTTTACTGACTCCATGCAGTGATGTTGGAGGGTCAGGAGAACTGGGGGACTTGCTGCTTCCAAAAGGTAACAATCCATTTTGCCCACACTCTGCCCCATGAATAGTTACCTGCTCAGCTGGGTCTCCTCCTGCTGAGGCCCTGTCCTATGGCCCCAGAACCAAAAGGCACCTCCTGCCCTATCCCTTAATAGCTAAACCCAGGAAAACTCCCAGACCTCAAAGGAAGCAGAGGAATGGTGACCTCTTAGGGGAATCATGCATATGCACAAAGTGGGACATCCTGGAAAATGGGGCTCCCTCCCTCCATCTCTCATCCAGCTCAGACTGTTGCTGGACCCAAGGGTTTCTGCATAGCCAAGGCAGTGCTCTAAGAACGCTGTGCCAAGCTCTGAGCTGATTCTTCAGAATCCACAGTTTGGTTTTCCGTGACTGCACGAAGAATATTTGGAACCAGTGGTAAATAGGATGGAGGTTTGCTCAAGGTGGCAAATAACTCCCCGCATAAACAGAGAAGTAAATGGACTGAGACATAAGTCGATATAAACTCCATACATGAGTACAACGCCTCTTCCCTTCCCTTGGCCCAGAGGGTCGCTGAACTGGGGCATCTCATCCTTTCTCTACTGTTCCCCCTTAGCTGGCATAAGGAGCGCCAGGCAGAGAATCTCCTGTTCTGCTCTCGCTGGGAAGCCTTGGGGGGCTTGATATGGAGTGTGAGGGACAGCAGAAATCTCCATTCTGGTGGCCAAAAATGCTGTTACGTTAAAGTCTTACACTGAAATACAAAAATAAATCAATCAATAAAGCGCATCCTCCAATACAGAATATAAACAAACCTCAGGTAAAACATTTCCGACTTTTCCAACAGGTTTTCTAAAGTCACTAACTGATGAAATAATGTGTTCTAGCTTTTTTGTAAGTTGTAAAAGTCCTTGATGTCCAGAAATTTAGATATACAGGTGGCATTCATGGGTGGGTTTGTTGTAAAATCTGTGTCTCTTGATGAGATGATGTTTGTGGAGCTGTGTTTATGAAGATTAGCCAGGGTGTTAAATAGATCTTTCCCTCTGATTTTAAGAGATCTAATTACCCATAGTAGCACCCATCCAAAGACCTCTGAAATGTACTCACTTGAAAGAAGTGGGTGTGGTCTTCAAGGACTCAATATAAGGAGATTCAAGGAGCCAAATTCATTCTTCTTCCGAACAGAGTGATGGTGTTTGGAGCTCACCGACTACAGTGACTTCTGAAAGCTTCCATTACCAAACTTGGAAGCCTTGATCTTGAGCTGACTTCACATTATTACTTCCCCAGCAGGCATTGATAAGACTACATATATATATTCCTTAGGTAAATACACAGTTTACATAAGGGGAGTCCATGCTACTTTCCCAAAACAAAGAATAATATAATAATCTTAATTTATCAGCAAACTGAGGTAGTTTCTATGGAATGCTCTCATTTGTCAAATTTTAAAAATTACTACATTCTTTCAACCATTTTTATGAATTATTTTGCCATCTTGTCTTGCTATATATTTTTGGAATAATTTGATGATTTTAGGTCTATTATCTATGAATTCCTTGGTTGTTTATATAGATTATAAGGACTCAGAAAGTAGTTTCCAGGGATCGGGTAATTTTTTACTTAGTGTAGATCCTACGAATGGGTTAGGAGCATCTTGTTCTGCTCATATAAATGTATTACAAGTGGTAATATGTGTGTATGCTAGAGAATATTTGGCAAAAGATAAGTAGATGGTGCAGTAAATTATCTGAGAAAAAAATTGTTTTTGAGTGTTGGTAAATGACTCTTCAGAAACCTCTGACTTAGAGCAAGCAATAATGAAGGTGTCTAAAGAAAACTGACATTTGTAACTGTGCATAAGTATCAGAAATTAGAGTGACCATTCATGTGGTATAGAAATTCAGATCAAATAAATATTTTTTACAAAATAAAAGTTTAAAAGCATTATTTGTTTTCTGGTGTTGATTTTCATTACATGAGAGTTACATCATTTCACAATGGGAAGGACTTCTTGATAATAGTTCCAAAGAACTTAGAATAATCCCTTCTCCTTAACTTTTTGTTTTTAAATACAAGGATGTCAATAATAAAGGTAGGATGACAAATTTTAAAACTTACTATACTCATATAAGAAGACTGAAATCTGACCCACTTTTATAAAGATTAATCCTATTAACTCATATATTCAGAAATTGATTTTTAATGGTGATTTCTGTTTGAGATAAAGGATATCAAAGGAGAATATTCAGTTTGTGACTGTGTCTTGTATATGCACATTTTCATGCACTTTAATCAGTGAGTTGCAATAAAGGCAGTTTCTAGATCATGGGTGAGGGACAGACGAAGTGGCATTGTGTACATTTCTTCGTTTTTACAATCGTGTTTTTTTTTAATTTTTTATTATCTCTTATAAGGATGCTGTTTTATTAGCCATTACATCCCCAAGCTGATAGATTGTTCCTTGAACTGTAAATTTACCAGAAAATGCTTGTTGACTCAATTATCATAGTTAATTGGAGAACATGTTGCTTGCATTTTGTCTCATCTTGGAAACCTATGACTTGTGGATTTTAATTTGGTCAAAAGTGTGATTTCTGGCTCCCACATTTACCAGCAGGGTAATTTTGAACAAGAAATCCTGATAGAATGGTTGTGACACTTAAATGAAATAATGAAAGTAGAAAAGTTTAATTAACTATGCTCTTTTAAGTCAATCACTGGCTGGTACTATTACTGATTGGTTTTTCAGACCAATTAGGACACACCGCCTGGAGCTATAAATGAATGAAATGAATGAATGAAACTCCAGATGTGCAAGCTATTTGGAAGAAACTAACACCGCAACAAAACTGATTTTCTTATATGCAGAAGGAAAACTGTTGGAGAGGTGGATGACTCTTGGTTAGGAAACCTTTATAGGAATTTAAAAACTGATTTTGACTGGAATATTCTTTTCTCCCACAGAGACGATTTCCTTCAGTAAAGAAATAAGCAATCACAATATCTAGCTGTTTGACAATGTGAGAAGTTTGACGTGTAGACATGACCATCAAGATGTTTCTCTGAATTCTGAAGGATCCAAATGTTTTTTGGTATGGTCCACTGTATTGTGAAAGAATTATTATTATTTTTTACTTGAAGTATAGGTGATTTACAATGTCAGTGTTAGTTTCAGGTGTACAGTAAAGTGATTCAGCCATATTTTAATTTAATTAAAATATGATTTTAATTTATTTAATTCATAATTTAATTCAGCCAATATTTTAATGTATTTGAAACATCATAAAACATCACTGATGTGCTCCCCGAGGAGCGGCGGGGATGCACAGAGGCGCAGGAGGAGAAAGAGGCGGGGAAGAGGAGGGGAGTCGCCGCTTCCCAAACACTCTCCGGGGGGCTGTGCGCGACGCCCGCCGCCGGGAGTCCCGACCCGGCTGCCCTCGGCCCCTTCCCTCCCGCGCCTGCAGCCCGGGAACAAAGTTGCCGAGAAACAGCGGGCCGAGGGCGCAACGGGGCGGTGCTCTGGCCTCTGCGCGCGCCGCTTGTGGTAGGCGGCGGCGCGGCCCGAGAGGAGGCAGCAGCAGTTGGAGGGCTTGGCCGAACGCAGTAGACGTAGCCTCGGCGCGGCGGGAACGGCGGCCGAGGCGACCCGACTTCGCGGCGCCCGGACCTGAGCCCGTCCTCAGACGGCAGCCGCGGTGCCCGAGTGCTTCCCTGGGGCACCGGGCGGCGCCGCGAGTCCCGGAGAGGAGGGGGCGATCCTCCGCGCTGAGGAGCGGGAGGCTGGTGCCCCCCAGCCCCGCATCCTACCTTCTCACCGAACTCTCTAAAAATAACTCCGGCCCGCTGGGGCCGGGAGGAGCCACAGCCGCAGTCCCCGAGAGAAGCCGGGGAGGCGTGTAGAGCCAGGGTCCGGAGGGAGCGTTCCCGGCCGCGCGGAGCGAAGTTGGCGGAGGAAGCAGGAGCTCCCGGCCGCCGGGCGCCGCGCGACCCTCGCCCCGCCGACCCCCTGCCGCTGAGGTTTGGCTGATTGGGCCGAGGCGGGCAGGCGGAGCACGCAGGGCAGAGGCGGCGGCCGAGGGCGCAGAGACACCCTGGCCCGGGCCGCGGGGGCAGATGGTGTCCTATGTGGATAACAGCTTCCGCCAGGCGGTGATGGAGAACCCAGCTGAGAGCACCCCCCCCCCCCAGTTGCTGACTGGATAATGACGCATTGTCGTAAGCGTTAGGATGGTAACGACAGGGGATCGTGCTGCCAACCGTCTTCAGAAAAATAAGCCCTCCTGATCCTCCTGATCAGACAAGATCTAACGCTTGAAAGAGTTGCTTCGCATGTTAGGTATTGGATGCCATTCAAATCCAAATGCTCTCCTTCTCTGCCGCTGTTACTGTTTAATGAGGGGAGAAGAGAATAAAATAGACTCTTCCACTGGCTGCCTTGGGACAAGGCCCAGGAATGGCACCTGGTACCGTTATTTATTTTTTTTCTGACGGAGCCGTCACATCTGGGGATCGTAGATAGATTGCACATATTTATCAAACGTGTGAAAGATGGATGATAATTTTACAAGGAAACTTAATTTCACAGTGTCTCCAGAAAGTTCCTATTTTAAAGGGTTGCTTTATCAAAAACAAGGAATATCCTGCTTTGGTCGTGTTGCACTGCCTCGCATGGGCCTTCTGCGTCTGTTTGTTTTACAGTTGTCAATCAGTCAGTCTTCTGCGTCTGAAAATGCACGTTCCATGGCTTCCCTGGTGGTGCAGTGGTTGGGAATCCGCCTGCCAGTGAAGGGGACACGGGTTCGATCCCTGGTCTGGGAAGATTCCACATGCCACGGAGCAACTAAGCCCATGCACCACAACTACTGAACCTGCGCTCTAGAGCCCACGAACCACAACTACTAAGCCCACGTGCCACAACTACCGAAACCTGTGTGCCTAGAGCTCATGCTCTGCAACAAGCCACTGCAATAAGCCCACGCACCACAATGAAGAGTAGCCCCCCTGCTCGCCACAGCTATAGAATGCCCACACGCAGCAACAAAGACCCAATGCAACCAAAAATAAATACATTTATTTAAAAAAAAAAAGACGATATTTTTAGGCTGTACGAAGATGGGCAATTAAAAGAAAAAATCTTACTGGAATGCATAAGGCTGGAAGCACACTGTGAACTTGCTACTATAGCTTTTTATGGTCTGTGGTGAAGAGAAAGAAGTGGTGGAAAATGCAGGCTCTTTTGCCTGTACAGCTACAGTGCCTTAGGAGAGGTGCAAGATGGCCACTATGCAGTGTCCTTAGTTTGCAGGGCCAAGAAGATGAAGCAACAAGGTACACGGCTGGTGTCCAGGGGCCCAGGCAGCCCCACGTTTGGACCATTCCCTGCCATCAGAAGCAAGCAGTGTCCATACCATCCAAGCTAAGGCAGAAGCCAAAGGACCATCAAAGTTCAGCAGCGGGATGAGAATACCTGAGAGGTACAACATTCTATGGCAGCTGTCCTCGTGGGAAGGTCCACTTCAGAGGCTGCTAGGAGGCCTGGTTGTCATGGTAGAAAGCATCTGGCAGCTTGAGAAATGTGTCATTTCTAGGAGATAAAAGCATCTCCACTGAGGACAGGCCCAGCCCAGATTGTTGCTTGGCTGGGAGCTTCTGTGGTTTCTGGGGTGGAGGGTCAGATAAAGTCACATTTAGCAAAGTCTTCAGTAGTCATGGGCTCACAGATTGAATACCATGCATTGGTGAGGAATTCCTCGCAGGACTCAAGAGATGCAGGTGCCTCTAGCTTTAGCCCCAGGGGATCACAGTCAAGGGTGTGCGGGAGACTGGTCTCTGCAGCTGGGACAAGACTCTTAGAGGCATAAGAGTGGTCCAAACTTAAAATCTCACAGAAGTTCACGGGGGCCCTGCAGTTCCCAGCATCGTCCCTGGGAAACACTCTCACAGTCCCAGGAACGTTGGGAGGAATCAAAGGGAGGCTGTCAAGGACACTGGATGTAATACCCTCCAGAGATGGCAGGCATGGGCCAGGGTGCATCACATTTTCGGGATCCAATGGAGGACCCAAGGGTTGAAGATCAGGGGCGCAACAGCACCCGGAAGGCTTAGAAGGATGCTGCAGCCATGGGCTCAGCAATGCAGGGTTGTCCATCAAGGGATCGCCGGCAAACGGGAGCTGAGCTTCGAAGTCCAGAGATGGGTGTGTTGTGTCTAAGGACAAGCGCCTCTTAGTCCGGGCCTGGACAGTCGGATCCTGAGTCCTCTCTTCCCGAGGACGACGACGAGGACTGTATCGTCCAGGTAGGGGGAGACCCGCAGCAGATGGACCTGCAGTCAGCGGCGGAGTCAGGCTAGGCTCCGTGGAGCTGTAGGAAGCCGCAGCCCCGAACTGGGCAGCAGAGCAAGAACCCCGGGCCGGCAAGGGGGTCGGGGATGCAGGATCCACAGGGGCTCGACAGTGGGTCCCATGGCAGGCAGCCACTGGCGGACGGCAGTGCGAGGCGCTGCGGGACGGACAGTGCCTCCGGCGGAGCGTGTGTGCCCCAGGTGAGCGGACCTCCCTCCAGGCGTTCAGGAACTGGCTGCTGGGCTCCGTGGGCTGCGTGTGGTCCACAACGGTCTGGTCCTGCCCGCGTTTCCACAGCTTGTAGCGCTCCGGTTGCAGGATGTGCACGAAGGCGTCCATGGAGAAGGCGACCTGGGCCTCCCCACAGCTGCACTACGATGCCACTTTGCCATAATCGATTCAGCGCAGGTAGGCGAAATTGATGGCTTCTGCGCAGTTAAAACCATGGTTGAAGCCAGAGTGGTAGCCATAGGGAAACGTCACTATGAACTCTCCAGCCTCCTGAGTGACCCGACCGAAGGGGATGCCGTTGTCCTGGAGGACCGTGGGCGAGATGAGAGCCACCTTGTGCCACAGGAAGGCCTCACAGCACCGCGAGCTGCCCGGGAAAAGCTCCCTGGCCAGGCGTTCCAGGCGCCGGCCGTGCTCCAGGGGCACCGCATACCAAGTCTTGGGCTCCCCAAAGTGCAGGTAGTTGATGCTGTAAAGTTCCATGTCCTCCACGTGCCAGGCGAAGGCGGTCTTCCACATGCCGAAGTAAAGGTAGGGGGTGTTGACACCCTCGATGACCACTCCGCACTCCTGTTCCAGCAGGTCCTGAATGGTTCCCAGGTGTCCAAGGCTCCATTGCGTTGTGTTTTCATCGAATGAGGAGCCACTGACGTCCGCACCATATACTGGTGAACCATAGGGGCGTGTTTTCCAATATTTTCGCTCCAGATCCTCAAAATTAGAGTAGAATGGAGTCTGGTGTGTTTCACTGTTTGTTAAGCGGCGATACTCGCTCACGGTCATGGCTTTCTTCTTTTTGTGGTGCTGAGTAAACACACCTGCCTGCCCAGAAATCACCTGCTGGAGGGGAGCGGCTATTAAGATGTCATCGATGTCATCGTAGGTCTCTCTGGCTTTCCAGTCCTGGGGTGGAATGATCTTAGCCAGGCCTGCTTGGATTCCATATAAGCAATGTATTTATTGAAATCATTAAACTCTTATTTGGTTGGATGAAATACCATTATGCTACAACTTGGGTTCTGGGCCCAGTTGGACTTAGACTTCATAGCAGACTTCATAGCTTTCATTAATAAGCAAGAAACTCTCAAGATTTTACTTATGTTCTGGATAGGTGAGGATGCTGGAAAACACTACTTTTTCAAAAATGGGTTGGAGTATATCAGCAGGAACCCCCAGTAGACTTTAATGCAATGAGTTGATAATATTTCTTAGGCTTGCTGATTCTGCAGGGGACTCCACACTGGGCAGAAGCCTTGCTCAGGACTGATGCTGGCTGAGCCTGCAAGTCTGTGATGTCCTTGGTCGACACTTGGCTCTGGCCTCTTGAGGTCTAGTGAATCACCCAGCCCTGGGTGGGTATCCCAAATGTAGTGTCTTCAGGGCAGTATTGGAAACAAAACCTAAGAAAAAAAATACAGACAGGTTGCAAACTAATGTTTGGAGATAGTTACTAGGGAACTACAAATAACACACCACCATGGAATATAATTGCATATTCAAAGAAAGGCTAAAATTTCATAAGATTGACAGTACAAGAAATGGTGTTGTTGTGAACAGTGGAAATTCCTGTACTCTAGTAAGGAGAATGGAAATCATTACATTCACTTTGAAAAACTATTTGGACAGTATCCACTAAAATTGAACTTACCCATGTGCTATGATTCATGCCTAGGATGTGCGTATGTCTGTGCAATGAAAGTCAAGTCCAAGAATGTTCAGAACAACATTATTTCAGTAGCCAAACACTGGAAACAACTCAAATGCCAGTCAACATTAGAATGGTTAAGTACACTGTAGTATATTCATACAATGGAATACAATACAGCAATGAAGATAAACAAGAACTACATGAAAATATAAGAATAATTCTTTAAACAGAATACTGAGCAAAATTATCCAGACTCAAAAGAATACCTATTCTTTGCTTCCATTTATATAAAGAGAAAAAGGAGGCAATGTAATCTATGTTAGAAGTCAGACCAGCGGTTACCTTTGTGAGAGAGAGAGGTTGTGAGTGGGGGTGTGAGGAAGTCTCTAGAAAAATGTGAATATTCTATCCTGAAGCCAGGTGCTGGTTACACAGCCATCAGAATGGTTCATTGTCATAAATCATCAAGTTATGATGATATTTACAAATTTCTGTGAAATATTTTTTTAATTTATTTAAATTATTTAAATAAATTTTAAAATATAGTTTAGGGTGAAAAGCATTAAAGGATACAGATATCTTTCATCGTACCAAAAGAAAAAGCAAGGGTGATTAAAAATATATGAACTAAACATTCAATTGAAGAAGCTATAAAATAGAAGAAGAGAAAGAAGGGGTAGGAGTAAAAAATAACTAAGAATAAAGACAAAGTTAATGAAAGAAAACACATACAACACCAAACACTGATGACCAAAAGTATTCTTGGAAGAAATTAATGATAGCAATAAAACATGGGCATAACTGAGCCTAAGAAAGAAGGGGAAAATAAACCACTAGGAATGAAACAGTGCACGAAAGAATTTTTAAGATCTCAAAAGAGAATCTTAGGAGAAACGTGACAGCAAGATTTTCAAAAGATAAGAGAAAAGAATAATTTTCTGGAGAGGAAACATATCCAAAATGGATCCAAGAAACACCAGAAAGCTTGAATAATACCCCAGTATAAGAAGCTGTTTCAAAGTATGACCCCTAAAAGTCCAGGAGACACATCATTTTATATGTGAATCTAGAAAAGTTGAAAGAAACAGTTAACTCTTATTGTGCAAATTGTCTCAGTATAGAAAAAGTTGGAAAGCTACTCAGATGAGGCTATTCTTACCTCTGATAACAAAACGAAAAAGGAAAATAAAAAAATAAAGCTACAGGCCATCTTTATTTATAAGCATAGATGAAAACATAAAATGGAATGTTATCCAAAGAAATACAGCAATATAATAAAAGAATAATTCATCATGACCAAATAGAAAGGAAGGATGATTCAACATTGGAAAATTTAATGATATAATTCAGAATATTAACAAAGTAAATGAAAAATACCATCATCTTATAGGTACCAAAAAAGCATTTGATGAAATGCCAAATCCATTCATGATTTTACATTCTTACTTGCAAAGCATCAAGAGAAACTTGTTTTGTAAGATAAAGAATTTCAAGGTAAAAAATAGCAAGGATCATTCTTAACAGTGAAACAAAAGTAACATTCTCATGAAAGTTAGGAAAAAGACATGCATCAACATGAAAAGCTTCTCAACATCACTAATTATTAGAAAAATGCAAATCAAAACTACAATGAGGTATCACCTCACACCAGTTAGAATAGGCATTATCAGAAAATCTACAAACAACAAATGCTAGAGAGGGTGTGGAGAAAAGGGAACCCTCTTGCACTGTTGGTAGAAATGTAAGTTGATAGAGCCACTATGGAGAACAGTATGGAGGTTCCTTAAAAAACTAAAAATAGAATTACTATATGATCCAGCAATCTCATGAGTGAGCATATACCCAGAGAAAACCATAATTCTAAAAGACCCATGCACCCCAATGTTCATTGCAACACTATTTACAATAACCAGGTCATGGAAGTAACCTAAATGCCCATTGACAGACGAATGGATAAAGAAATCATGGTACATATAAACAATGGAATATTAGTGAGCCATAAAAAAGACCGAAATTGCGTGATTTGTTGAGACGTGGGTGGATCTAGAGATTGTCATACAGAGCGAAGTTATTTGAAAGAGAAAAACAAATATCGTATATTAACACATGTATGAGGAACCTAGAAAAATGGTACAGATGAACCGCTTTGCAGGGCAGAAGTTCAGACACAGATGTAGAGAACAAATGTATGGATGCCAAGTGGGGAAAACTGCAGTGGGGTGGGGATGGTGGTGTGCTGAATTGGGCGATTGGGATTGACATGTATACACTGATGTGCATAAAATTGATGACTAATAACCTGCAGTATAAAAAAACACATGAAAACAGCTAATACTAAACTTTCTTTAGGTTATTAGTATGGAAATACATTAAAATAAATGTTTCAGACATTACACAAAACTTCTAAATATCTTATATGTTCTGGTATAATGTTATAAGTCATAATACTAGTTATTACTTTAAAATGTATATTTCAGAAATAACTAAATTTCCTTGTCAATTGCATTATTATGAACTTTCATCAAATCTTTAACCGTGGTCATTTTTAAGTCTTTTGTCATTTACAAAGAGTACTGCATGTACTGTGATGCTTTTGCAAAAATGTTCCTATAAAAGGGTTTCATTTTCAAGGAATTCATGGAAAACACTTTGACAAGTACAGGTTTTTGGTAACTGACTATACTGTGGAACTGAACGAATGAGCATTTTCAGAACTCTAATGGCAAACTGATGAATTCATAACACTGCCTTACAAAATATCAAGAAGAAAAAAAAATTAATTACATGTGAATGAGAGAACTGATGAGGATGATAATAATTTTTGTGACTTTCTGTTTAAAAAAAAAAAAATCCCACAAGGACTCAGAGGCAAAAAATATACAAGTCAATTTTCACTGCAAAGTAAAGGAGCTGTTACAGTGGAAGATTACTGGACTGAATGTCACTATTATGACATAGTATGAGTGTGTTTCGTGTTTGGTAATTGCAATCATTGTTGCTTTTCTTGTGTTCATCCATTTACAATGCTTTCTGTCAGTTTATTTATCTCTTGTAAAAATAAACTACAGTGTGTGTGTGTGAAAACAAAAACATATTGAAAACAATGTCAAAAATAAATTTCACTATGTATACTCCATGTTCAACTTGAACTCTATGGAGCATATGTAATAGTAATAATTTTAGGACAGAAAATATGTGTACAAATAAAAAAAGAAAAAACAAACAAAGCAAACTATCTCATTAACCCAATTTCACGTGCTCCCTTAATACTGTTTCCTAATCCTGTTAAGCCCCCCTCATTTCCACCGTTCAAATATTCTTTGTTTCCCCTGTCTTCAAACTTCAAGCACACCTATTCCACCCCTCTTAGAATCCTTTGAATGTCCTAAGAGTCCCTAAGTGATCTGGCCCACCATCACCTCTTGATCTCACCCCTTTCTACCCTGCTCCTTGCTCTCTCATTCCAAACACATTCCTGGCTGTGTCTCAAAAAAGGCCGGTATACTCTTGTCTGATGGTCTTTGCACCCAGGCATCTCTCAAGCCTCAGCCCAAACATCAACTTCTCAGTGAAGTCTCCTCTGATATTCTTGCTTTGGATAAAAGAAGAGACAATTTTCCTTCCAAGAAAACAGGTACTCTCTCAAGAAAAGATTTCCAAATGAAACTTGAACTGATGGGCAGTACCCATGTATCTCTTCCAGATTCTACTCAAATCAGCCCCACCCTAACTCCATCATTCCTTATTCCACACAATTGAATGCAATCAGCTCTTCCAACTGTCTAGTAAAAGGCCTCATTTTTAATGTTATCAGCCCACAAAACACAGGTATTTTGCCTGAAATATTTTCTTTAAGATTTCTTGCAAGAAAATATATGAGATCGAAAGGTTATAAAAATTTCAGGATCCTTTTAGGTACAGAAGGTTTTCCCTGGGAAAGCTGCCAGAATGGGAGGAGGTAGCACAGTGGTCAGGGCATTAAACACCACTAGTATATGGTGAGCACAAGTACCAGGGAGAGGAGAAGAAAACCATGCTAAAGAAATCCGTGGCGAAGAGATCAACTGCCTTTAGAGAACAAAGGCATTGAACCTTCCTCACCCTGTAGTCTCCCCAATAAGGCTAAGAAAGATCAGCTGGCCTGCCACTGTTCCAAGTAATAGAAACTCCCCACATCTCCTATGGTCTGCAAGAGGTGCCAGAGGTCCCTATACTTATCTGGGGTCCATTCAAGACAAGAGGAAGCTGGGGCTGGGGCCCAATCCTCTAATACCCCTCTGTCCAAAGAGGTCACCACAATTTGGCTTAAACATAAAACCTTTATCCTTTGCGTCTGGGATCAGGGACAAAAAATATAACCAAGGAAGGGCTTGCTCTATGTGACCCCTGCTGGTAGCTTTTGAAGAGTGCATCAAACGAATGTTTGCTGCAGACCGGAATACTGATGGCAGGGGCCCTTTGAGTGAGCAGTAGTAGCTCTTTGTACCTCTGCCCTGGAGCCTCATGCACCATGGAATATGCAGAAGATAGGTAATGGAGGATCAATGCACTCTTCTCCTTTTCCAACTTTAATGTCAAAGGATAAAAGAAACAATCTCGAGGTCTCTATAGAATGTATTGGTAATAAATGGTGGGTAGGGGAAGTGGCTGACAATCTAGCACATCCCTGAGGGAGTGTGACAAATGCAGTTAACTTAGCCTCTAAAGATTGGGTGGAAGTCAAATAATCTCTCTCTTCCTATTCCAGAAACACCTGAGGAGCACTCAAGGGTCTTGGGGATAGATTGTTATAAAGGAGAAGCATTGTTCAAAAATGACCCTAGATGTTCATCCTAGGATGCCTGAACAGTAGGCTAGCCTAGACTCCTTCCATGACTGGAGGGCTATAGCATCCAAAAGGGCCCAAGGTCCCCAGGTGCCTCCTAACGTACAGGGCTGCTGGCTTTCCCAGACAGCTCCTGTAAATGGCTGGCATGATATCTAGGCAGCTTAATTCCCCAAGCAGTCTCAAGGTCCCTTTCCTAATAAAGTGGCTGTCATCAAAGCCCTATATGAAGGAAGAGCAATGGGGAAGGGGCCTCCACTACAAGAAAGCCCTCCTCCACATGGGATGCCTCTCCATGTAGATGCTGAAGAAATGCAGAGCCTATATGTGCCTTGGTCTGGATGTGTTTCCTGAACTCATATTGTATGACTCTGTGGAATTTTCCTCCATGCAGAAGGGGACTCAAAAGATGGGAAGAAAGCAAACAGTAAGGTTTCATCAGGGTTAGGGTTTTCCAGCCATGTGTATCTCAAGGAGAGAGGAACAAGTGTCTTGATGGATTGGATGGAGGGATAAGAGAGTGATTAAAATGATGGGCCAGTAAATTTATCCTGGGTAAAAAAGGAAATGAGAACATGAGGGCAATGATGGAGAATGAAACAGTGTTTGATTCATGGGCTGAATGTCTCCATTAGGTCAAATACTTCTATTAGAACACTAGGAAATGTAAGCTAGAAAGAGAATGGAATGCTTGAAACATAGGTGGTACTATCATTATTACCATTTTATGGAGGAAGAAACTGAGGTATAGAAAAATTTATATTTAAGTTAATACCTTGTATTCTCAATCCCTAGAGTTATTTTTGTACTTGACTTACCTTCCATATAAAACTACTTTGAGAGCATTGTCTAGGCCTTTTTCATCATCATATTTTCCAAGGGATCTTGGTACTTCATACAGTGCACACTCCAAAAATGTTTATTAAAAAAATAAGTAACAAAAATCATTTGGCACACACTGCAGTCTCTCTCCTCTTGGTTACACCCCATCTTTCTTCCTACTCTCCTGTCTCAGGGGAAGAGAAGTTACTCCCCCTCTCCAGAGCTAATCTTGCCATTTAAACTCCTTAAATAGACACCTCCCATGCATTCCAAAACTATGCTCAATTAAATGATCACTATCACCTCTGTAAAGAGTTAAATCATCAGTCATCAGTCTGTTTCCTGATTTAAGCTGCATCCATTCTCTTACCTTCATTTCAATACCCAACATGTGAAAACATAAGCAAAAATAATCCACCTTTACAAAAACATTTCCTCATCTCTCTTGTTTTCTGATTCTGACCCCGCTTCTCCACTGAAATTCATCTCTGTAAATCATCACATTGTCTCCCAAGTGCTGCTCCATGGGTTACCCTTTATCTCTCCACATCACTGATTCATGGCGCACCTCCTTCCTCCTAAAATGTCTCTGACCTCCAGGGCACTGATAGTCTTCTCCGGTTCTTTTCTTTCTCCTTGGTTCCACTTCTTTTTCTACTACACAAATGCACTCTTACTTCAAAGCTGAATTCTCATCTCTCTTTTAACTCTTTTTATTTTTCCCCTTAAATTTCCTTTTTATGTTCACGGCATTCTTTAGTATCACACTCTCTCTCTCTCTTTGAAGATATTATTTAGTGCCATAGCTTTCTCGAATAGCACTGACTTTCTCCTGCGCTTCTGATTTGCTTTTCCTTCTTGACTGGCCACTGGGCCCCTGAAAATCAACTTGTTTAGTACAAAGTGATCATCTTTCTCCTGAAATTGACTTCCTCCTTTAGAAATCTTCTTTTCTAAGGATGGTAAGACAGTATTCTAGTTACCATTGGCTATTACATCTCCCTCTCCCTAGACATAGAGTCAGTGTTGTCGGGGGATCCCACGACAGTCTACAGTGAGGCCCCAGGGACATCTGTATACCCCAGGGAGGCTTCCTGTGCTCTCCTTCCTTATATAAGGAGCCAAGGATCCAGCTTGCCTTCCTCTCCTACTTATAGCTGTCACCACTCAAGCTAAACCCTGAGGATCTACAAGTACTGCTCATCTGTATCATGTGATAATCTCCCCATCTCACCCTAATTTATAATCTTAAAAATTCTTCTACAATGATTTTATTTAAAACTATATAAAAATATAACCAAATTTTTCATTCTATATGAAAACTTCCTCTAAAGAAGTGAAAAGAGAAGAGTGAAACAATTCAGAAGGAAAATTAATGTCAAAAATTTAAACACCATGCTAAGGGTCTTTCCTCTAATAAACAATAAAATGCTGATTACGAATAACAAACAGGCCCTCATTTCTTATTGAATTATTAATAGGCAACTAAAACAAGTCTTGAGTTGAGTTTTTGCTTTTCTTATTTTTTGGTTTTGCACGTGGCATGTGTGATCTTATTTCCCTGACCAGGGATCAAACTCGTCCCCCTGCAGTGGAAGCAATGAGTACTAACCACTGGACTGCCAGGGAAGTCCCCTGTATTTGCTTTATAAACTAAATTATTTCCTTTTTACATTTCTAAGGATCCTAGGAGGAATGATGCTGGGCTACCATGTATATAAAATAAATAATCTAGATACAAATTAGTCTTCAGATATTGAGCATCAAAAGGAAACACTCTGATTTTGTAAGTGTAACTCTGTGCGCAAATCAAAACTTCTCAGAATTTGCCGATTACAATTCCGGTGATCCTTCAGTGCTCCAGACAAATGTCTTCTCTATGGGTCTCAGATGGTTGCTTTTACTGTGAAACCGCGTCCATGCTTCTTTCAATTGGAGCCACAGGTACTAGTTGAGAATAAGTACCCTTTCGTTTCAGTTACTCTTCCATTTTACCCTTATTCATGGTATCCCCAGTAACACAGAAATTCTTCATCTAAGGAAACTTGACAATTCTGACAATTGAAGAAAAGTATTTTTAGCAGAATGATTAGACTTGATGGACTTCTGGAAATTCGGAGTCTTTCAAAAATAATTCCTCCAAGCTTTCCAGGTGTGTGTGTGTGTGTGTGTGTGCGCGCTTGCGTGTGCGTTTGCGTGTGTGTTTTAAACTGGGGAAGGTAAGAAGTGAAGTCAGTTTAATAAATCCTCTCACTGTGGCCATTGTCCAGTTTGCTTATTGTACAGATTGCTCAACAATTTCAGGACAGCAGGAAAGCCTTCTTGTCTTTTACATTCCGTGCATATTTCAAAGCTATTATTTCAAATGAGGATTGTTGACAGAATGCCTCAGACGTTAGCCATTGTTTCTGCTGACAGCCAATATCTAAATGCTGTGTTTAATAAATTTCCTCTCAAGTTAGAAAGTCTACTTACCGTTTACTGAAAATAATTATACCCATATTATTTGATGGCAAAATAAATTCTATTTGATGGAGATAAGTGACTCAACATTCCCCCTATTATCGGACAGTTATTTTGTTTTTTACTTTTCCACAAGTATTACTAATCCCCTATAAATATCCTATACTTCAGTACCTAGATCAATATATTTGGTAAAACATTAAATAATGAAATGCCTTGGATTAGATATCTAGAAATGGAATTACTGCATTGCAAGATTTAAACATTAAAAATACTTATAATGTATCGCCAAACCTTTCCAGAAACATATCACTTTACATCCTCACCATTAATTTTACACTGAAAAACAATCTTTAATACTTTGTTAAGAAAATAATTGTGAAAAATTTTGGTGAAAAAAACAATTGGTGAAAAAAAATTGTGAAAAAATTTTGGTGAAAAATAATTCGTTAAGAAAATAATTGTGAAAAATTTTGGTGAAAAAAATTTTGGTGAAAATTTTTAGGTGAAAAAATTTTGTAGCTCAACTTTTAATTTATACTTGTTAAATTACAACTAAGATTGACGTTTTCGTCTTCAGTGAATCTAGCCATTTGTATTGCTTCATATCCTTTGCCCATTTTTCTCTAATATGGTTCTAGTGTTTTTTCTCATCTACTGACATCAACATTTTATATATTATGTGACTATTTCGCATATTTTACACAGTATATGAACATTTTACAAATTGCTCATGTGAATACTTTACATGTTAAACCCTTTGTTTAATCTGTTCATAGTTCTTTCCCAGTTTGCCATTTCTTCAATTTATATTTAATTTTAATTTTAAATGGTTTTGGCAATATTTCAGTTTAATATATTAAAATGTTGAGTGGGTCTTTTCCTTTGTAATGCCTTTCATGGCCTTTATGTTTAGAAAGTTAGAAAGTTATTTGCCCATCCAGAGACAGAGAAATATTATCTTATGGGGTTTTTCCTCTTTCTACGGTAGTTGTACTTTTAATTTGGATTTTAGTTATACCTTTAATTCTAACTGGCGTTTCTGGGTTTGTTTTATTAACTTTTTTTATTGTTTTGCGTGTATGGTATGAGGAATAAGGGAGATGTAAGTATGATTCCTAGTCCTAGTTTGTTGTCTTCCTCTCTATTAGTTTATAGGAGCTTTTCTTTGTCCCAGTGCTCTTAAATTTCTTCCGTCTCAAAATTCTTGTTCTTTAGTTTTATAAAAACTTTTTAGCTCCTTCTTTGACAACTTCCTCTAGTTTTTCCCTCTGTACATTTTCTCCTGTATTTGGATATCAGACCTCATGGACTGGACCTCCAATTCTTGTGTCTTTTCTTCTTCCAATCTTCTATCCCCTTACCACTATGCTTTATCTTCTGAAATTTTCTCTCATCCTTATCTTGTAAACCTACTTCTATTGTCTTTTTCATTTCTCCTATCAAACTTTTAATATTCAACAGCTCATTTCTGTCCCCATAGCTTTATCAAGTGTACATAGCTTCCTTATCTGCCCCCCACCATCATCCTATTTTTATTTCACAGGTGCACTTATTTCTTCTCTCAGAAAATACTAAAACCCGGACCCATACTGTGAAAACAAGCTTCATGTAACAATCCTTATGCTTAAAATTGACATTGCAATCTAGTATTTCCGCTGTGTTCTATTTTGTTCCCCTTTAAAAAACATGCTGCTGGTAACCCACAAAGTTGTTTCTATGACCCACTAATGGCTCATGTCCTGCAGTTTGGAAAGAAACATTATAGACATCATGTTGAGGCTTTTGATCTTTCAATGTCAGAGACACAATCACATTTGTTTTCTGTGCAGAAATGGACAGACTGGAGTGGCCCAGAATAAATGAAGACAAACATTTAAAAAGATCCAGTTGAGAGATGGTACCTTTACTGCGGTGGTGGTAGAGACAGAAGCAGATTGCCTACTAGGGTGCCTTCACTCACATCTTATTATATAATCTTATTTCCTCAGTGTGCCACGTGGGAAACTGAACCAGAGCGTTCAGATGCTTGTCCAAGATGGCATAATCAGTGAGTTCTGAGCCAGATTTGAGCCAGGTCCGTCTGTTTCCTAAGCCTGGCCTTTCCTCTAAGTCACAGCAAATCCATGAGGTGAGCCTATAAAATAGGAGAGAAATTGTCAGAAGAGCACATTTTGGAGCTTAAGAACCAATTCCTTGGAGGCTTCAATACCTGAAAAGGTTGACTATGTTTGGCCTCTGAAATGAAACCTAAATTTATTTCTTAATTAAAAAAACAAAAAAAGACACATACAGTGTGATGTCACAGTAACAACCTGACTTGGAGTCCCCTTTGATCTCGAGTTGATGACCCTGGTCATGTGGTACTTGTCCCTCAGCCAGGTCATCCTTATCCTTGTACACCTCTGCCATGTCCTCCATGCGAGGCTGTGAGGATTAGGGTTTTCATGGGATTTTTTAATATTTATATTACTATCTAGGATTATACATGCTCCCCAATGTCGATTCATGTTGTCAACTCTAAACACAAACAACTAGAAATCAATCCCTCTCTTTCTCATGTTCTTTATACATGCTCTATTATGCTACTTGTCATGTAAGGGTATTAATCGTTCCTCTGTCTTCTCTACTAGATCATGTACTTTGGGGGACAGCGTGGTCCCTTCTTAGTCTCTGGGTCCCATTGGCTACCACAGAGTCTGGAGTGATGGATGTCAAATTTGATAATTATGTTGTATTTGAAAAAATGCAGAATATATAAATAAATTCTCAGTTTTTATGACTAAAGCACATATATGACTTTAATTCACTGTTTTTCAAACTTTCTTGATCCCTGCTCCCCCCTTTGATAAGCATAACTATCTCTGCCACTACTCCCCAACCCGCTTCGGCAAATTCTACTTTTTCCCCAGACCCCTGTCAGTGACCAACACGCACATAACACAGAACATTTGCACATCGCACAGCCAGGCTGATTTTGTCTACTTTAGTTCCTTTTACTTTATAGTACAAACAAGAAAGCTTCTTTTTGTTTGCCTGCTTTCCAAAGGGAAGTTATATGATGATATTGAGTTTACTTTTGCAAATTACAAATGTCCTCACCCCAAGATTCTAGAACACAGTACGTCATGGGAGTACCTTGATCTAATTAAAGTTTTTACTGACAGCTCATTCTAGGGGAAGCCTGTCTTTCCCAGCATCTTTATGAGCCATAATTCACTGTCTCCATTTGGTCACCTCTGGTCCCTTTTCTTTGCCACTGACTCTCTTCTCCTGGGGACGAGGTTTCTAACCAGATCCTCTTAGGCCTCTGCACTCACACCCATGCCAATCCAACATGTGTCAATAGCTGTCAGCAAAAACCTGAAGGGGAAGAATAATGGCTGATGTGGAATAAAATGACATTCTACTTGGATTTCAGTGGGTTGGTTGGTTCTTTTCCAAGCTGTCTGAAGACATGAGTCAAACTAGACCCTTCTCCAGCCCTGCAGTCCTCACGACCTCTTCTCTCATACCCAGTTTTGAATCCCTTCATCCCCGTCAATCCATTCTGCAGCTGGAGTGACTTCCTAAAATAAATCTGATGACATCATCCTACTCTTACAGCCCGTCAATCGCTCTCCATGTGCCTTAGGATGAAACCCTGCTACCTCCCTGACCCCCAACACCACTGAGATCTGATCCCTTCCTCTTGGGCCTCACCTCTGGCCTGTGCCACCTGGCTGTCTTTGCTCTGAGCAGTACTATTCAACTTCTTGCAGTTTCTACCACAGACAGTGCTCTCTCTTGTCCTGAGACTTTACATCATAAAATACTTCCCTCGGCCTGGAATTCTCACCTTGTATTCCCATCTCTTCAACTCTTTCATTTACCTTTTCCTTTTTTTTTTTTTAAACACAATGCAGCCAAACATTAGGTCCTCAACTCATCCATCTTCCTAACAAGCATGTCCTCACTCATCCCTTGCCCTCCTCCTGCCCTACGTGATGTTAAGAGCCCTGATTGTGCCTTTTTTTTTTTTTTTGCAGCTTTTGGGACCTTAGCTCCCTGACCAGGATTCGAACCCAGGCCCCTACAGTGGAAGCACGGAGTCCTAATCACTGGACCACCAGGGAACTCCCTGATTGTGTCCATTAATCCCAGTATTTCCCCTGTATCTAATTGCTACCTTCCCCCTCATATATATACATAGTGCCTGCTATACAGTAAGTATTCAATACAGGGATTAAATAAATGAATAAAAGAAAGGGAGAAAAACCCTTCCATGAAATTTCACTTGGAGTCTCTTGGCTCTAGTCCATTCATTCATTTTCAAAATGTTTTGAAAACATCTACCATGAGCACCGGCTAGATGCCGAGTATCCAGGGCGGAACGAGCTTAGACTTGGTCCCTGCTCTCAGGCCAGCACCTCGCAGGGCTCCATGGGTAACCAGAAAAGAAAGCAGAAGTTAACTGATGCTCTGCCTGAGACAGGGAAGGACAACGCTGGGGAACTTTCACGCCACCAGTGAGTTCTGTAACGTAGACTTCAGGCTGTGTCACCTCTAGCCCAGGGCAAGACAGATACAGAACTTGGTACCTCAGAACCTGAAGTAGGTAGGGAAGACAGACAGACAGACAGACAAGAAGTTTCGATACAGTGTGAGAAGTGCTCTTTAAGAGAGCTATGTGCTATGAGGGCAGAGAAAGGTCGCTGAAGCTAATCTGGGGAGAAGTAGCTCTGAAAAAACAGTAGCAATGGTGTAAAATCATACTTAATGATGAGATATGTTGAAACTGTGGCTTCTAAACTAAAATAATGATTAAATTTCTAGGTTCCTGAAGCTACTTCTTTGTCACTCCTCTCTGTTGATTGTCAAACACTTGTATGAAATTGACAGGTAGTGAGGAAATTAACCACATTTGCATTATGAGGAGAGGCAAGGAGGCTGAGGAGTAGGTGCTATTTGGGTGAGGATGCCTGATTCATTTTCCTCATCATGACTAAACCTAAGAAAGGACACCAGGCTCAACCCTCAAGTGAGAAGCAGAAGGCATCAGAGTCAAAAGGGGTGGTTGATACCCAAGCCAACAGGAGGCTGAATCACGCGCTCCTGAAACTGTGGGGAGAAGTGTCTTCTCTCTGGCAAAGCTAAACCTTGGATGATGTCTAGAAGTAATACTAGACAACCTCAGTCCTCACAGAAGCAGCCATGTGTCCACATGCACACTCTCACCCCATGAGCTTGCACTAAAATGGACATATGGTCCATAGAACTCCTGAGCACTTCCGGATTGCTCACATTTTGGATATAGATCCAGATGTTAGGGGACAACTGCAGACAGGAATAACTTTGAGTCTCCTCATGCAGAGAAATATTTAAAATAACTTTTCAGAAACTTTTTTTTTTCGGCTTTCCTTATCTGCAGGGAGAACAGTGTAGTGGTTATGAGCTGGGCCCTGGAGTTAGACTGTCTAGGTGCAAATGCAGTGTGCTCCTGGGCATATTGTGGAACCTCTCTATGCCTCAGTTTCCTCATCTACAAAATCAGGAGAGTGACAGAACCTACCTCCTAGACAACATGCATTAATATACCATGTTTCATTAATTCTAAGCCATGCATTTTTCACATTTTAACATGTCTGAAATTGAGGTGCAATTTACAGTCGATAGCATAGCAGAGTTTAGTTGCCTCAGTGGTAGGAAAAATAATGGTGTAGCTTATAATCAGTGGCATCTTAGATGTGATGAAATTCAGGATACAAAGAGCTTAGAAAAATACATAGCACATAAACAGTACTAAATGAATATTTAATAGATGATAGAGATATAAAATATATATAGCTCTTCTAACTTCATCAGAGCCAAACTATATAGCTCATTTTTAAACCAATGTCCCAGATAGCAATGGCAAATGATAGCATGACTGACCCATTTCCCAGGAAAGAGAGAAGCTGCTCTTAATACTTGGCCTGGAGTTGGTGGCAGCATCTGGTACCCATCCCTTTATCTTAGCCAAGATCTCAGAAAGGTGATATAATTGAGACCTACTGAGATGTGGATACCTTGGACAGGTAAAAGTTTGATGCCTCTTTAAGTCAACATTCTTTTCCTAATCATTTATTAGAGTGACTGGTACTCTGAGACACAGCAGAGAAGTAGGAGCTCTGACAATGAGGCTCAGAAATCCAGCTCTCACCCCAAACCTGCATACAGCAGGGAACAAATCCAAAGCCCTAAGTTAACCAACTGCTCTTCTTAAGAGGATAGTGATCCTTGGACTACCATTCCCCAAGTGACTAATGAAAGTCTTGTTTTCCAATTGTAGACCCTGCTATCCCTAAGAGAAGATGCAATGAACACATTTTTTAAATACCAGCAAATTTCCAGTGATGCTCTAGTGCACCTTGGAGACTAGTTCTATAAGCAACTCCTAAGCCTCCCCGACCAACATTAATTCAGCTCAACTCTGGGCCCCAAAAGGAGTTTATTCAGATGGCAGACACACAGACATGAGTGAATATTATATATTTCGGCAGGGGATCAAAAGGAGCTTCCCTGGCCTTTTGTTTCTTGCTGATTGCGTGTCCCCTTTAAAATGTATTCGACTGTCAACAGGAGAAAGCAGAACATTCTGTTTTGAACTTCAACATATATTGCTTTCGTATTATGAAAGTTTTTTTTAATTGCCAGGAACAAAGGAAAATGAAGTTCTATCAATATGTTTATAATAGAAAGAATAATTAGAAAAGTAGAATAAAAAACTTATGCATGGTATCATCACAGTGTGTGAACATACGCAAAGGATGATGAGAGACTGATAAAAGCTCAATAACTGCCTTTGCACCACAGGTAAGTAAAATTATTGTTACTTTTGTGAATATAAAATTTTATACAGAAAAACTTACAAGAGGGAAAATGAAATTCGTTTTCAAAGCAAATAGTACTAAATTCAGTTGAAGTTTGGAAACCACTGTAGGTTTCGTAAATATACATTTTTTAAAAACTCACAGGAGTATTTCATTTTCACTAGTTGTTCACAGATCACCAAGGCCCTGAGTCATTTTATAATACAAACAGGAAATGGAGGTTCTCATGAAGCAAGATGACCAAAATCCACCTTCTCCAGATATGGATAAACTGCTCGGCTTGGCTCTCTTGCCTAACCGCTGTTAATATTATTTAGTATTTTCATGGTCCTTTCAGGATGATATAACAAAATATCACAGTGGCTTAGAAACAAGCATTTATTTCTCACTGTTCTGGAGGCCGGGAAGTCAAAGATCAAGGGGCAAGCAGAGGCAGTGTCTGGTAAGAACCAACTTCCTGGTTCATAGATGGCCGTCTTTTTGCTGTATACACACATGGCAGAAGGGGCAAGCAAGCTCTCTGTGGTCTCTTTCTAGAGGCACTAATCCCTCTCATGAGGGCTCTCCTCTAATGACCTAATGACCTCCCCAAAGCTCCACTTCCAAATACCATCACTTAAGTTTCAACGCATGAACTTTGGAGGGAGACAAACACTCGGTCTATGGCAGTAATGTTGAAGACAACAATCTGTTCAGTGGGTGAAGGAGGACCATTTCACTTAAGCAGATGGTCTCTTTTTTTCCAAATACTGATGTGGATACAGGAGACACTTATTTATTCATTCAGCAGACACTGAGTGCCTTCCTCCCCACTGTGGGCTAGGCTCAGGGCTAATTGCTAGAGACACAGAGTATATAAAACATGGTCTCAGCTGTCCTGGAACTCACAATCTCAGCTTTCTACCAGGTCATCTTGATTTTCAATATGGAAATTTAAACATTTATTTCAGAAATCTATTTGCCTAAGTATCTATTCCATTATAACTACTTATGAATTTAAAATAATGGCTGTTTATTTTTAACACTGCAAAACATATTAAGGCAAACATTCAGTCCTATCTCTGTCTACATGTGTCTGTCTCAGTCTGAATAGAATAGCATCTGGCAATTGCAAAAGGACTCCAGAAGTGCAGATCAATGGGAAAAGCAGAGGTCTGGCTATCAGGAGACTTTCATTTAAATCTAAGCTCTGCCATTTACAAGCTTTTTGAGCTCTCTGAGCCTTAAGTCCCTCATTTGTAAAATGGGAATTATAATACCTACGTCACATTTTGGACATGAGAATGAAATGAACTAAACAATGTGAAGCACTTAACCTATAGCAAAACTGAGCAAACACTAGTTTGTTTCTTCCATATAGTTTCACTGTAGGTAGGTGGCCAGTCTTTCATTTAGGGGGAAAAAATGCAATTACAAAAATCTGGATTTTACAAGACAGGTATTTTTAGGGCTCTGGTTTTCTTTCAGAAAGATTAAACTCAGATTATAAACAGGTTAGCTGCAGGATTCACCTTGACAATTCAATTCCAAATCAAGAGAGCACAGAACCTTTGCAGCACAACCCTCCAGAGGCCGAAAAACCCTTGATCCACTGGCCTTGACCAAGTCTCAGGTAGCCTTCCGGGGCACTAGCGCTGGGATCACTGTGGGCAGGAAGTGCTCATTAGGACAATGCCTGCTAGTGTGTGGGCCCGTGTAGCAGGCGAGACAGTGAGATGCGACCTCCACCTCGCTGTGCAACAGTAACTTCGCTAAGGTTCAGGCAACTAAACAAAAATTTGGGGAAAAAAACCCCAACACATCCAGCAGATATTGAAAAACACAACAGTTTGGGAATTTGGGATTAGCAGATGCGAACTATTTTGTATAGAATGGATCAACAACAAGGTCCTACTGTACAGCACAGGGAACTATGCTCAATATCCTGGGATAAAACATAATGGACAAGAATAGGAAAAAGAATGTGTGTATATATATATATATATATATGGCTGAATCTCCTTTCTGTACAGAAGAAATTAATGCAACATTGTAGAGATAAACCAACTATACGTCAATAAAATAAAGATAAAACACAAATTATCTTGCAATAAGAAGATGAGAGAGCAGCAAGGAAAGTCCCAGTGGTCCATGCTAAGATCCAGCAGATACTTGGTATGTGACCACCCTCCTCTGATCTGTCTTAAAAGGCTTTATTGAGAAAAATGGAAAGGAGCAAAAAGAACCACGACATTGGCCATGTTCACTGAACTATCTACTGTCTCCCTAGACTTACTACCTGGTTCCCCTGTCTCCTAATTTTGTCTACCAGTGGTGACTAGATGACCTGTCATTTTAACCACATTACTCTTTGTCTCCACATGCGGATGCCTCTTCTTGATGCTTTATGCTCCCCGCCCGTTTACCCCAAGAGCTCTGCCTATAATTCCAATGGCATTTAGACTGTGGTCTCATTTCCTGTTCTCTCACAGGCCTATCCCCTCACCTTGCCAAACACAGTGTAAGGCCCCTGTCCCTTGCAGCAAATTCTGCTCTTAAAGTCACTGAGTATTTGAGGCCTTTGTCTCTGCATTATTAATCTGCTCCACATGGACCGAGGGCCCAAAAATGAGGGCATCTGTTACAGATCTAATATTACCAACAAACACAGGTCACATCATCTTGTATAAAGACAATATTGAGAGAGAAACATTCGGTCACTAGCAGAGACGTGGCAGCGTTAAACAAGGGGCTCTGTCAAATGCTGCGGCTGTCTGTCATTCAGGGAGGGCAGAAAAGAGGGGAGGGAGAAGATTGGAGAGTGTAACCCGTTCTTTCTTTCGTTCCATTCTGCTGTCCTAGGGAAATACAACTGCCCTGCACAACTCCTACCATATCTGGCCTCAGGTCAGGCAGAGAGGTCCCCTGTCCCCCTAGGAGGACATACAGAGGCCTTAGGTGTGAGTGTCAGAAACAGCCATGCTTAGGCCTAAGGAAGACTTGCCTTCAGCAGAGGGGCTACCAAACTAACAAGTCACTGGATTAAAACCCTTTGGCCACGTGGCTTAGGGGATTCTGGGTGTCTCCCCTTTTCTAGCAGCTCCAAACGTCCAGCGAGATCATTTGGATTAGCCTCCATGGCTTGCGGAATCTTTGCAATCCAAATGGGCTCTTTAGAACAGGGGGCAAGTCGGAGCTCCAGAAATGTTTTATTTGGCTATCAGGACTTGGAAGTTTTTTTTTTAACTAGCTGTCAACGTTTACATTTTTTTTTCATATAATCCCAAGTTGTTAGCTTCTCTGGAAAATTCAGTAAATGACAACTCCATGACCCTCATTCCCACAAAACAATAGTAGACTGGCCCCCAGGAGAGTCCTTGGCCTTACGATGGGGCATGAGCCGCCCTCCTTACAGCAACAGTCACTTAGATAACCAGCCTGAACCGGGTGGCAATGGGAATTTTCTACCAGGGGTCAAGGGTCTCACAGGAAAGGTCAGCAGGCTCTGGGTGTTGTGAGCAGTGGGCAGGAGTGGATGAAGGAAGGAGATGAACCCCATTTCAAGGAAATACAAACTCCCACCGCCGAAAAGCCAAGCCCCCGGTACACGGGACTGACAGACAGACTGCCAGCCAGCAGAGCTGGACACTGTGAACAGCAACCAGAGAAACAGAAACATTGGCCAAGAAGCCTGCACAGAGCCTTGTCACCTGTCCATAGTTGGAATGAAGACGGGGCATGGCAGGGGCGGGAGAGAAGAATGTGTTCTCTCCGTGTCCCTCCATCCTTCCACTGGGCATTTCGAGAAAAAAAAAAACAAACCCTCTCACTGGCACTTGCTGAAGAAACTAAACTCCCATCCACCCCTGCAGCCTAACTGCCCATGGACCAAAAGTTAGATGGGTGGGTGTCAAGCATGACTGCACAGCAACTTTAACATTTGTACTGCAGCCAATGGAGCTGGAATTTTGGGGTGGTGAGAGGATGGGGGGAGGATCTAGACATCAGTGTGTTTCAAAGGGGATTCCAGTAGGTTGAGGTCCAGCGCACTGGAGCAGTGCCTCTCCACCTTGAACATGCCCCTGACTCACCTGGGATCTAGTTTAACATGCAGACTCTGAGTCGTAGGTCTGCGGCCGAAGTCTGAACTCCTGAACTTCACCAAAGTCAAAGGCGATGTCCATGCTGTGGATCCTGGCCACGCTTTGAGTGATAAGAAGCTACAGCCTTTGCCAAGAGGCACAGGAAAAGATGTTCAACATGGCTAATTATTAGAGAAATGAAAATCAAAACTACAGTGAGATATCACATCACACCAGTCAGAAAGGCTATCATCAAAAAATTCACACTTAATAAATGCTAGAGAGGGTGTGGAGAAAAGGGAACTCTCCTACACCGTTGGTGGGAAAGTAAATTGGTATAGCCACTGTGGAGAGCAGTATGGACATTCCTTAAAAAACTAAAAATAGGGGGCTTCCCTGGTGGCACAGTGGTTGAGAGTCTGCCTGCCGATGCAGGGGACACAGGTTCGTGCCCCGGTCCGGGAGGATCCCACATGCCGCGGAGTGGCTAGGCCCGTGAGCAATGACCGCTGAGCCTGCACGTACGGAGCCTGTGCTCCTCAACGGGAGAGGCCGCAGCAGTGAGAGGCCCGTGTACCGCAAAAAAAATAATAAACAAATAAAAAACCCTATAAATAGAGCAACCATATGATCCCACAATCACAGTACTGGGCATATATCCGGAGAAAAACATGGTCTGAAAGGATACATGCACCCCAGTATTCACTGCAACACTGTTTACAATAGCCAAGACATGGAAGCAACCGAAATATCCAACGACAGGGGAATGGATAAAGAAGATGTGGTACATATATAGAATGGAATATTACTCAGCCATTAAAAAGAATGAAATAATGCCATTTGCAGCAACATGGATGGACCTAGAGATTGTCATACTGAGTGAAGTAAGTCAGACAAAGACAAGTATTGTATGATATCGCTTATATGTGGAATCTAAAAAAAATGATACACATGAACATATTTACAAAACAGAAACAGACTCACAGACTTAGAGAACAAACTTACGGTTACTGGGGGCGAAGGTGGGAAGGGATAGTTAGGGAGTTTGGTATTAACGTGTACACACTGCTATATTTAAAGTGGATAACCAACAAGGACCTACTGCATAGCACAGGGAACTCTGTTCAATATTACCTAGCAACCTAAATGGGAAAAAATTTGAAAAAGAATAGATACATGTATATGTATAACTGAATCACTTTGCTGTGCACCTGAAACTAACACAACATTGTTGACCACCTATACTCCAAAACAAAATAAAAAGTTAATAAAAAGGAAGAAGAAACTATAGTCTTTTCCTTTGTCATTCTCCTTTCAAGTACTTTACCAGGGACAACCCCACGTCTGTCACCTCTATGTCTGAAAATAATAATAGTAATGAATAATATTATTAAAGTAATACAAAATAAGTAATAATAATAACTTCGATAATAGCTAGACTTTCTTGTGTGCTTCTTGTCGAATACTGTGCTGAAATCACACTTTTTAAAAAAAATCTTCAACTAGATGTGAAATAATAGCTTGTTTTTCCTCAAGCTAGTTACTACTCTAAGTCTCTTACTTATATTAAGTCAGCTGAGCTTCACAACCATCCTATTGTTGTGAGTTCTGTTATTATCATGTCCAGAAGCAGCCTGCCGAGGTCCCATGGTTTTATGAGCGCAGCCCTTGTGTTTGGACATGGGGTGTGTGCTGGGCCCCCGCTGGCTCTCCCAGGAGCAGGGGCCTCGGAGTGCTGAGTCACTTGCCAGTCACCCTAGCAAAAGGCAGAGCTGGGCTTCCAATCTCCATCTGCCCGACTCTACAGACTGAGCTTCTGGATAGAAAAGTGCACTATGTATACAAATTGGAAGTCAGGGTTCTTGGCACATTGTAGACCCTCATAATATGGTAGCCACGTTTCCTGTCTCTAGCCTACTTATTTTTACCTTTCTCCTAGAGTAGCCAGTGTGAACTGCAGACAAGCAGTTACGGGGGTGTCTTTATCCATTTGGGCTGCTATCACAAGATACCATACAGTGGGGGGATTGAGCACCATTTTCTTTTCACAGTTCTGGAGGCAGGAAGTCCAAGACTAGGGTGCCAGCATGGTCAGGTTCTTGGTGGGGGTTCTCTTCCTGGTTTACAGACAGCCACCTTCTTGCTGCATCCTCACATGCTGAAGAGGATAATCGTCTCTCTTTTTAGAAGGGCATTAATCTCATTCATGAGGGCTTCACCCTCATGATCTAATTACTTCCCAATGGCCCCACCTGCAAATCCCTAACTGGAGATTAAAGTGTCAACGTATGAATTTTAGGAGGACACATTCGGTCCACAGCAAGGGGGGAGATCGTGGGAAACGGAATGGAACACAGGAAATGGAATTCAAACGACCAAGCTCCCTAAAGGAGCCAAGGAATGTCAGTGTCATGAGTGGAGGAAGGGAGGGATTTGACAGTAAGCCTCACTCACTTCCTAGAGTGAAGCAGCCAGTGGGAGCATTCAAAGCCAGTCCCATCCCCCTGCACACCTGGTGAGAAAGGAATGCCCGGAGCAGCCATAATTCTCCCAAAAGGTGACCTGTGCCCATTTGTCAGGTACGATTGAGAAAAGTGAACAAGAGAGCTGCCATGAGCACGAGAACAGACTGAAACAGCTCTGAGAGCCCCAAGAGGCTTTGCCTGAACTTGAGGCTGACTGTTCCCAGTAAAAGATACCTTTCTTCAGAGGCTCTAAAACCAGCAGTTTGGGGGAGAGCCTGGCTATGGTTACGGTAGCTGGGAAGAAGCTGTGGCGTGGTGAAACTGCCTAACTGCCTGTCTGTCTCCAAGCAGATCATAAACGTCATACTATGTTTCGTTAGCATGTAAGACCAGCCTGGCACGGTGAGGGTGCTTAATATTTGTTGAGTCAATGAATGAAGGTCTCATATTGGAATAAGAGAAACAGAGTTTATTCTCTGGCTCTGTAAGTTATTTCAAACCCCAGCTTAGAACTGGGTATCTTAGTTTAAAAAACAATTAACATGAAAGCAATTATGCTGTAATAGGAATTATTTATTTATTTTAGGTGTTTCTTATGATACTAGCTCTTTTTTTCATTTCTATTGGTGGTTTCAAGTCATTCATTCAATCGACAATATTCATTGAGTCCTCACTAAACAGAGAAAGCCAAGAAAGATAATTATCAACTGTTTTAATCTGGTTCAATCCATGAGCTAAACCATAGGATAATAAAGTACTCAGGGTCCTAGAGGGTCGTGTGTAAGTACAGTCAAGGTGATATACCACAAGAGAGCTGAGGTTAGGTCACCTGGTTACTAAGGAGTTTCTCAGGAAAAAGAAACTTATGCAATAGACCCCTGACATTCCCAGGGAATGGATCCTGGGCTCTTTCTTTGCAAATTCTTAATCCTAGCTCTTTCCTAAAAATTATCCGTCTCTGGCGCCAGGATTTCCCATGCATAGCCTCAAATTCTAAATCTATATGCCGTTCAACTCTCACACCTGATCTCTCACCTGGTAGCTGTTTATCCAGAGGATTTCTCCTGAAGTCTCCTGCGGAGATGCCTTCACTGCCCTCCACATTATGTGAATACGGGCCTCAGCACAATTCCAAAATACTGACTGCATTGATTTGCTGCTGCTCATACATAGCTGAGATGGCTGTTGTCAACTTAGTGAATGTCAGTGATCTGCTGGCTCTGTTAAAGTCCCACCTAATGCAACACAAGTCAGAAACGTGACATGTCAGCTGGTACAGCAGGAAACGAGAACATACAGACATTCTGCTCTCAGGATTTGCATCTGGTAGGAACGATAGAGCCATTTCCAGGGATGGCTGTGAATTATCTGTGCTTTCAAAGACTCTGTGACCCCCAAATTTCTCCATCCCCAGGTCACCTAAAACACCAATGGCCCCAATCACTCAGTGGGAGGAGTTTGCATTCACTGAGTTATGACATTTTATGCCTTCCCCCCGCCACAGCTCCCGCCGCCTCTCTCCTGCTCCCAAGCCACTTTGCTAATCTGTGAGCCCCTTAAGGGTGCCCCCACCGCAGGTATTTGCATGTGTTGTCCCTCTGCCTAGAGTGATGCTCTCACTCCCTTGTCCACAGCACGCAATCGAAGACCACCTCCCAAGAGGCCACCCTCTCCGGCACAGCAGTCCTGTCACTCTCTAACCCCTTACTCTGCTTTACTTTTTCTCCTAGCCCTTATGACTGCTGGACTTGTTATGTCTCTCTTTATAATGAGAATATAAGCTCCAGGAGAACTGAAACTTTGCCTTTTCCACTGTTGTGTCCCCAATTCCACAAACAGTGCCTGGTACACGGTAAGTGCTTAGCAAACATGTGCTGAATGAATTAATAAGAGAGTGAGCGAACGGGCACTGAAATATATAGACACCATGTGAAGCTTTTGAGAAAAGGCTCTCTGAGAGATGAGACAAAGAAAAGATGCTCTCTGAGGTCTACAGGACTTAACGTAGCTCTTTTTTAGGTAGAGGAGCCTGAACATTTAGGGCACGAGGATACTGGATGCCAGGATCCCAGAAAAATCCAGAAACCCGGCCACACAAATGTTGCATTTTCATTGAGTGGCACCTCCAACATGTTACCCATGCCCAACAGGGCTCAGGTCTGCCCTTCCTCTGTCCTCCCTGAAATTGCTTATCCCCCTAACACCCACCACTTGCTGAGGAACCGTGAGAAGGGTCTCACTATTACCCTGTAATCACTGCAGGTCAATGACAAGGAGCTTGGGAGGCATTTCAGTTTGAGCGGCTGGTGAGCAGAGCAGGATGAGCAAGGGCTGCCCCTCACCAGGATCTGTTCAACTCACATCAGTGTCCATTCCACTTACCTCGGTAGCCAATTCCTACCAACTGTTTGTGCTTTCCTATTTAAAGTGATGAAAGGTAACACAAACATTGGGAGAAAAAGCAACTTCAAGACCCATATACGGTAACAGTCTAACGACATAAATATCATGATAAAGTTATTTCCAAATATCTGGAAAGGAATCCTTATACACACGGAAACTGAATTGGTGTAATGGTTAATCTCTACGAATAATTCACTGTGGCCAGGTAGTCACACAGATCCATAACTGACCCTTTATACAAATCTTAGAGGAGTCCCAAGATCCGAATTCCAACCTCTACGAGTTATGTTTAAGTACAGGTTCTACTGTCCATCTTACAACTTTGGGCTCCTAAGTAATAATGATAATAGGTAATATTTATTTAGCACAAATTATGTTTGCCCTGATCTGAACTTGTTATGTGCAAACTCTAACAGAGGACCAATGTGGCTAAGAGCTCATTTTGCCTAAACTGGCAAGTGGAGAGCCATCGAAACCTGGTTTGTTGAAAGACTACTAAACAAGCTGCTGTAGGAGTCTGAATAAAGGCTGGGTCCTCTGGCTCTTGACTGATTGTGAAATCTTTACCTTGCCTTTGTAACACTGCAACAAGGACAAATAGGACAAGGAGTGGAATTTGTAAATGGGTATGTGTGACTTTTTGTGCAAACACGCAGTAGATCATGAGCAAAAAAAAAAACAAAAAAAAACCATCACTTTTCTACCGGTAAAAATAATTAGCAGGGCTTCCCTGGTGGCGCACTGGTTGAGAGTCCGCCTGCCGATGCAGGGGACAGAGGTTCGAATCCTGGTCTGGGAAGATCCTACATGCGCCGGAGCGGCTGGGCCCGTGAGCCATGGCTGCTGAGCCTGCACGGACGGAGCCTGTGCTCCGCAACGGGAGAGGCCATAGCAGTGAGAGGTCCGCTTACCACAAAAGAAAACAAAATTAAAAAAAATAAAAACTTTGCAGTTTCTTACATAATTAAATATAGTCTCACCATACAATCCAGCAGTTGCACTCTTTGCTATTTACTCAGATGAGCTGGAAACTTACAACCACACCAAAACCTGCACACAAATGTTTATAGTAGTTGTATTCATAATTGCAGAAAAAATTAGAAGCAACCAAGATGTCCTTCAGCACGTGAGTGGATAAATAAAGGGTCATACATCACACAGTGGAATATTATTCACCAATACGAGGAAATGAGCTATAAAACCACTAAACGTGGAGGAAACGTAAAGGCATATTACTACGAGAAAGAAGTCATCTGGAAAAGACAAAACTATGGAAGCAGTAAAATGATCAGTGGTTGTCGGGGGGGAGGGGGGATGATTAGGCAGAGCACAGAGGATTTTTAGGCAATGAATCTATTCTGTATGGTATTGTAAGTGTAGATACATGTCATTATACATTGG
The DNA here is from genome assembly GCF_951394435.1 of Stenella coeruleoalba. Classification (NCBI taxonomy): domain Eukaryota; kingdom Metazoa; phylum Chordata; class Mammalia; order Artiodactyla; family Delphinidae; genus Stenella; species Stenella coeruleoalba. Next base: position 107,847 of record NW_027646108.1, on the reverse strand, counting down.
TCAAATCCATAGACTGTACAACACCAAGAGTGAATAAATTAAACTAAGGACTCTGGGTGATAATGAGGTGTCAGTGCAGGTTCTTCGATTGTAACAAAAGTTCCTTTCTGGTGTGGATGCAGGTGGAGGAGCATGGGACCGAGTATGTTGGAATCCTCTGTATTTTCCACTTAATTTTGTTGCGAAGTACTCTGCAAAAATAAAGTCTATTAAGTAAAAGAAAAGTTAACGTGTAAGCCTGGGGCTGTGGTGAGGAACACAACAGTAGAACTGAGCATCACAGAAAGAATACGAGCAGATGTCCTAGGCATTGGGCTGGCCCTAGAGGCCAGGAGAGTGTATGGATGCACATCAAATTAACTGAGCACCTCTTACACGCCTGTCATATTTACATCCCCAGTATCTTCACAAAATTCTCGCACTGTAATTCTGGCTCAGAGAAAATCAGTGATTTTTTGGCTGAAGGTCCCACGACTAGACGGTAGCAAAGCACAGGTTTGAATGCCATTTCTGCTGACTCTAAGTCCAGTTCTCCCCTCTAAGTAACTGCTGGAAAGCTCAAAGCAGTGACTATGGAAAAGTTTGCTTTACGAAAGACATCACGCTTCAGATTCAACTTTGCACATATGCATACAGAGTGGGTCCATGGATGGACTGAGTTTGTGGCTGGAGGGACAACACAAAACCACATCAACAGCATCACATTTATTTACTTCACCATTAAAAGAAAAATAAACCAGAAAACTACTAGAGCTAATCAATGAATTTGGTAAAGTGGCAGGATACAAAATTAATGCACAGAAATCTCTGGCATTCCTATATACTAATGATGAAAAATCTCAAAGTGAAATCAAGAAAACACTCCCATTTACCATTGCAACAAAAAGAATAAAATATCTAGGAATAAACCTACCTAAGGAGACAAAAGACCTGTATGCAGAAAATTATCAGACACTGATGAAAGAAATTAAAGATGATACAAATAGATGGAGAGATATACCATGTTCTTGGATTGGAAGAATCAACATTGTGAAAATGACTCTACTACCCAAAGCAATCTATAGATTCAATGCAATCCCTATCAAACTACCACTGGCATTTTTCACAGAAATAGAAAAAAAAATTTCACAATTTGTATGGAAACACGAAAGACCCCGAATAGCCAAAGCAATCTTGAGAACGAAAAAAGGAGCTGGAGGAATCAGGCTCCCTGACTTCAGACTATACTACAAAGGTACAGTAATCAAGACAGTATGGTACTGGCACAAAAACAGAAAGATAGATCAATGGAACAGGATAGAAAGCCCAGAGATAAACCCATGCACATATGGACACCTTATCTTTGATAAAGGTGGCAGGAATCTACAGTGGAGAAAGGACAGCCTCTTCAATAAGTGGTGCTGGGAAAACTGGACAGGTACATGTAAAAGTATGAGATTAGATCACTCCCTAACACCATACACAAAAATAAGCTCAAAATAGATTAAAGACCTAAGTGTAAGGCCAGAAACTATCAAACTCTTAGAAGAAAACATAGGCAGAACACTCTATGACATAAATCACAGCAAGATCCTTTCTGACCCACCTCCTAGAGTAATGGAAATAAAAACAAAAATAAACAAATGGGACCTAATGAAACTTCAAAGCTTTTGCACAGCAAAGGAAACCATAAACAAGACCAAAAGACAACCCTCAGAATGGGAGAAAATATTTGCAAATGAAGCAACCAACAAAGGATTAATCTCCAAAATTTACAAGCAGCTCATGCAGCTCAATAACAAAAAAACAAACAACCCAATCCAAAAATGGGCAGAAAACCTAAATAGACATTTCTCCAAAGAAGATATACAGACTGCCAACAAACACATGAAAGAATGCTCAACATCATTAATCATTAGAGAAATGCAAATCAAAACTACAATGAGATACCATCTCACACCAGTCAGAATGGCCATCATCAAAAAATCTAGAAACAATAAATGCTGGAGAGGGTGTGGAGAAAAGGGAACACTCTTGCACTGCTGGTGGGAATGTGAATTGGTTCAGCCACTATGGAGAACAGTATGGAGGTTCCTTAAAAAACTACAAATAGAACTACCAGGTGACCCAGCAATCCCACTACTGGGCATATACCCTGAGAAAACCAAAATTCAAAAAGAGTCATGTACCAAAATGTTCACTGCAGCTCTATTTACAATAGCCCGGAGATGGAAACAACCTAAGTGCCCATCATCGGATGAATGGATAAAGAAGACGTGGCACATATATACAATGGAATATTACTCAGCCATAAAAAGAAACAAAATTGATCTATTTGTAATGAGGTGGATAGACCTAGAGTCTGTCATACAGAGTGAAGTAAGTCAGAAAGAAAAAGACAAATACCGTATGCTAACACATATATATGGAATTTAAGAAAAAAAAAATGTCATGAAGAACCTAGGGGTAAGGCAGGAATAAAGACACAGACCTACTAGAGAACGGACTTGAGGTTATGGGGAGGGGGAAGGGTGAGCTGTGACAGGGCAAGAGAGAGTCATGGACATACACACACTAACAAACGTAGTAAGGTAGATAGCTAGTGGGAAGCAGCCGCATGGCACAGGGATATTGGCTCAGTGCTTTGTGACAGCCTGGAGGGGTGGGATAGGGAGGGTGGGAGGGAGGGAGACGCAAGAGGGAAGACATATGGGAACATATGTATATGTATAACTGATTCACTTTGTTATAAAGTAGAAACTAACACACCATTGTAAAGCAATTATACCCCAAAAAAGATATTAAAAAAATAATAATAATAAAAAAAAAAGGAAAAAAAAGAAAAAAAAAGAAAAAGAAGAGGCTGCAAGGGAGGTGATAGGGAAGGAGAACTGAATAGAGAATTGTTATTACTATCCAGAGTAATAGGCTTTCCGGAATTTCCCATACCAACGACAAAACTTCATAATGGACAGAGTCAGCTTCCCCTGGGGGTCACCCTCTCTGCCATGATGAGGAAGGAAAGCTTCTGTAGCTCTGGAGAGGGGCCAGGGAAGGGGGCCTCACAGTCTGGTGACAATGCAGACCTCCCCAAGTCTCCTTTCTTCTCTACAGTGCATGCCAGGGACCCGGCCCATCTTCCTCACCTCTTCATGCCCACACTCATCTTATTGTTCCATCTCCAAGCCTGGCTGGAAAGGAAGATAAAGCCTCCCCACATTCCTATTTCCGTGCTGCTCCAAGAAAACAAAGTCTCCATTCCATATTGCTTCAGGAAAACAGAAGACACACACACACACACACACACACACACACACACACACACAATGTCAGTACCATACAAAGCTCTGCTCTTAATGTTACTATTCTAACATACAACCTCCTTCGCAGCTGGTAATTACAGGTCCCTTTTAGAGTCCCCACCCAACCACCCATTTTTAATATCCTAAGGGTGCTCACCTGAAATCTCCCTTATTCTGACGAAGATCTTTCCAAACGTCATGCAGAGCCCTAGTCCCAGGCCACTTTGCCATAATCGATCCAGCGCTGGGTGGCAAAATTGATGGCTTCCGCGCAGTTGAAGCCAGAGTGGTAGCCATAGGAAAACGTCACCATGAACTCTCCAGCCTCCTGAGTGACCCGACCGAAGATGATGCCGTTGTCCTTGAGGACCTTGGGCGAGAGGAGAGCCACCTTGTGCCACAGGAAGGCCTCACAGCCCCGCGAGCTGCCCGGGAAAAGCTCCCTGGCCAGGCGTTCCAGGCACTGGCCGTACTCCTGGGGCACCGCGTACCAAGTCTTGGGCTCCCTGAAGTGCAGGTAGTTGATGCTGTAAAGGTCCATGTCCTCCGTGTGCCAGGCGAAGGCGGTCTTCCACATGCCGAAATACAGGCAGGGGGTGTTGACGCCTTCGATGACCACTCCGCACTCCTGTTCCAGCAGGTCCTGAATGGTTCCCAGGTGTCCGAGGTTCCACTGCTTCGTGTTTTCATCGAATAAGGAGCCACTGACGTCCGCACCGTATACTGGTGAATCATAGGGGCATGTTTTCCAATATTTTCACTCCAGATCCTCAAAATCAGAGTAGAATGCAGTCTGGTGTCATTCACTGTTTGTTAAGCGGCGATATTCGCTCACGGTCATGGCTTTCTTCTTTTTGTGGTGCTGAGTAAACACACCTGCCTGCCCAGTGGTCACCTGCTGCAGGGGAGCGGCTATTAAGATGTCATCGGTATCATCGTACATCTGTCCGGCTTTCCGTCCTTCGGTGGAATTACCTTGGCTAGGCCAGCTCGGTGTGCACCTTGCCACTCCATGTAAACAATATATTTGCTGAAATCTTCAAATTCTTCCATGGTTGGGTGGACGATCGTAATCTTACAACTTGGGTTCTGGCTCCCAAAGTGCTTAGACTGCATGGCGGCAACAGAATAAGCAACGGACTGCCAGCTTCTTAGGTATGCTTTGGATACCTGAGAATGCTGGGGAGTAACCTCTTCCCTATACTTCCTTTATTTTTAAAGAAGTTTTGATAGAGCTGAGAGGCAGGAACTCAGACTTGAACTTTTAAACAAACGAGGTGGTATCTTCTCCAGGCTTGTCAATCCACCAGAAGAACTCCACTCTTGTCAGCATTTTGGAGCCAAAGGAAATCCAGTATTTCCCAGAGGAGACGGCTCTCCGAGCCAAGTCCTGCCTCAGCCTGCAGCTCTGTGAGTTTCCTCTGTTGGGGGTATAAGTGCCTGAGACCTCTCCAGATTCCCAGGCTTGAGTGCATGGGTGGTTTCTCACCTGACTGTAGCAGAAAGTCTCTTCATGGAAGTTTCCAAGCCAAACCTAAAGAAAGTACAAAATATTGAAAATAAGTGGATGACAGAACAAACTGAGTTAACATCAAGTAAAAGAAAACTGTATAGCAATCTTAATTTCAAAGTTTGAATTTAAGGGCAAAAAGTACACTCTTTTGGTAGGCATGTAAACTGGTGCAGCTACGGTGCATACTATGGAAAACAGTACGGAGGTTCCTCAAAAATTGTAACTAAAACCACCATATGATGCTGTAGTCTCACTTCTGGGTATATAGCTAAAGGAAATAAAAACAGAATATCAAGGAGCTATCTGCCCTCCCACATTCACAATGGATAAGATATGGAAACAACCAACATGTCCAGCGATGGTTGAATGGATACAGAAGATGTGGTACATAGATACAATGGAATACTACTCAGCCATAAAAAGAATGAAATTTTGTCATTTGCAACAATATGGATGGTCTTGGAGGGTATTATGTCCAGTAAAATAAGACAGAGAAAGACAAATATGGCGTGGTATCACTTATATGTGGAATGTTAAAAAAAAAAAAAAGAGTAAAACGTACAGAACCAGAGTAGAAAAGTGGTTGTGGGGGAGGGCAGGGAAGGGAGGGTAAAAGAGTACACAGTGAATAAAGTCTCAGGAGCTAATGTTAACCATGGTGATTATAGTTGATAACAATGTGATGAATAGTTGAAGTTTTCCAGAAGAGTAGGATTTAAATGTTCTTACCAAAAAAAGTAAATATATGAAGGAAATGTGTTAATTAACTAGAGTGGGAAATCCTATCACAATGTATACCAAATCACCACAAAGTTGACTGAATATTTTACAGTTTTAAAAGTCAATTATACAGCAATAAAGCTGAAATTTAAAAATAAAGTATTAGGACAAATCGTAAGACAGAAAAAGAGGAATTAAAACTTAACTGAACAGTAAGGACACTAAGCAAGCTTGAAAAGAAAGGAGTTAAGCACTCAACTCAAGAAATTGGATGGCTTAATCCAAAAGATAAATTAGGGAAAGAAAAACAATGAAATAAGCTGAAACAATTACAAAAGAAAACATAACAACCAATAGAAATGATGACTGAAACCAAAATGCAATTTGTAGACCATGAAAAGTGTAAAAACATAAGCATAAGAGAAAAGAGAAAATAGTACAAGTATATCATGTTATAGTAAAACAGGGGACGCAAATAAAAATCTACCATTATAGAAAGAGTGCCTATGTAAAGAAAACCAGGAAAAAAGTACAGAACGCAAATAGACACATCCTTAACAAGCATTATCCTTAATGTGTAAAAACCTGAAACATTCTAATTAAAATCTAATCATTAATTTGCATTGAGAGACAAATTATTAGAAATACAGGGTTCACTCAGAATGGGAGAAAATATTTGCAAATGAAGCAACTGACAAAGGATTAATCTCCAAAATTTACAAACAGCTCATGCAGCTCAAATTTATAAAAACAAACAACCCACTCCAAAAATGGGCAGAAGACCTAAATAGACATTTCTCCAAAGAAGATATACAGATTGCCAGCAGACACATGAAAGAATGCTCAACATCGTTTATCATTAGAGAAATGCAAATCAAAGCTACACTGAGATATCATCTCACACCGGTCACAACGGCCATCATCAAAAACTCTACAAACAATAAATGCTGGAGAGGGTGTGGAGAAAACGGAACCCTCTTGCACTGTTGGTGAGAATGGAAATTGATACAGCCACTATGGAGAACAGTAAGGATGTTCCTTTAAAAACTACAAATAGAACTACCATACAACCCAGCAATCCCACTACTACGCATATACGCTGAGAAAACCATAATTCAAAAAGAGTCATGTACCAAAATGTTCATTGCATCTCTTTTTACAATAGCCAGGACATGGAAGCAACCAAAGTGTCCATCAACAGGATGAATGGATAAAGCAGATGTGGCACATATATACAATGGAATATTACTCAGCCATAGAAAGGAACGAAACTGAGTTAGTTATTTGTAGTGAGGTGCAAAGACCTAGAGCCTGTCATATAGAGTGAAGTAGGTCAGAAAGAGAAATACAAATACTGTATGCTAACACATGTATATGGAATCTACAAAAAAAAAAAAAATTGTCATGAAGAACCTAGGGGCAAGATGGGAATAAAGATGCAGACCTACTAGAGAATGGACTTGAGGATATGGGAGGGGGAAGGGTAACCTGGGACAAAGTCAGAGAGTGGCATGGACATACATATGCTACCAAACATAAAATAGATAGCTAGTGGGCAGCAGCCACATAGCACAGGGAGATCCGCTTAGTGCTTTTTGACCACCTAGAGAGGCAGGATAGGGAGGGGGGGAGGGAGGCAGTTGCAAGAGGGAACAGATATGGGCACATATGTATAACTGATTCACTTTGTCATAAAGCAGAAACTAAAACACCATTCTAAAGCAATTATACTCCAAGAAAGATGTTAAAAAAAATAAAGAAATATAGGGTTCAATCAAGTTTCTGGACACTGATTAGCAAACAAAATCTATAGATCCCATACACCAGTTAACAATCAATTATAAAGTGAAAGAGTAAAAAGGTTTTAATCCCTTTAATAACAGAAATACATGGCCCCAATGAAGAAATCTAAAAATGATATGCATGCAATGCTTGTACTTTAAATGCATAAATAAATGTGAATTTTACCAGGGGAAAAAAGTTGCTTACTGGCATAAAATGTCATCCTTTTCATCTTTATGCTTTAAAGGAAAAAAAAAAGGCCATAAAAGTGCCTGCCTTCTGCCAGTCTAAAATCTTAATTCCAAATGATGATACACAGGACCCAGAAAATGGTTTCCTTGAAGGATTCAGCCTCTGAATGAAACAGGCTGTGCTCAAAGTCTGGCTATATATGTCCCACACCAATTTCAATTCAATCAGTACCACCCCAAATCTAATACCCTCATATCTAATCAAAATCTCTAATTTGATCCCACATATTTTTCAAGTCCCTTCCAACTGACACACTCCTTACCCAGTTCTAGAAACCCTCTCATTCCCATTACATCGCAGTTCACTAAATGAGGTGCTTTTTCCTGAAAATCTTCGTGATTTTTACCAAGAAAATATTAAGAAAAAAATTAACTTCACAAGTGGGAAAATAGTTTAAAAATAACAACTCAAGGAAAGGATATCCCAATGTATAGTACCCTCTCTCTCGCTCTCTCTCTCTCTATATGCATAAATAGTGTCACTTTTCAAAACTTCTGGTAGGAAAATAACTCTTTTGCTCATAAGCACAAATTACAGAAATAAAGTGACCTACCTTCTACCAACAAGATCCTGATTCCAGTTGGAGATAGTCAAGGACCCAGAGAGACAGTGTTCTCTGGGCAGCTGGCCTCCAAATGCAGACCCATGTCCTGACGGCTCTGGCTTTCTCCCTGGGCAAAGGTATAATTTGATGAGCACCAGTCAATGGTAATTGCTCTCGTTGGTCAGCCCACTTTGTCTGCGCCCCTTTGAGTTTTTAAACCAGTCTTACAGCGAACTAAGAGGTTGAAAATAAAAGGAGTGGGAAAGTCAAACCAAGCAATTATTAAACAAAAGAAACCTGGTCTAGCAGCAATTAATCTCGAATGTATTTATAAGGTAAAAGAAGGGCAGCTTATAGTTATGAAAAAGAAAAACTCGTGGGAAAGATTACAATGATGCACTTTATGCACCTAGACACATAGCACTGAGACACAGAACACAAAGACTGAGAATTACAAGGTAAAACTGACATATCTGCAATCATGGTGTGAGGTTTTGTTTTCAAACACCGTTCTTCCAGAAAGTGATACATGAGAAGAAAATTAATAATGTTATAAAAGTATAAACAATAAAGTTAACAACTTTGATTATATTTCCTGCAGCAACCACATAGCAAAATGCTTTTCAACACATATAAAACATTTACAAAAATTTACCGCTGTTAAGACCACATAATAAATCTCAATAAAAATTCCACAGAATCCATGTATCGAGTACCATCTTGATCAATCTTTTATTTCAATCATGAAATAAAATTGAAAGTCAATAATGAAAAAAGGGACCACCACCATATTTATTTAAAAATGAATATCCACGTAACACCTACAACAATATCCATATAATACCTAAAAATCTATTGATTTTTATGTTGTCTGCAAGTAGTCAGTAAAAACTAAACCAAAATACCTCAGAATTATTATTCTGGCCGTGTTCTTACCCATACCGCAGACACCCCCGCCCACCCCCTGCCCAGTCGTGGACTTGGCGGCTCGTGAAGCGCCTCCGTGCGCCCACCCAAAGGGGAGAGTCGATGGGTGGGGGTGACGCACCGTCGGCGGGAAAGCCTTCTCTAGCTGTCCGAGAGGAAGCCTTGGGATACCGGACCCAAGCCACTGCCCCTCTCAAGCGTGCAGTGGTCACGGTGGCCACTGCCAGAGCATGTGGGCAGAGGGCCTCGCCTTCGCAAGAGGGCTTGCGCATGCCCCGTGGTGGGGCCGAGCGCCGCTCTTCGCCTTTCACAGGCCGCGCCTCCCAGCTCTGAGTCGGGGGAGGGTCCCGCCAGGCCTGCATCCGGGGCGGGGCCGCGCGTATGCGTGTGCGTGCGCATGCGGGGACCCCGTTGGCGAGCCCAAGGGGGCGGGGATGCCCGGATGTCCCGGCTCCCCAGTCCCGCAGCCACAAGGAGCCCGTCGCGCCTGACCTCTCCGCGAGTCGCAGCGGAGTGTAAAAAAGTGTGAAAACATAAGCATAAGAGAAAAGAGAGAAAAGTACAAGCATATCACGTTATAATAAAACAGGGGACGCAGATAAAAATCTACCATTAGAGAAGGAATGCCTATGTAAACAAAAGCAGGAAAAAAGTACAGAACACAAATGTACAAATCCTTAACAAGCATTATCCTTAATGTGTAAATACTTGAAACATTCTCATTAAAATCTAATCATTAATTTGCATTGATAGACAGATTATTATAAATATAGGGTTCACTCAGAATGGGAGAAAATATTTGCAAATGAAGCAACTAACAAAGGATCAATCTCCAAAATTTACAACCAGCTCATGCAGCTCAACATTATAAAAACAAACAACCCACTCCAAAAATGGGCAGAAGACCTAAATAGACATTTCTCCAAAGAAGATATACAGATTGCCAGCAGACACATGAAAGAATGCTCAACATCGTTTATCATTAGAGAAATGCAAATCAAAGCTACACTGAGATATCATCTCACACCGGTCACAACGGCCATCATCGAAAACTCTACAAACAATAAATGCTGGAGAGGGTGTGGAGAAAACGGAACCCTCTTGCACTGTTGGTGAGAATGTAAATTGATACAGCCACTATGGAGAACAGTAAGGAGGTTCCTTAAAAAACTACAAATAGAACTACCATATGACCCAGCAATCCCACTACTGGGCATATACCCTGAGGAAACCATAATTCAAAAAGAGTCATGTACCAAAATGTTCATTGCAGCTCTATTTACAATAGCCAGGACATGGAAGCAACTGAAGTGTCCATCAACAGGATGAATGGATAAAGCAGATGTGGCACATATATACAATGGAATATTACTCAGCCATAAAAAGAAACGAAACTGAGCTATTTGTAAGGAGGTGGATACACCTAGAGTCTGTCATACAGAGTGAAGTCAGAAATAGAGAGACAAATACCATATACTAACACATATATATGGAATTTAAGAAAAAAAAGTGTCATAAAGAACCTAGGGGTAAGACAGGAATAAAGACACAGACCTACTAGAGAATGGACTTGAGGATATCGGGAGGGGGAAGGGTAAGCTGTGACAAAGCAAGAGAGAGGCATGGACATATATACACTACCAAACCTAAGGTAGATAGCTAGTTGGAAGCAGCCGCATAGCACAGGGGGATCAGCTCGGTGCTTTGTGACCACCTAGAGGGGTGGGATAGGGAGGGTGGGAGGGAGGGAGACACAAGAGGGAAGATATATGGGAACATATGTATATATATAACTGATTCATTTTGTTGTAAAGCAGAAACTAACACACCATTGTAAAGCAATTATACTCTAATAAAGATGTTAAAAACAAAACACACACACATTCGTAAACTGCATCTACTAGAACTGTTACAATTAAAAAGACAGACAGTTTCAAATGTTAGCGAAAATGTGGAGCAACTGAAACTCTCATACATTCTTGTAAGAGTGTATAATTAGAGAGTCACTTTAAATAACTTCTTTGAGAAATAATGTTATGCAGAATTATGCCCTATGGCAGAACAATTACACTCCTAGGTATTTACCCAAGAAAGATGGAAACATATGTCCACAAAAACACCTGCACAAAATTGCTCATAGCAGCTGAATCTAGGTAGCCCATATGGGACACAGTCCAGCTGTTTGTAAATAGGAGAATGAATAAGCAATTTGTAGAACAGTCCCATAATAGAATTCTACTCAGCAAGTAAAGGGAAGAAACTATTAACACACACAATAACATGACTAATCTCTAATCGTACTGAGTGAGAGCAGCAAGGCAAATGATGAGGGAAAATCATAAATTTTTCTATGACCGGGAAATCAATCTAAGAAAGGAAAAGAATAGTATGCCCGCTTTGTGGTAGGCCTTTCCCAATGTGCAATGTGCATCTGTATTGTACATTAACCAGACCTCCTCAAACAGGAGGATGTAATCAACCTTTAAGAAAAATGGTTGCTTTATTCAGACACCAACGTTGTAGTTTTAAGGTTATTTTAATTTCTTTTTCATCCGATACAGGGAGCTGTATTGACCAAAACATAGTTGATCAACTTTATGTAGAATGCTAACCTGTCAATATAACACAGAAATTCTTTGTCTCAGAAATGTATAAAATTGCATCTCTAACTCCTGACCAATGGAACAGTTCTCAGAGCTTCTGCAAATCTGTTCCCTGGGTTATAATCCTCAGTTTGACTCAAATAAAATTCTCTTTTCTTTCTTCTTAGCTTGACTGTTATTTGATTTTCCACCAACACACAAAAGAATAGTTACTATCTGATTCCATTTATATGAAGTTCAAAACCAAACTAATCAATGATGACAGATATCAGGAAGTGGTTGCTTCTAGGGGGATATGGTAAAAATTGACCAGAAAGGGGCACCAGAGAACTTTCTGGAGTCATAGAAATGTCCTATATCTTACTTTGAGTGATATAGATACATGCAATTTTAAAAATGTATTGAATTAACTCAAGACCTGTGCATTTTGTTACATGTAAACTGCACCTCAAAATAAAAACACATTTTCTGTCATTTCTTCAGATTTAAGAAAAATAAGAGCTATTTTTCCTTTTTTCCGTAAATAAATAAATAAGTAAATTCAATTCTAAATGTAAACTTTTTACTTAGGATGTTTCTGATGATAGTCAAGCGCTTATCTCCCTATTGAGTGATACTTCAATATGCCCAATTGTCTGTTAGCAACTTCTTGGAATATATCCTAGGCACCTCAAACTCAGTATGTCCAAAACTGAATCTACTTAATGTTAAATATTATGGTAGGAGACATAACATTTTAAAAGACATTAATAAATTATATTCAACTGTTTCAAATTTAACTTTCTTATAAAAAAACAAAGTACTATGCAAGAATCTGGGGATTTACTGTAAAATCTCAGATGATAGTTGTACACACTGCTTTATTCCTTTTTTTTTTTTTTTTTTTTGCGGTACACGGGCCTCTCACTGTTGTGGCCTCTCCCATTGCAGAGCACAGGCTCCGGACGCGCAGGCTCAGCGGCCATGGCTCACGGGCCCAGACGCTCCGCGGCATGTGGGATCCTCCCGAACCGGGGCACGAACCCGTGTTCCCTGCATCGGCAGGCGGACTCTCAACCACTGCGCCACCAGGGAAGCCCCCACACTGCTTTATTGAGTAAACCACATAACATTTTCTAAAAAGGACATTCATACTCTTCACTTGAAAATGTCAACAATTTCAAATTCTCATTCAAGTTCTTTGAAAATTAATCCAAGTTATACAGTGGTAGTAAGATATGTAGTATTTTCATACAATGGAAATTACTTGGCAATAAAAAGGAACAATCTACTGATAAATGCAAAACATGTGAATTTCACAGACCCTATGCTTAGTGAAAGAAAATAGACACAAATGATTACATGCTATCAATTCTATCTATATGAATTTCTAGTATAGGCAAAACTAATCAAAGGTGGCAAAAAAAAAAAAAATCAGAAGAATGATTGCCTTGAGAGTGTGTGGAGTTGATTGAGAAGGGGCTTAAAAGTACTTTCTGCAGTGATAGTAGTATTCTATATGTTGATGGGGTTTGCATTACACAGGTGTATGCGTTTGTCAAAAGTCCATAAATGTACATTTTGGATTTCTCCATCTCAGTGTAGTAAATTTTATCTTAAAAAACACTATGAACACAAAATAGTATGTATTCCTTTTTATTACTAAGAAATTCTATTTCTTAAATGTAAAAAAAGATGAATTTGGATTACATCAAAAACCTTCTTAATACCTCTTTAATTATTGCTTGTATGTATAAGGAAGTTCTCTTTGTTATTTTTATTTTATTGCATGCATTTTTACCTCTGGCATACCTTGTGGAGAAAAGGCACTAAACGGTGGAACATCTGAAACATTTTCATATCCTGGAGGAGGTGGTTCAAATAATGATGTGTTGAAAATCTAGAGAAACAAAATATAATAATCAGAGGCAAATCAGGTAAAGTTTCATTACTATGACCAAACAAGGAAATGTGTACTATCTCTTTCTGTCAGTAGATGGTTAATGAAGCCTTTGGTATTTTAAAGATACAGATCAAAGAGCCAGCACTGTGCTAGAGGCTATGAGGATTTCATGAGATGATAAACTTAGAGACCCTTAGAGGATGTATAAGCACTAGCTTTAGATTTAGAAGGAAAACTTTAATTCCCAAATAAAAAAAACAGTGTACAATATTCTTAGTCACTTATAAAAATGCTAAGATAATTCCTTGGGAGCAAATTAATGTTAAATTCACTTTGAACCAAATATAATATAATCTTTTAAGTGTATCACTGACATTGTTAAGTAGGAATCAATTTTTTTTTAGGTTCCAAACCACTACCTCTAAAAGAGAGCTCCAAGCTACAGGAAGAAGAAACTGACAGAATTCCAAAGGGAAATAAAAATAATCCGCCACTATAGTGAGATAATCTAACATTCCTTTCCCAGCAATTAATAAAGATTGCAGACAAAATAAGACTACATCAAGGATAAAGGCGATTTTAGCCAAACAATTAACAAACTTGAACTAATGAACAAATATAAGATCATTAAACTCAACAGCTGAATACATTGTTTTCAAATAAACACAAAATATTTATAAAAATTGACCACATAATAGGCTATAAAGGAAGCCTCAACAATTGCCAAATGACTAGTGTCATACAAACCACATTATCTGATCACAATGTAGTTAAGTTAGAAAATCAGATCAAACCGATAGTGGAATAACTTTTAAATTTGGAATTTATAAATACCCCTAAATACCTCCAAGGCTCCAAGATGAAAACATAGAAATTAGAAAATATTAAGATATTAATGATAACTAAAACACTTCTCCAAACTTGTGAGATCTAGTTGAAGTGGCTCTTAGAAGGAAATTTATGGTTTTAAATATTCATGTTAGAAAAGAAGAAAGGTTGAACATCAATAAATTAAGTATTCAACTGAAAATGTTACAAAGAATAGCAAAATAGACACCAGGAAGGTAAAAGAGGAGATTATATTAAGTAAGAACAGAATTAATGAAACATAAAACGTATATACAAGAAATGATTGCCAAAGCTGAAGGTTTATTCTTTGAAAATACAGGTAAAATTGACATATCCCTGTCAATGTCCATAAGAAAAAAATATAAGGTAAGCACAAATAAATAATATTAAGAGTTGAAAAAAAGTCATAGCTATAGATGTCGCACAGATTCAAAAAGGTAATAAGAAAATACTAGGAAGAACTATGCCAATAATTGAAATCTTAGATGAAATGGAAAAATGCATTTTAAAAAATTTATTAAAACTGACATAAGGATGCATTTTTTAAAATCTAAATAGTCCTATAACAATAAAAAATATTGAATCAGTACTTTAAAATCTCCCACAAAACAAAGTATCAAAACCAACTGCTTTTACTTTGAGTTTGAAAGGTGAAAGTAAAAGATTAAGTATAACACAACCTATTTCAGAGATTAAAAACTCAGCTCATTTTATAAGGCAGGTCTAATCTAGAAATTACACCCCAATAGGCAAATTGCAGAAATACAGGCCAAACATGCCATGAATATAAACTGAATATATATAGATATATGAGTTGAAAACTCTACTACTGACTAATATTACAAATTTCAAAAATGTAAGATTAGTCTAATATTAGAATATCATTTAATATAATTATCATTGTGAAAAAGAAAAATTATACGCTCATCTCAAAAGATATCCAAAAAAAAGAAAAAAAGTGCTGATAAAATTCAACATAAATCCATGACAAAAAGTCTTAGTAAACTTGGAAAGGAAGTGAATTAACGTAACCTGATACAAATATCAAAATTAAGGTGAAACATTAAAAACATTCAAGTCAAGGACACCTGCTATCACTACTCTTTTTTCATGTTAAACTATAAGTCCTGGTCCATGCAGTAATGCAAAGGGTTGTGGGAGATGGGGAGTGACTCTGAGCTGACATTATATTGTACTGACTAGAGCACCAGTTACCTACTTCTGATGCTGATAGAACCTAAAATGACACCAAATCAACTACTACTCTTCAAAAATTCCCATATCTTCCATCTTTCCCATCATTTTTCTGTGGTCCACATAGGGTACAAGTTCAGCTGAATCACTGGGAAAGATTATAAGAAAAACTATACTAAAGTGCAATGAAAATCCATCTAGAGACAAAGTCATCCCATCAGCAAGTCTTTCAGCCAGGGAAGTACTCAAGCTCGTCTCACTTGATTTGCCTTTATGGTAATCTTCAATTTTACAGCACCACTGAGCAGGTGGATTTTACATCAGGTTTATGAGTTATTCTAACAACTAGGAAAAGTTTCTTAAGGTGACGGAAAAGAGTCTTTTGGGTGACTTTATCAAAGGTAGACAATACACCAGTGAGCACTGCTCACTATCCTAAATTCACTAATATAGTCTCAAATTATGTATTCTGAGTATAACTAAAATAATTTTGGTTTACAAATTTCTATTTACTTTCTGTGACATAAAAAAGGTAATATATATAGTTCAATCCATATGGCACATTATACTTATGTAAACAAAGATAAAATAATGCATATAGTATTAAAAATATTTCTTGCAGAATCTATAAAATTCTAATCATATTTGTTGCCTGTGGGAAGGGGAACTCCTCTGTGTCGTGCAGGAAAGTAAAAGTTTGCAGTTTACCACATAGCTTGGCTATTAATAGTCACAATAATTAAACTGGGAGATGGGGGCACAGTAAAAGAGCATTTGTAGTTGGGGTGAGAATAGAGCTGAACTGTCACAAGGTCAAAAGATAATTCCTGAATCTGAAACACAAGCAATGCAAGCATGTCATTTAAAGAAACAGAAATAAATACCAAAAGAATCAACTCAGTGTTGAACAGTGATTGCCTCAGGGAAGGGGGATATAGAGGGGCCCTTTGGAGAACTGTGTGATTCTTTATGTGCAGGTAAAACTTGGGTAAAAATAAAAATGATTTAATGATATAACTTCCAAAAAAGTTAATAAGCTTTTGGCAGCTAACACCATTCAGGAAAATCTCCAAAATGAAACTTCTACAAGATAGGTTTACATTGAGTGACAGGCTTTAGAAATTTCATAAGTGCTTATAATAGCAAAAAGAAACAATGAAATGAAATAAAAGCAAAGGTACAGTCAAAATTGGAAGTGAAGAGCAAGGAAAAAAGAAGAGAATTGAAAGTTTGCTATTTTCCTCATTGCACACAATTGCCAAATTTGACAGATCAAATTTGGTTTAAGTATGTGTATTTTTTTAACATCACCAATATTTTATTACATCATTAAATAATCTTCCTAAATATACATTTAAAGACCCCTTAATACTTAATTATATAGATATGCCCCCACTTATTTAATAAAGGTTATGGGACCATAGGAAGTATATCAGTATTCCCCATACCTACCTTAAAAATATTTTTAAAATTTTGAAATAGTTTGATAATATTTTTAACAGTTAAACTGTATTAACTACTATAATTGAAAATAGTGAATATGGAAACTTTCAACTCATATTAGGAAATTTAGCATGGGATTAAATCACTGACTGTAAAACAACCTATTAATATTAAGAAGAGGCTGATTCATTAGTCAATAAGGGGTGGTGATTAAAAATTTATATATACTTAAATCACATGACATTTTTAGTTGACTGATCAAACTGGACATATCTGAAGCTATATGCAATTTAGAAGGCCCAGCTAACAAAAGGACTGAAAGAAGCTATCCAGAGTAAAAGGGGCTACTTTAAATATGGTAGCTGTAAGGCAAATAGGGATGAATATTGAGTTGTATTTTATGAGCTTTCATATTGAATATATATCATGATAAGAAATACCTCAATTACTTGTATTATCTTCTCTCCCAAGTGTCCTAACTAGCAAAGAAGATTGTAAATTCTTTAGTGTAGATATAATTCTATAGTATTTCTCTCCAAATTCTCCTCCTTCCAAATGCCCACACCCAAGTTCTGGGCACAGAGCTGAACACATGATCATATGAGATTTAATCATTAAGTACCAATAAAAACCTGCTAGCTCAAACAGCACTTCTCTGAATTTTCTAGCATCTTCAAATCTATGCATGATCTCTTATAGTCCAAACCTTTCAAAAATGTATCAATTTAGTTGCTTAGAAGTTTACTAATATATCATATTTTATATTAGTGTACAATACTAAAACACAGAAAACAGCAAATGTCATCAAACATCAATTTTTCAGAATCTTACCAACATCACATAAATTCAAACATCATAAGAAAGAGTTGGCACCAGTAATAAGATTATAAAAGGCATCATTCACAAGTGTCAATATTGATTTCTATCCGTATTTGGACATGGTAGAGGGCATTCTTTCACATAAGGTATTTCAAAATAGTAGACCAGAGGGGCTTATTTTTTCTTTCTTTCTTATTACCTCATTTCCATCTTCATCAATTATTGAGATGTAGTTGGGATGAGTCTTATTTGGATAGGACAACAGGACATCATAATGGGCTAACTCAACAGAATCCAGGCCAAATTCTTTCCACTGAGATTGAATTTGCTTTGCAAGCTGAAAGTTTTGTTCTGTTCCAGCTAAATGTGGTATCCGTGTAAAATTGCTGTTGAAAAAAAATTGAAAGTGGTTAGAAATTTTTAGTCAGACTTTATCTTAAATCAACAACCAAATAAGGCTGATTTACATTAAAAAAAATTTTGAGGTGTTATACTTTACAAAAGCAAAGTGGGGGCTTCTCTGGGGGCACAGTGGTTGAGAGTCCGCCTGCCGATACAGGGGACACGGGTTTGTGCCCCGGTCCGGGAGGATCCCACATGCCGCGGAGCAGCTGGGCCCTTGAGCTATGGCTGCTGAGCCTGCGCGTCTGGAGCCTGTGCTCTGCAATGGGAGAGACCACAATGGTAGGAGTCCCACGTACCACAAAAAATAATAATAATAATAAATAAAAAATAAAGGAGAGAAGGAATTATATATGTTGCTAAAGAAAAAAAAAACCCTCCCCTGAAAGCCACCTGGGATTTCTGGTCTTTTGAGCATAAGCTGTCTGTTCTCCCTATTTGACGCCCTACAGTAAATGCTGGACTCCTTCACCTCAACCTGTTGTCAGTAGACTGGCTTTGCTGCACAGCAGGCTAGCAGACCCAAGTTTGGTTAGGTAACATTATGAGTGAAATTCCTGGTACAAGTTTTGTCATTCCCACCAAGATGCAATGGTGTTCTATGATCAGGTTTAGAACCCACTCATTTGGAGCAAAGTTAATCCTGAAAATGATGAGTAGGAAAAAAGATTTGTTTCCAAGGATAAATAAATCAACTGGCCACAAAATCAGTGCATTACAGGTTTTGCCACTAACTTGTTGTGTAATCCTGGCCAAGTCTTCAATTTCTCATCCATACATGGGGAGAATATTGCTACCTCACTAATTCACAAAGATTTGAGGCTCAGTTAGACAACTGCTAAGAAACAGAAGTTCATTTTTTTTTTGTTTTAATCAATTGAGAAGTGTGTCACACTGTCTTGATTCTATTAGAATATCCAGTTATTTTCTAATAAGAAGAATAATTTACAAACTATCCAAAATAGCCAACAACATGTATTAACAAAACAAATAGGCTCATACATCTCTGTCTGGCTAGAAAAGTTTATATATGTTCCAAGGATCATTATGTTATCTCAGTTAATAAAGGGAGCTATTGGTATTCCTGTTTTCATACATTGCATCTGGTTTACAAATGCACAGTGCTTGGAGAAGTTAGATGACCTAAAGACAGCCAGTGAAAGACGGAACTGGTATTCAAATGTAGATCAGTGAAAGCTAAGACACTCTTCTGAAATAATCTTGTCTTTCAGAACAGGGTGGAGAAGGAAATTCCCTCTAAAGACATGCAAAATAGTGAACAGATCTGAGAATTTAACTAGATGTTACAAAACAAAAGGGAAAACTAGGACAACCTTGCACCCCAAGGGAGACTGAAAAGGCAGCCCCTACTTAATGCGCTGCCCCAGCCACTATTGAGAGTCAGGTGACTTAGAAGTAGTAGAGAATTTTTAGTAGTAAAGCAAAGGATTAGAAAGGGGAAAAAGACAGAGGATCTGAGGCTTTAATGACCCCTAACCTAAGGGTCTAAATAGACTGAAAGCACTCTGATGGACAAATGGCAAATTGGAATTCTGGAGAGTCCAGGAGGCTTCTGGAGGTTCCGTGGTCCTTGGAGGGGTGAGTGGGGGGTTCTGTTAATCTCTTTCTTTTGTTTGTTAATGATGCAAATCCTTGAGTTCTAAACAGTTAGAGGAGCTTGGTCAAGGCCACGGAGAATAAGCAAGAAGCTGACAGCCCAGAAAGTGAGCTAGAGGCAGGCATTCATTTTATTTCTTTGCTGGTCACTCCATCTCACAGGTTAGAAAAGGAAAAATGAAGCAGAGGCAGCACCCCTGTCTAGGAGTGAAGATTATATCTCACCAGACTTCCACTTTTATTATACCTATTATACATAATTATAGTAAAAGAAGTGCAAGAGGCAGAAGGATTTCCACAAAATTTAAGCTTCTGGGTCTCTCACTTGAAATGGCCCTTCCAAAGACTTGATAGATGCCTTAGCAAATTTTATTCATAGTTTTAATTCTATCGTAATTAAATAGACATATGTGTTTGTATGACTATGTGTAGGTACATCTATACATATATATACTTACTTGACTGTTTTTACATAAAATTATAACTTGTATTCACTAAGGAGTCCTTTAATCGTTATCAGGACTTCAAGTATGTCACTTTGAAAAAGCTAAGCATTCCAATCAATTATTCAATAAAAGTGTTTTATTTTTAGTTGCCTTGCAAATACTTTTTAAAATTTACTCATTTACCTCTTTTTCCCTACACCAGGGATAGCTATTTCAGGAAATAGGGAGCTGGTTTTTACACTAGGTCACATATATGCTCTCTAATTTCATGCTCATCAGAACAATATCACTATCCCCATTTTATAGAGGTGAAAATGATGGCTCAGGAAGGTTAAGTATTCACTCAAAGTCACTTTAATATCAGTGGGCGAAGATGGAATTTAAACTTGCGTATGTCTGACTTCGAAGTCCAAAATTTATTCTTTTGACTAAAATATACTCTCTTCCTCTGAAACAGGAGTCAGCAAACTATGTTTCACTGACCAAATCCAGCTCACTTCCTTTCTTTGTACAGCCCACAAGCTAAAAATGGTTATCACATTTTAAATAGGTGAAAAAAATCAAGAGGAATAATATTTTGTGACATATCATTTATATGAAATTTAAATTTCAGTGCCTACAAATGAAGTTTTATCGAAACTGTCACACTTATTCAATTACGTATTTACTATCACTTTTTTGGTGCTACAATAGCAGAGCTGAGTAGCTGGGACACAGATCAGCTGGCATACAAAAGCTGGACCTTTACAGAAAAAGTTTAGTGACACCTGCTTTAAAACATCTATCATGATAAAGTTCAGCTGAAGGTACAATCCTCTCCAGATGAAACATGATACAAGATCTTCAGTAATAAAACCTTTTTAAAAAGTCAGTTTCTGTTTATGAAATATTGAATCAAAACTTCTAAACAGAATAGTAAACTTTTAAGTATATGCTTACTACAAGAACGTCTTGATGTTCTCTGCTTTCAATTCATCCAAAAATGCTTTCTTCACATTATGCCGTGGAATGTTAGTAGCTTCACTGGAGGATTTTGTAAACCATCCTGTAAAATACAAACAAATATAGGAATGAGATTTGAGCTTATAGACAGGGCCTATTTTTTCTTATTATTGTATTTATCATATATAAAACATCAATGACCTCTGGTATTAACTGAGATTTTCCAAAGTTTCATTGCTCTTGCCTACTTCCATTGGAAAAAAAATCATGCAGACACACTTAATTACAAATCAGTTGCAACATATTTTTAAATCCAATTTCAATAAGTATTGCTGTTATTCTAAGAAATGTTTTATGAAATTAGTGCTAAAATTGAAGATGGTTCAACTGATGGGAAAAATGAAGGCAAAGAGGAGATCCACCTTCTTTCTCTTTAAAGCTTCTATCCTCAGTGACGACGCCTCTGCTGACCCAGAATAAGCATTTAGTAAATGTTTGTAATGAATTATTTATGAGTATATTTCAAGTACATAAATTATCTCAAAGAGCTGAAGGCAATTCAGAATTGTAATTTGTTCTGGTTCTGAAACTAAAGCAAAATAAGTTTAAATATTTTGTGCTTGCAGTTGAAGTAGGCTTCAAAAGTTCAACTTCAGAGAGCTACAGTGAAACTCCAATTCACCCAACATCTCTGCAAGACACACAGTGAACACAGAGACTAGAGGCAATGGGTAGCCAGATCGCGTAGAGCCATTAGCCCTGGTAGTTGGCTTCGTGACATAGTTTATTTAGATAAATGATATGATCTGTGCATAAAATGGTTACCTAAATCACCCAGCTAGCTTTCATGGAGCTTTCTAGTTATTAATCACATACACGTTACACACATGTATATATACACGCATATTGAAATAAATGGTTGGCAGCAAATGGAAATACAGTTCCACCAGTATGTAAAATAAAGAGACTTGGATTAGACTGTAGGATAAGGGTACTCAGAGGATGAAATGCTTGAATCGAGATCTGAAAAATGAGCTGGATAAAAAGGACGGAGGCCTGTGGGAGGGAGGGAGCAGAGAATCCTAGGAAAAAAATTAACAAACATTAATAAAGAACCCATAGCCACTGAGCAGTGAATATAAGGGTGGGGCTGAGGGCAATACTGGGACGAATAAAATGCTTTTAAAAGATGCAGAAGACTTTAATCCTCATGCTACCCTTGCCCACGTTGTACAGCTGAGAAAACTGAAACTCGAGTTGAAGTGTGCCTTTAACGAGCACACTTATCTAAGCCCCACAATAACCCTAATATCCACATGCTAGTTATGAGCAGAGTGTGGCTCAAAGGTTACACAACAAGCAAGAAGAGGCTGAATTTGAGCCAGCTTAGTTGGTCTACGCCCTGGTCTTCTAAATCCCAGAAAGGGGACCCAGAATTCAGAGTAGGGCCGAACTACCAGGCTATACCTTAATGCTAGTCCTGTGCATTAATGTCCAGTTAGAAGCATCTCCTCACCAGGAAAGAATTTTGAAAAAGTGCCAATACCCCAGTACTGTGCCAGGAGCTTTAGATGCTATTTCGTTTACGATTCCCACTAACTTACAGATAGTATTCTTACAAAGGTTGACAAACTGTGGCTCAGAGAGACTCGGTAACTCGCTCAAGGACACAGAGAAGTTGCAGAGTTAATATTAGAATTTAAAAGAGTCTCAGCGAATCTGTGCTGCCCCCTGGTAATCATGGAGAGTTGGGTTAAGTCTGCAAATCAGTACACAGGGGAAAACGCTCAAGAACTGCTATTAAGGATCTGTTCAGAGCACTGACAATGTCAGCCGGTTAGCTCCTAAATGTTCCTCTTTATTTACTCCCCAGGACGAAAGAATGAGAGAATAGGGCTCCCACGCAGCAGTGCCCTGAGTTCTACCTACTGTATACACGAAGCAGGTCCAGGCACAGGCACTAGATAAAGACCCCAAACAGGTAAGAGTCGTTTCTTGCAAAGCTCCTGGGACGACCTAGCAAATGCCCCCAGAGATCCGGCGCTCCTACTAAAACGTACCGATTGCTCGCAGGGCCCCAGCAGTTGGAACTTTCTCAAGTTCACTTTGAGTCTCTCCGTTCTACTCCTTACCCTGGGTGACTGTCTTAACAGTAGCCCGTCCAGCAACTTCCACCTAACTCGCGGGTGCTCGTCCCCACTTTCCCCCACCCCCCGGGAGACCGGGAGACCGGGAGACCAACAGCTGGCCCGGGAATCCCGCGAACCGCCAAACAGCCGGGTAGGCTCGGGGTTGTGCGTGGCGAGGGCCCCCGTACCGAAGAGGAAGCCGAGGACGAAGAGGCAGGCGGCCAGCACCAGGGCCCCAGCGCACAGCCAGCGCGGGCGGCGCCAGGCCACAAAGGTCGAGTCGGTTTCGCGCAGGAGATTCCACATCTCAGCGTGTGGCCGTCGGGGCCTCCGGGGACCGGTGTCTCTGCGGTGGCCACCCTGCTGCCTCGCGGGCGGCGGGGCAAAGGCTTCCTCCTTCGAGGGCCGCTTTTAGCAGTTCTGCAGCCTAGAGTCCACTCCCAGCCCAGTCCACTCGCACTGCCAGGGCACTCCAGGTTTCTCCGCCCCTGAAAGTATTTCTAGTTTACTCTCAACCAATCCCGGAGAGCAAGAGGCAGTATCAGTCCCCAGAAGAAGAAAACCCGGCCCCTTCGGAGGGGTGCTTAAAAAAAAGTTTAGCTTGAAAATTTCTAGCCCTTATTTTAAAATAAAGGAAAAGAAGGAAGAAAGGGAAGGAGGAAGCAAAGGACAAACTCTTCTCCTTTCTCCACTTCCAGACCACAATCCGATTCACAAAAAGAACACCAAGTACCCCGTAATTCAATAGAACGATCCTCTTTTGTCTGTCTAGGAAAATGCATGTTCCAGGCAAGTTGGTAGACTAAACTATTCCTCAAGAACTTTTTTCAGATCCGAAATCCTATTAAATACTATTATAGCCCTAAAAGGAGTAAAATCAAGTAGAAAACGGTGGTGTCCAGTTCTGGCACTGCTTTGGATATTCAGGGAGTGAATTTTGGTGTCAATGCCAGTTACCACTGTGCTCTTTTTCCTAATGAAGATCATTGATACTTATCAATTATTAGAGAATTATTCCTCCCTTTACATAGCACAACCATTTTTAAAGAAATATTATTGGAATTTGCTGAAGGCAGAGAGTACATCTCTTTATATATCAGAGCTGCCCTTGGCACTCTCTTACACTGTGGGTATGAAATCAGTCTTTGTTG
Source organism: Stenella coeruleoalba (assembly GCF_951394435.1). NCBI lineage: Eukaryota > Metazoa > Chordata > Mammalia > Artiodactyla > Delphinidae > Stenella > Stenella coeruleoalba. The sequence goes on along the minus strand of NW_027646108.1, from coordinate 83,351 downwards.
AGTTAACCTGAAGAGTCAATCACACATAAATCTACCCCTGTTATAAATTCTTAAAAAATTATAACAATGATATCTAAAGGAGGACAATAACGATATGCTTTATCAACGATGTTCTTATAATCTGTAAGGGAGACTGCATGCATGGCCTCTAGCTAGGAGTGCTTTACGGAAGCATTGTATTTAAAAGAATCGTGAAGTACCAGCAGAGTTTGAACCAGGGGAGATGAGAAGAAACTTTGGGTCTGGGAGCCAGAGCGATAGTCAAGGAGTGGCAGATAGTTTGCTTTGGGAAAGGGAGCGCACAGGGAGAGAGCGAGGAGACACGGGGCTACATCATAGAGAATGTTGGGTACTCTGATAAAGAATTTCTGAGCTGAGTGAAGAGATGTGGGAAAATTAAAATGTTAACAGTGAACCAAGACAACTACTAGATGACTTAGGACAGGAAAGGAAGGAGTTTCTTCAGCCCTTTCTAACAATAGCTTATATTTATTAAATGTCTCCTAATGTTCCTATTGTTAAATCTAACCAGGAATGGTGGAAGAATAATACTTACTGAGCACTTTCTAAATGAGCCACTTTATATACATCAACTCGTTTAATCATCTAATCATCGCCACCCTTCGTGGTTGATACTATCACCCTTCCCATTTTACATGTAGGAAAACTGAAATTTAATGAGATGAGATAAATCACTCAAAGTCACAAAGCTAAGACAAAATCCAAAGTGTGCCTTACTCTAAACCACTGTACTGCCTCCCTTGAGCATGGGCTGCATTTGCTAAGCTCTTTGCTTGTATTGGGAGGAACACTGGGCTTGGAGTCGGAAGACTTGGACTTAAGCTTTGGATCTGGTCCTGTCTAAGCCTTGTACCCTGGAGAGTCACATATTCGGTTTACTTGAATGTATCTTCTCATTTGTAAAATATAGGATCATCTAATAACATTATTAAGTACCATCTGTTAATAAAGATGTTCTGAAGGTCAGATGCGAGTATAATTGAGGGAAATTATATTTATTAAATATAAGAAGGGTTTTGAACAATGTTACAACTACCTAACAATTTAATTAATACCCTTATGGTGAGCTGGGCTACATTTGAAGAAATCAGAGAACAAATGAACATCTGTCAAATCTTATTGAAAGGATTCGTTCTCTCCTCATGAAGCTTACAGTTTAGTGGGGAAAACATAGCTTTAAGAGTAATTAATGACTCATTAATATTATGAGCACATTGCACATGGCAGGCACTTGCTATATGCTTTACAGAATTATTTCATTTAATTATCAGGATTTAGCCCCAAAGAATTTGAAATCTCTAACAGGTGGTTTTGCAAGCCACACTACATTTTTCTTTTCTTTTCTTTTCTTTTTTAAGCTGCTTTCTTTCTTTTTTTTGTATTTATTATTTTTGGCTGCATTGGGTCTTCGTTGTTGCACGAGGGCTTTCTCTAGTTGCGGCGAGGAGGGGCTACTCTTCCTTGCGGTGCGCAGGATTCTCACTGAGGCAAGCCACACTAGATTTTTCTGTTGCTACTATTTCTCTTTTACAGCTGAAGAAACTAAGCTTTAATGAAGTTGATTAACACCCACCTTCCCCCCCAAAAAACTTGGCACATGTTTGCTTTGATAAGCATTAGATCACACTGTACTTCCTTCTTCGACTATTGAGGAAAGATTGTAGATGATTCTTCATACAAGGACTTGTAGAAGAAGAATGCCAAACCCGTAAGATACGTTATTTTTCTTGATTGAAACATTTATCATACTATATTGTAACTGTGTTTCCTTGTCCATCTTCCTGGATGTTGTGAATTTTTTTTTGAGGTCAAGGACTTTATTTGATACATATTTATACCCATAATTCCTCTCACAAGATAGCTAGGAATGGCTATTTGTTTCAATTAACGAACAGGTGAATGATTGAACAGAAGAACAACTTTAATGTTCGAAAGGAAAACTATTTGCTTGATAATTCACTATGTATTATGTCACCTAATGACAAATGAAAAATCTGACATCCCTACACCTTGCCTGGGTTGCTATTTGAGATTTCAAAAGCATTGGTTTCATACAATACTCTCCCCAACCCTGCACCATTTACTTCCTTCACACATTCATTATGACTCATAAACTCCCAAGGAAAAATGAATACAACATCTGTTTAATAATGCTTTATTTTTGAAAGTGTCCAAAATTGCAAATGTACTCGTCTATGTGGACATCTTATTTCCACTTTCATATGCATAACTTCTTATATGGACGTATTATTTCCACTTTCATATGCATAATTTTTTCTCTCTTTAAAGATCCTGCTTAAAAATACCTATGTTATGAAGTCTCTTGATATTCATAGACATTTGGTACTAATATAGTGATCTCTACTTTTCCTTAATTTTGTGTCAGCCTTTTGTTACACATGTTACTCTCTTATTCCCTTTCAGATTTAAGCTTCTTGGTGCCAGGAACCATATCACGTTCCTGTCTATTTTCCAGAGTTATCACAATGCCTCGCATATAGAAACACCCTTTTGAATGAATGGATGACATGCTAAGTAAAGAAGCATTATGAGGTATAAGAGATCATTACTGTTACTGAAGAACTTTACTCAAAGGGGGAAGGCAGGACCTAAACGGAAAGATAAATAACAATACCAGAAAACAGAGATTATGAGCCAAAAAGAACAGCAATAGCTTGTGCTCAGGAAAGCATTCTGGGCTCCTTGTTTGTACCTAATGACTCCTATTAACATCATTAGCTTTTGTTTGAAGAACACCTTGAAATATTTCATAGTGCCATAGGCCCATCCATACACAAAAAATGTGTGGCTTTACTTTGTAGGTAGGTAGATAAGGTAAAATGTGACCTGATCATCCTCTTCCTCTCCCAGTGCAGGAAATAAGAGATTCAGAATAGAAATATTAAACAAAGGAAACGTAATACACTTGTATCTGCTACTAGTTATCAGCTCTTACAGAATCTCTAGACTGAAAGCTCCAAAGAGGAAGGGCTGTGCCTGACAGAGCACTTGGCACATAATACGTATACGATAAATACCTTTAAATGATTGAACAGTACAGCAACTATTAGATGATGAATAGTTATTACCTAGTTACAAAACTCTTTTAAACAATAGAACAGTAGAGTACAAAATGAAACTATTTAACTTTAATTCAGTAAAGAGAGAAAGCATTTTTGTCCTTTACTAATATATACTCATTTAGATATTTTATTCAGTCTGAAAGCCATCTCTTAAAATTATCAACATGGGCCAAGTACTGGGCTGCGTCACAGAAACACCAAATAATAAGATCTTTTTTTGCTTAAGCTGCGATTTCTGACTCTCTGGACTGTAAGGTTTGGTAAAAGCAGATGCTCAATAAATAGTAGCTATTATGATTCCCTACCTATGACTGGCTAGAATTGAATATATATAAATCAGTACAAAATAGTTGTGCTGGCTAACCAGCCTTGGAGAGAATGTGTATAATCCAACCTTGTTAGGCTGAAATGATTTAAAACAGTCTTGACCAAGAACTCTTGGAATACTGCTGTCAACTCAAGTGGCAGGAAGCTTGAGAGCTCAAACAGAACAATGTTGTCAGATTAATTTTCCAAGGTCTCTACTCTGTTGTTGATTTCCCAACTCAGAAACCTTAAGTGGAATCCAGTGCACTATATAGTGATTCTAAATTCCTTAAGAAAGCAGTGCAGGCTATCTAGATTTTGGATTCTTTTTGGCAACATCCTCCATTAACCGCCCTGTCATGTACTCTAATGTAATTTCCTTAGTCTTGCTAACCTTCAGTTTACTCATCTATAAAATAGTAATAATACAAGTTCCTGTTGCACGCGGTGGTTAAAAAGTTTAGCAGAAAAGCCTGGCACTTAGATCACTGTAAGTGAATAAGAGATGCTGTTGTTACGTATTTCAAAAAAATCATGTAAAATCGTTATCTTATTTGATCAGATTATTTTAAGTAAACATCATATATGTACTTAGAAATCTCCTGTGTTTGAAACCAATACACTATCATTATGCTAACCTACACTTAAGAAAAAACTATTCTTATGAGAACAGTAAAGAAATATATTCCAAAGAGTAAAATGAGATACTCTATGCATAATACTAATATTTCTTTCATAAATTGAAAGTGATTAGATCAGTCAATATGGCAATAAGGACAAGATAAATCTGTCTTTATACAGACATGAACTAAATCAAACAGTATTACACTCATCTCTGGAATATGTTTGAAAGAAAACAATTAAAATTTTTTTAGCTCCTTTATCCCCAGGTTCTAATACATATTTACTTTTTAAAAATAATGTTCTAAAAAGAAAAATACTTTAAAGCTCCATGACAAAGGAAACCATAAACAAAACAAAAAGGCAACACACAGAAGGGGAGAAAATATTTGCAAATGAAGAGACCGACAAGGGATTAATCTCCAAAATATACAAACAGCTCATGCAGCTCAATATCAAAAAAACAAACAACCTAATTAAAAATGGGCAGAAGATTTAAATAGACATTTCTCCAAAGAAGACATACAGATGGCCAAGAGGCATATGAAAAGATGCTCTAACATCTTTACTAACTATTAGAGAAACACTAACTAGAGAAATGCAAATCGAAACTACAATGAGGTATCACCTCACACTGGTCAGAATGGCCGCCATCAAAAAATCTACAAATGATAAGTGCTGGAGAGGGTGTGGAGAAAAGGGACCCTCCTACACTTTTGGTGGGAATGTAAATTGGTACAGCCACTATGGAGAACAGTATGGAGGTTCCTTAAAAACCTAAAAATAGAACTACCATATGATCCAGCAATCCCACTCCTGGGCATATATCCAGAGAAAACCATAATTTGAAAAGAAACATGTACCCCAATGGTCATTGCAACACTATTTACAATAGCTGGGACATGGAAGCAATCTAGATGTCCAACAGAGGAATGGATAAAGAAGGTGTGGTACATATATACAGTGGGATATTACTTAGCCACAAAAAAGAACAAAATAATGCCATTTGCAGCAACATGGATGGATCTAGAGATTGTCATACTGAGTGAAGTATGTTAGACAGACAAAGACGAATATCATATGATATCGTTTATATGTGGAATCTATAAAAATGGTACAAATGAACTTATTTACATACAGAAATACAGTCACAGATGTTGAAAACAAACTTATGACTACCAAGGGGGAAAGGGGGGGATAAATTGGGAGATTGGGATTGACATATACACACTGCTATATATAAAATAGATAACTAATAAGAACCTACTGTATTTCACAGTGGACTCTACTCAATTCTCTGTAATGACCTATATGGGAAAAGACTCTAAAAAAGAGTGGATATATGTATATGTATAACTGATTCACCTTGCTGTAGAGCAAAAACTAACACAACATTGTAAATCAACTATACTCCAATAAAAAAAAACCTTTAATAAACATTCTTGAACACAAAAACAAAAACAGAAACAGAACTCCATGACTTCCACTTAATCTGTAAACACAGAATGCTTGCACTCTATATTACACATTAAATAATGTAGCTTGGAAAGACAAGAACTCTCTTCTCCAAGTGATTTTCTATCATTTTAAAATTTTCAATCTTTTAAAGTTGGAGGGTGATTATATGAACATATACATTTGTAAAACTCTTTTCACTACACATTGAAATTCTGTGCATTTTATTGTATATAAATTATAAATCACAAAAATTGATTTAAATAAAAAGATAGGTGTATAGGTAAATAAGATTATTTCTTAATGAGTCCTCTAAATTCCACTCTTTTAAACTAATTAATTCTCATTCTCCTAAACTAGGGGAATCTTTGCAGACAAGTTTCTTTCCTTTGAAGTTTTGAGAAATAGAATATTTAGCTTTTCAATCAAATGATAGAATGGGTTTGTAAAAGGACACATTTTAAGAAAAAATATAGAGGGTTTCAGTTAAATTTTAACACTAAAATGAAGCGTGTTTATCTTTTTAAGAAATGTATATAGAAGTATAGGAAATAAGAAGCTCAAAGTAATCTTTTACACCCTTCTTTCCTTTCCTATACCATATCACCCTCCAGAGGTAAGTACTGTAAACATCTTAGTATTAATCCTTCCAGACATTTTTCGATGCATATACACAATACCTTTAAAAATACAAAATGATATCATGCTATGCATTTATTTGTTTTTTTATTTTAAGAAAGTTTTCAATTGATGTGTACATACTTACAGAAAAGTACACAGATCATAATCGTACAGCTTCATGAATTTTTCCAACAATGATAATTCAGCATCAGGATCAAGAAACAGAGCTTTACCAGGAACTCCAGATGCCCTCCTCAATCCCCTTTACATCACTACTCCTCACATTGGCTAATATCCACTATTCTATCCTGAATTCTAACACCAACGTTTAGTTTTGCAGTTTCTATAAACAGAATTATACAGTATATTTACTTTTGTGTTCGGCATCTTTCACTCAGAATTACATTTGTGAGATACTTTCAGTGGTGTACTAGTAAATCAGCTCTGGCAAGGGAGGGGAAAGCCCTGATTTGTGGCATCTCTTAATTTCCATGATGCAAATACTCCCACAGTGGTAGAGTTAAAGCTAACACGTGATGTATGTGAGTTGGAAGGAGATGCCCGTAATTGCCTTTTTTGGGGTTGCATTGGGTCTTTGTTGCTGCGCATGGGCTTTTCTCTAGTTGCAGCGAGCGGGGGTTACTCTTCGTTGCGCTGCGTGGGCTTCTCATTGCAATAGCTTCTCTTGTTACAGAGCACAGGCTCTAGGCACATGGGTTTCAGTATTTTCAGGGCACGGTCTCAGTAGTTGTGGCTCGCAGGCCCTAGAGCACGCAGGCTTCAGTGGTTGTGGTGCACGGGCTTAGTTGCTCTGCGGCATGTGGGATCTTCCTGGACCAGGGTTCGAACTCATGTCCCCTGCATTGGCAGGTGGACTCTTCACTGCTGCGCCACCAGAGAAGACCCCCATAATTGCCTCTTGTAAGCTGGTAGGAGCAGGCTCCAGCATACTACTGGGCCATATTTTTTCCATGTACCAGTCATTCACTCATTCTCTGGCCTATGAACTAACCAACTGTACAAATATGCCACCATCTATTTATCCATTTTCCTCTTGATAGACATCTAGATCATCTCCAGTTCTTAGCTGTTAGAAACTGTGCTTCTACGAACATTTGGTGATTATATGTATTTATTTCTGTGGGTATATATCTAGAAGTCACTCTTAACAGCAGTGCATGTGAAATTCTAATTCCTCCATATGCTTGCCAACTAAATTGTATTTCCCTGACAGCTAATAAAATAGAACAGCTTCTCCTAAGTTTGTTGCCCCACTTGTATTCTTTGAAGTGACTGTTCAAGTGTTTTGTCCAATTTTCTGTTGGGTATTCTGACTTTTTCTTTTGGTGTTTTTGGAGGAATTTTTTTGTACTTATGCCTACAATTTTATAATACGTTTATTTTACTCAATAATGCAGACTTTCATGTTAGTACATAAAGTTTTTCCTTTATTGTTTTTAGTAGCTTTATAATATTTTAAAGAATAGATGTGAAAAATAGATTTTTTCATTCTTAAGCATACTAAAAATTTCTATGTGTATCTGATTCATATGAGAGTTTAATATATTGGATCAAAGCTGAAATCTGTCCTGGAAAGTAGCACCAGGAATTTTGTTATGAATAAACATTCAAAAGGAAGAATGGCCCTTAAAGAACTTGAAAGATGAAAAGGTATTCTCCAGTCTGATGAAGTAGAAAGGGCCATTTTATTCCACACACAGCAGAATAATCACAGAACGCTGGTGATTCTAGTTTGGTAAGAAGCAAGGTGAGTGTGATTAGGATAGGATAAAGTAAAAATTGTTGAGATTTGTTTGGAATATAAAAGGAAGAGCTCAGCCAGAAGCTCATTAGGAATAACTATTGGCAAAGGTCACAGTTTTGAAGGTCTGTAGTGGGAATTCTGAGAAAAAATACATTATTAAGACCTAGACTAAAGAGAATTAAATTAGCAAGTGTTTAAAGAAATATCTTCCTCAGAGTTCTTGAGAAAATATGGAGAATGGTAAACTAAAGATTCAATTAAATGTAATTTTATTGGGAGAGCGGAGGAGTGTTGATTGGTGGGATGTTTCTTTGTTTAAGCTAGAAACTAAAAACTCTGTTTTTTGGGATTTTGGTTTTGTTTGTTTTCTAAATAATTGGAAGTCTTTTACTCTATTGTTGGGAGTACAAAATGGTGCAGCCACAATGGAAAACAGCATGAAGGATCCTCAAAAATTTAAAAAGAACTACCTTGTGATCCAGTCGTCCCACTTCTGGATATTTATCCAGAAGGATTGAAAGCAGGACTCGAAGAGATATTAGTACTTCCATATTCATTGCAGCCATATTCACATAAGATAAGATGTAGAAGCAACCTAAATGTCCATCAACCAATGAAAGGAGTTTTTTTAAATAAAGTAGGTATACATAACATAGAATACTATTCAGCCTTAAAAAAAAGGGAATCCTGCAATATGTGACAACATTGATGAAGCTTGAGGACATTATGCTAAGTGAAATAGGCAGTCACAGCAGGGAAATACTGCATGCTTCAACCTATATGAAGTATCTAAAGTAGTCAAACTTGTAGAAGCATACAATAGCATGGTGGTTGCTAGGGAGTTGCTAATGAAGGGCTATAAAATTTTTGTTATGCAAGATGAATAAGTTCTAGATATATGCTGCATAACATTGTGTCTACAGATAATATTGTGCAGAATAGATAGCAGTATTGTTTGGAACACTTAAAAATCTGTTAAAAGGTCAGATATATTAAATATTCTTACCACCATTTAAAAAAAAGAACAAAAAAACTAGATGGCAATTCTAAAACTAAAGGATGCCAAAAGGCCCCAAATATAACCAAAACAATACATTAACAAAAATTTAGTTTTTAAAATGTGGTATCTTAGATTCATTGAGAGTATTCACTTTGAAAATATTAACAAAAAAATTATTGAAAAGACACAAACATTCACACATACAAATATGCCAAAGTACATATTTTCAAAGTCATGGCTTTGAAATCAGACATATTTGATTTTAAATCTACCTCAGGTGCTCACATACACAATTATAGGTAAATTGTTCAGTTTTACCCCTTTTATAGTCTCTACCAACTCCACAGAAAAGGCTCTTCGCAAAGTTACCAAGACAGTGGTCAATTCTCTTTGCTCCTCATTTTCTCTCTCTATTTCTCTCCCTCTCCCTGTCTCTGTCTGTCTGTCTGTCTGTCTGTCTGTCTCTCTCTGTCTCCCTCTCTCCCTCTCTCTCTTTTATTAGTGAGATGGACTCCACCTTGGCACTGTATAGCCATGAGTTATCTACACCCATACGGAAATCTGTTTCTACCAAATGGGAAAAACCTGACCAAAGTGTAGGTTTCCATTAAGATCAGAGTTCTTTAGACCTATGTAGGAAGAATTTGAAATAACGTAAGAACCAAAAGAAAATTAAACCCAGTGATGTAACCACCTGAGTGAGGTTGCAGAGTCTTGTGAGAAGAAAAATTAAGTCAAATCTAAACCCAAGCATGTAATCTCTGTTGGTTATTAGACCTACAAGACTATTAAGTGAATTGATATAGTGACTACAAATAGGGCATCACAGGCATAGTATCTCTGGTCAGTATCTCAGGTAAATATGCCAAACATGTAAGAGAGTATCCTTGAAGACTCTTTGCGGTGGCACCAATACTTCCTTTGTGAGAAAGCATATTTTTACCTCTAGAATATTTAGATTTAAACATAGAAATGTTTAGGTAATCAAGTTAATTATTTATTATTCCATTAATTATTATTTCAAAACTGTGCTGTGTGATATTTAAGAGAATTTAGCCTATTCGATTAGACTTGATTCTAATAAAAGCTATATAATTGAGTAATTCAGTTAATCTTTTGGGTTTTAAATTGAAATTACTTACTATATTTATATGCAGTTTTACTGAAATATGTAAAAGAAGTTAATATTCCCCAGAATTATAAATTAAATTTTTTTAGACTTATAAGAATTAATTTTAAGTACTTGATAAGGTTTGTCAGGTGATTGAATTGCTTAAAAATTAACAGAATACATTAAATGTATAAATGCTGTTTAAAATGTTTGACAGTATTTAACTGTGTAAAGTAAGACTAAAATTATGAAAGGTTCCAGGGTTATTGTTAAATTTACTTGATTTATTAATTGAATAAGATATATTTACTGAAACTAAAGTTAAGAAAGAACAAGTTCTTTTTTAAATTTCAAACTTCAATCAACCAAATATAGATTATAAAAATTAAAATAAAATTCTGAATAGTTTTTTTTCTGTATAAACCTAACCTTAAGGATATTCAAAACAATATTTTAAATGTTACAATACAGATCCTCAAAGAGTTTAGTAAAGTGAAATGCTAGTTCCCCAATTAACACTTTCTCTTCCAGACCAGATGACATCACTTCTCTCCAACTGGCATTCCTTCTCAGTCTCCTTTACCAGATCCACCTTTACCAGCCCTTTAAATGTTGGACTGTCTCAAGGCTCTGCCTTTGGCCCTGTGCTCTCTTCTTTCTATAGCATCTCTTGAGGTGATTTCAAACTCTAAGTATGATCCATGCTCTGGTAGAAACTGCTCACCAAACACATTTCCTGTTTCCTAGGCATACAGCTAGGCCAGAAGTTCTCAGTCTCCCTTGAAGTTAGGTAGGTCCACATTACTGTGTAAGAGTTAATAAAATATAGGAGGAAGTGATATATACCACTGCCAAGCCTAGCCTTTCAACACTTCCTACATAATCCTCTCTCTCCGCTTCAATCATTTGGCTGAATACACAAGACCTAGGAGAGATATCAGAGGCTCTAGGGGGTGGTATTGCCTCAAGATGGAAAGAGCAACCATTTCTGAATCATTACTTGGAGGAGTAACCAGCAATCAAGAATGCTCACTGGATTTTATACATGTGAAAAATAAACTTCTTATTTTTTTTAATCCTATAGATTTGTCACAGAAGTCAGTATCACTAATATCACTGATCTTGATAGAATCCTCCATTTTTTCACATTTTTTGCCAGCCAAAACTTCACTCCTGGGATCCAGAATTAAACATCCAATTGCTTAATTGAAATCTCCATCTGAGAGTCTATCAGGCCCACCAGTATTAGTCAGGGTTCTACAGAGAAACAGAACTGATAGGCTATATAGAGATATACAAAAGAGAAGATTTATTATAGGAATTGACTCACATGGTTATGGAGGCCAAGAAGTCCCACAGTCTGCTGCCTGAAAGCTGGAGAGCTAGGAGAGCTGATGGTATAATTCAGTCCTCAACCGAAGGCCCGAGAAGTGGCGTGGTTAGGGGTGTGTCTCTCGTATAAGTCTTCAAGTCTGAAGGCCCAAGAACCACTTCCTCTGATGTCTGAGTTCAGGAAAAGATGAACGACCCAGCTGAAGAAGAGAGAGAGGAAACTCATCTTTCCTTCACCTGTTTGTCCTGTTAGGACCCCAATCACGTTGGTAAGGGCGAATCTTCTTTACTCAGTTTACTGAATCAGATGCTAATCTCTTCCAGAGACACCCTCACAGATACACCCAGAAATAATGTTCTACCAGCTCTCTGGGCATCCTTTAATCCAGTCAAGTTGATACATAAAAGTCACTTCACTACCACCCCCAACACATTTACTGTCCACTCTCCAGCCTCACCCCCACCTCCACCCAGCTTCCCTATCTGCCCTATCTGAATAAATGACACCATTCTCCATTGTTGTTCAGGATAAAAGCCTAAGGCATTCTTTATCCATTTACCAAGGAAATATTTATTGAGTCTCCTATGCATCAGGAACTATGCCAGGTGCAGCAGATATAATAGTAAACAAGGTAAACCTGGTTGCTGTTCTCTCTTTTAGTCATATCCAACCACCACTAGGGTCCTCCTAAAAAATAAATGCGATCATATCTGACTCTTGCTTGAAAATCTTTGCCTTTACTCTTTTTTACCCTTCAAAATAAAGTTGAACTGTTTTCATCAGGATATGCACATTTTCCCAGGACCTTATACTAATCTATTCTTGTAGTGGACATCTACCTTGAAACCCTCATGCCTCTGGGTACAGTTAGTTGAATGAAGAAAAGATACCTGATTCCATTTAGCAGATGGTATTCTTTGCTGAGGTATTGAATTGTAGTTTGAAGTGGCTGGAAGTGTTACATATGTGACCGGTCAGCTTCTGCCTACCACATGGATACATTCACAGAGACCTGGGATTAACTAGAAAGTATAATAAAGCACGTGTCCAGAGAGGAGCAGAGATAGTATTAGAAATGGAGTACTCCCTTAATTCCTGACCTTGATCTTGATTCCAGGGTTTCTTGACACCCAGTGTCATTCCTACCCTTGGGTTCTATGAGATAGTCTCGTGTCCTTGTAATAAACCCCTACCCCTTTGTCCATTCTCCCTTTTGCTTAAACTAATTTTAGTTTATTTTACTTGCAACACTGAATCCTGAATATTTAAGCTCTCAACCTCATCTCTCCTTCAACTCTACTCTCCCATTCTCTAATCCCATCATCTATCATAAAAACTTGTTACATAAAATTTCAAATGGTTTCTGAAACATTCTTGGCTGTTTTGTGGCATTAGGCTTTTATAAAATCTGTCTCGTGCCTCAAATGCCCATTACCACTTAGCTTTCTGGAAATGTTCTAGTTGTATATTAAGGTTTTTCTCAAATATCACCTCTGCAGTTCACTTTCTCTGGATTTCGCCAAGAAGACGTTTTCATCTTCTGTGTTGCCATAGTACTCCATCTACACATCTGTTACAGCATAAAGGACATGAAATTACTATTGAGAGATTTTCTTCCACATTAGACTAACTCAGGTGTAGGAATGGTCTTTAATTCTGAAAAGCATTTGGATTAGTTTCTATATTTCTGAGAGTATACGTGATGTATAGAGATGCTTTGCCTTTAAGCCAAATAAATAGAATACTTTAAAAACTAACTTTGTCAATACCATTGGAAGTAGAAAACTATCACACACTGATACATACATAGACATACATAAACATACAGAGAGGCAAAAACAGAGAACTTATGGTTCTAAAATTTTACCAAGAAGCAGATAGGGTAGGGGTCCCTGGAGAAAGAGAACCAGACATGGGTTTCTTGACATAAGAAAAGCTATTTTTTGGCCTAAGCTATGCTGTGATCTAAGCCTGGCCGCAATGCTTGTTCTTGAACAGGTCTCGGTAATTAATGATCTTAAAAGAACAAAATAATTCAGGAACAGATGACTTATCAGGCAAGAGAAGTAACAATAACAAAGATAATAAATCAGTTGTAAAGACTCCCAGTTCCACAATGGTAAAGGTTAACCTGAAGAACATTTTCGAGCTGTTTCACAGAATCTGGACGCCCTTGGGCACTCAACCACCAGATCAGGCGGAACCTAAGGAATGATGACGTTGACCCTTTCTGAATTCAATCAACTAGAGCTTGGACTCTGTCGAACTTTGCCCTAATTCTATACTGAATTCTCCTCTGCTCAAACCCCCTCATGAGAATGTATGTACACTTAGCTTAAAACTTCCCCCATGTTGCTGTGCAGGGAGACACTGCTGTGGGAAAGATCCCCGGTCCACTCCTTACTTGCTGCAAGTAATACAACCTTCCTTCTCCTGATCTTTGACTTGGTTGTGCAATTTGGCTGACACCCACCAGGGGGCGAAGCCAGCTTTTTGGTAATAGTATAATAATACAAACCCACAAGTTTAGAAAAGAGTGGTTGGATCCAAATTGTGTTTCTGGCAGATGCATAAGTTAAGTTTACCAGCTCAGATGGCACAAACTTTTTATTAATATTTGTGGAGAGTGTTAAGATTTTCCATTTTTTCATTTGATTAGTTTCCAAATAGGCTTTCCCCTTTTTTTTCTTTTCTTTTCTTTTTTCTTTTTCCTCTGATAAGAATTATCTCTCGGAAGTTTCTGTTTCAAAGAGATGGCCCTCAGTTCCTAGAGAAGAACAGGTAGAACATTTACGTCTCGAAGATACAGGGAATGAATGCAAGTTTCTTCAAGAAGGACTTTTGATCCTAAATCCAGAATTTTACAATAATTACAAGTCTTTTGAGATGAATAGGGGATGTTTGACGATTGGTAAAAAGATAGGTGAGCTTTTAATTGTTTCTAGAGCTGCATTTCTGTTCTTGTAAAGACTTGATCTGTAAGAAAAATACAGTTGTTTTCAATTCCTCAAAGAATGGGTTGCAACCTAAACGACAATGAACCTGACCTATCCATTCAACTACATTACCTTCAATTTCTTTAGGAAAATTAATAAACAGAAACCTCATTTAGAATGGAGTTGGGAGGCCAGAAGGGGGAGCTCTCATGCCCTACCACTTAATGTCAGTTGCAGACCCAACAGGAAGAAACTTACCTTTATGTCTCCAACAGGAAGAAGGTTACTACTTTACTGTCCAGCAGGAAGAAGAAAGAATTTCTCCTTGCTTGGACACAGACCAGCCAATGAGAAACTGTCACAGCTTAGCCAATGAAAACTTCCAGTTCCTATAATAGGACTCTCTGTTTATAACAACTCCTTCACTTCTCCCTTTCCTAGAAAAGAACTTTCCTCTCCTTTGTCCTTCAGACTTGCCTGTGGTTCACCACCATAAATTGTATGTCCCAAATTACATTTTTATTTTCTGTTCTCAAATAAACTCATTCTGCTGGTAAAATAACTGGCTGTTTTATTGTGTAGGTCAACATTACTTGGTGTCAGAGAGTGGGATCCAGAGAAGACCCCCCAATAACTCTGAGGCTGGTTATTGGGGGTATTCTTTGGTGCTGGTACCCACAGAGCCCACTGAGCTCACTGCTTTCTTGCAGACCCTGGAGCTGTGCTCTTTTTGCAATTTAAAACTTTCCAGGCTGCTTTTTTTTTTTTCTTTCTTTCTTTTTTTCTGCTTTTTTTTTCTTTTCTTTTTGTCCTTTCTGTTAAAGGCTCTATCTTCTTTCTGAATACTCATTTGGTACTTTGCACTGACTCTTTTGAAATTGGGCTGTTCCTACTGGAAATGTGCTGCTAAGCCTTTGGTCAGATTCCTTTGGAACCAGCCTGTACCTATTGAAATTGTGCAGTTTAGGATGTTTCTTTGCTTTTCTCTAGAGTAAAACCTCTAAGAAATGGCATCCAAGTTATCTAAAAGTTTTGAGCATGCCCTCTCTTTTCAGAAACCCCAGCTGGTTTTATAAATTAAAACCACAGTCCCCCCTCATGCACATTTCTATCTAAATGGACCTACTTAACCAAAAGTAATTTAGAACACTGATGCCCATTACGGGGAACTTTTTGAACTCCCCAAACTTACTTTTCTTAAAATTGTATTGGACAGCCATGGCTTTAAAATAGTCAAAACTGAATGGGATACTTATTTCGATTGGTATTTTGAGGCTTTCAAGTGTTATCAGAAGTCTAAAATTTCTTCTCTGAAAAATACAATTTTTAAATAACTGAGGCAAACGAACGATTAAAGAAAGACAAAATGGCTTCTGAGGCTGCTCTTTCCCTCCCCCAACATCCCAAGTCTTTTTATCCAGATGCGTGGGAGCCATCCTTGTGCTCAGGCCCCACCTCCAGCGCCATCTTTCTCCTTCTGTTCTGCACTGCCTCTACCTCCCCTACAACCTCTGCTTCTCCATTCCAATTCTCTCATCAAACTTCCCCTTTTTCCTAAAACTTTCCACACTCTCTCCTCCTCTGAACCTATCAGAACCTGCCCCTTTAAAGTTAAGTCTTCTGATGATAAAACAAACCTCAAGTTTTTTATGTTCCCTGGACTAAGGCCAAATTGTGAGCCACAGTTAAAGAGTTTCCTAAAGTAACTAAGGATCACCCCCACCCCATAGGTTTGCTGAAGAATTCAACATAGTTATCAGACTTCCCAGCCTGGTTTTTCAGATCTATATCAGTTAGTTCACATGCTTGTTGGTGAGAGTCAGGCCAAACATTGGATGAAACTTGCCCAATGGGAATGTCCTGAAAGTGATTTAAAAAAGCAAACTCCTAACTTTTGGCAAGAGGCTAGAACACTCGCTGTAGAACTCTACCCAGCACTTACAGTAGCTTTTCTTAAGCCTATTGATTGGAACAAAATTCAGGCTAGCACACAAAAATCTGATGAACCTTTTCATGGCTATTATAATCAACTTCAGATTTTTTTCAAAGAAAATTCTCATCTTCCTTCAGATGTTGAATCTACTTGGGTAGCCTTTAACTCTATGCTTGTTAACATTTTGAACTGGTGTCTTTCTTTTTCAGTTAAAAGGACCAGGGTGGAATGAGAAACTATGTCCACTCCAGATTTAGTTAATTTGGCAAATCAGCTCACTTGCACCTTAGATGAGTCATCTAAAAGAAAGACTGCTAGAATTCTTAATTTTCAACTCCAGCTAATGAAGGTTCCCAAACAAAACCAAAGCCCTCCTAATTTCTGCTATTATTGCAAAAAGCCAGGACATTGGAAGAAAGATTGTCACCAACTTAAGTGCTTCAGGTGTCTTTAGCCCTCTAATCACCTTTTTCAATGTCCTCTTCATTCCCAATGGTCTAAAGGGATGCAAAAGATACTATCCTCTCAATATCCAGAGCCACTTGCACAGATCGGCAAAGGAAAAAATGGATTAGACAATTATCCTGAGAGCTGGCAATAGTGGTAGGACCCTAACTGCAAATATGGTACAATGCACGTTTCTGTTCAGCCATATCTAGCCACTAATAGGATGTAACCCACATTTATCTCCAGTCATATTTTAGGGGTCCACAACCTGACAACTGTCAAGCCAAGTTCTCAGGACACAAAACAAAACAGACAAGAAGGTAATAGCTGTTCCTGGGAGAGAAAGCGCAGACAACCAATGAGTACCTGAAAGCAAATTCATGAGTCACAAGTCAAAGATCTAATTCTTACTTTTTTTTTCTTTGGCCTGGCAATCTGAATTTGGAAAGGAAGGAACAGCATGAAATTTACCTTCCTCTCTCTACTAAGCACCACAGATAGAGATCTGAGAGAACTGACTTTGGTAGGAATTCTCACCCTTTGCTGGCTTCTGCCATTTTGCCCAGGATCCCATTTGTAGGCTCTGGAACTAGTGGGGTGTCCCAGCAGGTCCCATCTTGGTCACCAGGAACTGTAGCAGAGGAAAAATAATTTTCCCTGTACCCTTTATGGTGAGTGCTTGGCTGAGACCTCATTTTCTCTAGGTTACCTCATATATAGACAAGCTTATCGAAGTTAAAATTTCTCCACTGTGGTCACTGAATTCAAAATATTTGTTGGTAAGGTTAACTCACTTGTTCAGCCTTAGGACAAAATTTTATTTACCCGAGGCTTAAGTCAGGCCCAGTCCAAGCCCAGACCCAGTCCAGTAAGTCAAACCCAGTCTGACTCTGGCCAGTTTCCAGACCCAGTCTGGAAAAAGAAATGCATGAATAAATTCTGGAAGCTGATAATGTAAATGCTGCAGAGCTAGGATCCAAGAGGGATGTACCCACCATCTCCAGAGGCATCGAGAAAGCAGGGAATTCAAGGGCTCAGCAGGTACAACTGCTTGGTTGCTTCTTGCTCCTGGGCGTGTTGGGGGAGGTTGGAGGGAGTCTCCTTTGGTTCCACAGTCTGAAACCAGAACCATTAAAAGATAAACTCAGGTATATTAAAATTTTTAAGAGTTTATAAGAGCAAAAATCGAATGGAATTTGGCAACATCAAACCAGAAGTGGTTAGGAATGCTCCACTGACAGGAGCACAGGGAGAGGCTTTTCTAGAGAAAAATCGGGAGAAATGTAAGAAAATTATTGATTGGGTATAGTTTAAAGCCTTGTTTCCTGTTTGTGATTGGCTGTGTTTAGCATTTTGATTTCATAACATTAAGGCATTTATAGGGTTAGATTTGGGTTTGGTTACATGGGCCACCGTGGCATTAGGCCCACACTATCTAATGGCTTCCTGTTTTAATTAATTTAACACTTCTAATTTATAGGTTCAGGGTTTTGGATTTTTTTTTTTTTTTTTTTTTTTTTTGCGGCCCGCGGGCCTCTCACTGTTGTGGCCTCTCCCGTTGCGGAGCACAGGCTCTGGACGCGCAGGCTCAGCGGCCATGGCTCACGGGCCCAGCCACTCCACGGCATGTGAGATCTTCCCTGACCGGGGCACGAACCCGTGTCCCCTGCATCGGCAGGCGGACTCTCAACCACTGCGACACCAGGGAAGCCCATTTGCTGTTACATCTTATGAGCCATAATATGTGCGTTCTCTTGGCCAACCATGAACACACAGAGAGGGCAACTGCGAGGGGGCTAGCCCCCTGAGGCAGATGGATCGATGCAGAGTGAAAGCCAGAACCAAGGATGTGACATGAAGAGACAGGTGAGGAAGATCATGTCTCCTGAACTGCAGTATTTGGAGTGATAAAAGGGAGAATGTAATGCTCACATTCCCAGTGCAGTGGCAGCGAATGGTGAGAGAGGAAATCAGTTCTATGGCTTTGTGGGACAGCCACCAGCCCAGGCATTACAGGATGCAGTTTGCTTCTCTGAGACATAGTGTTCATGGCACAGGATACAGGATGGCTGGTGGGGGTGACTGGGACTGAGGCACCATGAGGAAGGGACTCCCTTCCCTAAAACAGACCCTAGCAGTGCCCTTGACTTAGATCCCATGTAACAACTGTGTGAGGGCACAGAACATATATGAATTCCACTGGTAGCAAAGTAGCAATCGCTTATGATGATTTGAGATTCTAATATATTTACATTTTCTTTTAATGGATTAAAGCTGCCAGAAAACCTCCTCCAACCACACACCATGTTAATAAAATTATATCTTGATTACCAATTAAAGATGTATTCTGATTGAAAAGCTCTGAATAATTCTCCATCGTGGCCTGATTCGTTGTGAAATTACCAGCTGTGATTTGTCTGGGTAAATAACACCTCTAGCTCCTGCATCTTCACTTCCATCTTGATAAAATCAGAACTTAATTATTTCAAATCTTGTACTTCTGTCATGGATGTCAAATTAAAAATTTCAACATTGCAAATCTGCAAGGCAACATTTAAAACTGTGGAGCGCTTTCTTCTTCCAGCTGATTGCATGCATGTACATTCCATAATGAACAGAACATATCATGTTCCTATAACAACAACAATAACCTTTCTGCATATTTTATTTTGTTCTTGAGCCTGTTTGTTTCGATGGAAAGTGTTTCTAATAAGTTGTGTTTGATACGAATTTTGGAAGGGATCAATCCAACTTATCTTCTGCATTAAAGTTCTACGTACATGCTCTCCCTTCTAGTGTAGAAAGCAATGTAGGTATTTTCCTGGAGTAATCAATAAAATGAAATCTTAAAAAAAAAAAGAGAAAAAAATTACGAAGATCTTTTTGTTCAGCTGCTGTAAGCAGATGACTTTTCTTATATAAAGAGAACATTCCTGGAAACAGATTTCATTCATTTCAAACAGCAAATGCAGCATTTTTTGAAATAAAAAAAAAAGATAATGTTACCCACCCAAGCCAACAACACTACAGCACTAGATTATTCATAAGATAGTAAATCTAGTTATTCCAATGAGCATCACAAAATCTAATATAAGGTGTTATCGCTACTTAAGTTATAAAAGAGTGCATGCACCATCAGGCATGGGGATTGTCTGAGACTACAAGATGCATGACCTCTGTTTCCTTTAAAAAAAAATCACTTTCAATATATCTTAAGATTTCAAAAGAATAGAATGCAACAATGGCTCACATTTCAAGGTGAAAGGCCTCTGTTGACTAAAGATGCTTCCATTTTTATTGCAGTTGAGGTTCTTGCCTTTTTTTTTTTTTTGGTAAGCTTTTTTCCATCACAAGCTGATGTACAGATATATTTATAGTTCAGTTTCATTTAACTATGTTCATTTGTACTGTTCTGTGACAGATTTATATGATCATAGATCCCTGGTGTCACTGTTGTATTATTTATATTTCTATAAATTAAGGCCATTATTATCCAAGATGGCTCCTGACAATAGGATGCAGTAGTTGGAAATAGCATTTAATATTTCCTCAGTCCTGATGAATTCTCTATGGATTGCATCCTGACACAGACTAAGAAATCATTGTCTTTGCTGGAAAAAGGGAGGTCTTGTGTAATAATAATAAGTCACTAATGAAAGACAAAAATTTCAGGAGTATTTGTAGACTCTGGTGTTTAATCTTCCTAATGATAGCCCTGATGACAAATAGATGAGAGAGATAATACGGGGCTGATAAGCTGATAACACCAGCAGACCAGGCTTCTCTCCCTCCCGCTGCATGTGATTAGCCTCTAGGACAGATTCACATCATGCATTTTATTTATTTATTTATTTATTTTTAATCTTTATTGGAGTATAATTGCTTTACAATGGTGTACCAGTTTCTGCTTTATAACAAAGTGAATCAGTTATACATATACATATGTTCCCATATCTCTTCTCTATGGCGTCTCCCTCCCCCCCACCCCCCATCCCACCCCTCTAGGTGGTCACAAAGCCCCGAGCTGATTTCCCTGTGCTATGTGGCTGCTTCCCACTAGCCATCCATTCCATGCTTGATAGTGTATATATGTCCATGCCACCCTCCCTCCCTGTCACAGCTTTTTAATCTTCCTTTTATCTCTGTATTGGAGGATGATGTCTCCACCAAGCGATTTTTAAGCAAGGGTTTTATGACAGATGGGGGTAGATGAGGACCTTTCTCTCCCCAGCACCAATAAAACAAACTTAATTGGTGACTTCAACATAAAACAGTTTATTTCTGGCTCTAGGATACAGCAAATTAATAATCAGATATCGAGGATGGGCACAGAAAAGACGATGGGAAAACTGTTGCCTCAGATTGCTTTGAAAGATCTCTTTATAGAACCAATCTGGTTGTACAAGCTCCTTTTCTATCTGTGAAACTGAGGTGCTTATGTCACAGAACGTGAGGCTTAAATGCGATAAATTAAATGGATATAGGTTAAATAAAGATTGCTAAAATATATAAATTTGCCAGTCGTCTGTCTAGCACATAGTAACATAATGAGCATTTATTATGTGAAAGTTAGGATACGGAACTTGGAGTGTGTTTGCTCCTGGTCACTAACATGACCCTATCTTAGGAAAGGAATCTCTGTATATTATCTGTGTGTGTGCTTTTAAAATTTGCATTTCCCTAATGACTATTGAGGTTGAGCATCTTTTCATGTGCTTATTGACCACTTGTAGATCTTCTTTGAAGAAATATTTATCCAAGTTCTTTGCTCATTTTCAAATTGGGTTGTTTCTTTTTTGTGGTTGTTGAGTTGCAGGGGTTTTAAAAAATATATATTCTGGCTATTAATCCCTTATCAGATATATGATTTGCAAAATTTTTTTTTCCATTTTCTAGGTTGCCTTTTCACTCTTGTTTTAAATTGAAGTAGTTAATTTACAGTGTCGTATTACTTTCTGGTGTACAGCAAAGTGATTCAGTTACATATATATGTATGTATATATATATATATATATATATATATATATGTGTGTGTGTGTGTGTATACATATATATACTTTTCCTAGTCTTTTCCATTATAATTTATCACAGGATATTGAATATAGTTCCCTGCACTGTACAGTAGGACCTTGTTGTTTATCTATTATCTGTTTTGTTTTTTTCCTATTCAGGTTAAGCTACTTGAGCAACAGTTCATTAACAGTTGGCAATGCTCTCTGGATTAAATGTTGAAAACATCACAACTCCATAAATAAGGAAAAAATCCTTACTTTTATGCATTTTGTGTTTATTAAAGTACCACAAACCATTAAATGAATTTCAAACACAAGATGTGTGCACCAAATGGGTCAAACTGCTCTGAGTTGATAAAGCAAAGATTGATGACCGTGCAGGTGCTTGTGGCCGAGAGGTCAGGGAGGAGACAGGAAACATCACATCGGGAGGTGTTGGGGTCAGATATGACTGCATCTCAGCCCGGTTCTGCCCTCTTGAGCCCTATGACCCTGGGGATGTTATTTAGCTTTTTCAAGCCTTGGTCTCCTTATTAATGAAATGGGAGCAGTTATAGTTGCTGGAGAGTGTTGAGTGGGAGCACAGGTTTGAGACCCCTTGTGCAGGGCCAGCCCTACAGAGCGTCCGCTCTCCAGGGATTCCCCTCCCCACCCCATGACTTGAGAGGTTTCCTGGAGTCATAGAAAATCGAGAAGGAACAATTAACTCACTGCAAAGGGAAAGATTCAAGAGGTAAGGGAGACTCCAGCATCCCCAGAGCATTGCCCTTGTCTCACCCTCACCTGGTCCCAGGTGTTGTCCCAGACTTAGGGTGTCATCTCAGGGGTACCCCAAGCTCAGAATGGAAAGACTGATATAAGGGAAGAGGCAGCCCAATTGACGTCTGTCTCTAAGGGGTTTTGATTCTCACTTGAGAATTAAAAGAGGAAGTGGAATTTATGTTGAGACATTCTTATCATCGAAATCTGGACCCATCCATTGCGACTGTTTGGCACAGCAGCAGAGGACGTGGAGGGTCTCTCTGGTGGCAGCCCCTCTTCTCAGAAACTTCTGTTCTCTCTACTGCAGGAAATTGCCTGCACTCAACTGCTTTTCAACTACAAAAATGTCAATTTCATTCAGATAAACCATGTTTGAAGTACTAAAATGTCTTGGAAAATAGTCCCTATAATTATTTTTCATCTTTAAGTATAAAGTTTATTTTTCCCTTATATTCTTCAAAATCTAAGACTTATCTCCCTATTTGGTTATTAGTCACAATCTGCTAAGGTTTAACCCTCTGGGGGGGGACACATGAGAATTTAGAGGCAGAGGTTACTAGGAAAAGTGTAAAGATGTTGGAAACTTGCACTTAAGAATTAGCTTTAGAAAAGTGGATACATCCAAAATTAAAAAGTAAATCATATATATTATTTCAATAATCCCAGTCTGCTGTAGAGGCTGATCACTGTATAGTGTTTCTGCCTAAGAATTTATCTGTAAAAGCTGATGTGGAATTTGCATTATAATTATACTCAGAGCCTCACGGATCCTTGTGGGTTAAATGGAAATGCAAAGAGCATCTAGTTAGTGAGGGGTTGGGGGCAAACCATCTGGCTTGTACCTACCTTGGTTAAAAATATGATCTTGCAAAAAATGTGCAAGATATTCTGTATCAGGCCACTGGGGAAGAAAACCTGAGATCCAGCATATGGTGCCGCATGATCTGGTGAAACCAATATGATGCTGGTCCACACTCCCTCCCTGCAGTACAACCTCGACTCTCTATTTTTGACGGCTTCCAATCTCTTCCTCCTGCATCCTGTGCACTCTTCAGAAGCAGGCTTTAGACCTCCTCCTGGGGCGTCCATGGAGTGCACGTGGTCTCTCACTCTTGTCTTGTCCTGCTCTCCCTCCCCTGACATCCTTTTTTGATTCAGGACCCTGGTCACTGCAGCTCCTGCTCTGACCATTGTAACTGTCAGCACCTCATATTTCCAGGGTTTGAAATTTAGTTTGAATAACCAGGCTTTGGCTTGCTTCACCCTGGATGAATGACCATCCTTTGCAGCCTTAGGAGTCCTCATCTCCCGATCCCCGACAGGGACCTTGCCAGCACCCAAGGGGAGCAGCCGGTGGAAAGTATACTGGGCAAGTGAAATATGAACTAAGGTAACCTCTCCCTTTACTGCAGCATCCTTTAATCAGAATGGTCGCCATCACTTTCTGAAGATGTTGGCTCTTTGGAGAACACTTTTCACAAGCTAAACTCACAGAAACTTTCCAGCTATACTCCTCCTTGTGATTTTCTTTCCTGGATTGCAGCCCACTTCCCTAAAGGAAGTTATTCAGGAAGATGTAAAACAAAATCAACTTCTATAATAATGCAGAGCGAGCCTTAATTTCTCATCTCTGTTTTTATAAATTCTTTCACAAGGATTTATTCTGCTATTTTTTGGGGGGGTGGGCTAGGTTGGGAATTACAGTTTGAGGGAAAGAAAACCTGAAAATAATTTGACTTTAAATCAATGATGCATGTAGAAACATCAATTGCACATTTTTGCACGTTTTAACTATTTCATTTTTGCTTTACTTCTTTTTATTTAATCATCACCTTTCTTAACATCGAAGAGTTAAGTAAGATATAAGAACTTGTCCCTTAGGAGAAAACTACCGCATAGGATACTGAGATGTTAAGTGTGAGAATGGCCTTAGAGCTAAGCCCGTGCTGAAGGCCCAGCTCCAGGGTAGACGCCCCATCAGAGGTGCATGGGAGCAGTGATGCTCTGATGTCACATGTTGTGTGAGTGAGGACCTCCTCCCCAACCCGCCCACACCAGGCGTCAAGTCTACAGCTTTCACTGGTATTTCAGAGCAGCCTATGACCCGCAAAGTTTAAAAACCACTGATCTAAAACTTTGGACTTGCAGATGAGGGCTCTGGGACACAGAAGCATTAAGTGGAGGTAGGACTGGGGTCTGTCTCTGGGCTTGTCAATATGCCATCAACCCAAGGACATGTGCTCAAGTAGCAAACCTACAGCATATAGGGAGGTAGAAGGATCTGTGCTCTGTCTCTCCATTTTAGCTGTTTAATGTTGGGTAAATTTGCATAAAAGCCTTAGCCCAAGTCATCTCTTTACTGTGTAAATGAAGATAATAATGATAACACCCCCTTTAAAGAGCTGTTCTGAGGATCAAGAAGATACTGTGTGTGAAAACGAACTTGGAGCTTCTAACCCTCCAGGAAAGAATCATCTTATGAATCATCTTGGTTTTCAAACCCCATTTAGATATGAGAAAACTGGGGTCAGAAGCTACATAATCAGGCCCTATGCCTTCTAAGTCCTGAACACCGGGCCCTGGCAGGCAGCTCCCAGCCTTCCCTGCTTATTTCATTTGATTCTGTTTCCTGAGGAGCTTCTCTTGTTCACGTCATTAGAGAATGGAGGAAGGATGCTGGCTCATGGCTACTCTTTAACATGTGTTTTTTGTCCTTATCTTATTGACTCAACCTGCAGATATCTCTGCCAGAAACATCCAATTGCTTCTTTGTCTAAAGAAGATTTCATATTGATCTTAATTTAATTAGCTGGTATGAACTACGGTTTGTGTCAAGATTCCTGTCTTGATCTAATGAGGTACTGTAGTTGAAGCCATGTGGATCTGAAATCATAATTGCTGGTGTGCAGAAGCCTTTCCTGTTGGGGTTGGGGCGCTGGATGGAGACATTTCTTAACATTGCACACCACTGATGGTGTAAATACGTCTGCCACCTTGGCTCTAAAATCTTCTAGAAATGCCTCTGGACTGGAAGCCAGAAATGCCGTGACCTCAAACCTTGGCTCTTCACTTTCTTAGGCCAGTGAGTTAATCTATTTAAACCTCATTTTCCTTACCTGCAAACTAGACATGGTTCTGAGGATTAAGTGATGGGAGAGCATGCTAGGCAGCTACTACAGATAGAGCCCTGGTTTAGTACCTGGCACATGGTAGCTCGAACCTTCTTCTCTTTCCTTTTCTCACTTGCCTATTCTTTTCAAGTTAGGCTGAGAAAACAGATTTCACCCCTCCCTCCCTCCCTTCCTTCCTTCTTTCAGTTTTCAATCTCACACATGATTCCCTGAAGTATATTCACCAAACATGGTCAGCAAATGCCAAACAGGGCTGGACACACAGTCGCATTTATGAGGAGGGTCAAAGTGGCTGATGTTCCAGGCTGAGAAGAGCGAAAGCAAAGCCAGAGGATTGTCTAAAGCCTGGACTTGAAGAGACAGGAGAGAACATAGGGCCAAATATAGGTGAGCTGGCGAATCTCAGTCAGTGAGGCAAGTGTGAGCAGGACCCTGAAGGGCTGCCCCGAGGCAGGTGCGGATTCTGGACATCCCACCTCCTCTGCACCTTTCCCATGGGCATAATTCTCCCTGGGGAGAATTGTAGTGACTTACAACTTTGCTGGTCAGACAACTCTTCCTTATTCGTTATTATACACAGTGAGCATTTTGCCTGAATTC
Source organism: Stenella coeruleoalba (assembly GCF_951394435.1). Taxonomy (NCBI): domain Eukaryota; kingdom Metazoa; phylum Chordata; class Mammalia; order Artiodactyla; family Delphinidae; genus Stenella; species Stenella coeruleoalba. The sequence goes on along the minus strand of NW_027646108.1, from coordinate 57,214 downwards.
GTTTTCTTCTCTCTTGCTCTGCTGTTCTGCCCTGGGCTCTAGAGCCTTAGAGTTAATTAATGGTTCATGTTGCCCTTTGAATTCAGATGAGCTTTCCAGCAGGTTGCCTCTGTAGAGATAGAAAACACTTTCTCTTTTTTTCTTTCTTCCTTCCTTGATTTTTTTTTCTATATTGCTTTATCATCAGGTCTTGAAAATAGTAGGTTGGCATTTATTTTCTAGCTTCAAAGATTGGTTTTGAACTTCGGTTTACTTTTCCACGGAACCCTGAAGGTTTTGCAGATATGAGGAGCAATGCCATGATGTTGCAGAACCCCAGTTTTGAATTCTGGCAAGTTTGTGAACAAAGCCTATAGCTATTAACTTGTCATGAAAGCTCCTGTCTTGAGAAAGTCCCCTCATCTCCTCCTGCACGTGTAGGATGCTATTAATTATATTGACTTTTAGGAAATATGTGTTATTTCTTAAGCTCATAATTAGGGTAAACGTTAATGTCAGTGTCATTAACCACTCCCATCTTTACCCTAAGATAAATGAAATGTTTGGTGTAGTTGAATTTATGGGATGCAATCAATTGATAACAACATAATCAAGACATGTAAGTTGACATTTTAAAAAATGTTAAACATTTTGACAATTGACTTCCAAAATCTTCAGAGCTAGAAAAGTTGTAGAATTAAAATAAAAAACAAGCAGAAAAAAACAAACTAAAAGCACAGGTATTCCAACATACAGATTTGTCTTCCTTTCAGTAATCTGTGTTATTTCTATTATAACCACGTAGTGCCTATATGGCTCACGTGTCATCTTCTAAAAAGCCTAAAGTTAGCATGGAGTGAAATTTGGGGAGGGAGGCACAGCTCACTTGCCTCAAAGTAGTTCCATGCATTAGAAATCACCACCATTAACAACCTTCTTTGTATTAATGCACTGTCTCCAGGAGGTCACAGATATACCAACACATTAGAACCAAGGTCCATCAGATTCCCTAGGAGACTGGACCAAGGTGGGAGAGAATACCATGGTCAAACCTCTCCCACGCCATACCTTTTGAAACGACAAAAATGTAGTATTTTTAAAAGAACAGATTACTGCATTTACATAGAAACAAGAGGCAGAAAACCACAGTCCAAAACACCCCGCAGGCGACATGTAGCATGCCTTATTCCAATGCCGTGGATAGAAACACTTCTGGCACTGCGGTGTAAGCTCCTGGTGTAGGCTGTGTAATTATCTGCTTCCGTGTTTCCCCTCCATTTCCAAATCCCCCATCTGGTGCCTTAAGTAAGCAGTGCTCCAAACACTTCTTCACATTTTGCCCAAAGCTGCCCTGACGACTAGCCTCGGTCCTTTACCCCTGGAAACTAACTTTACAATGAGTTTTCTCCTCGGCCCATCCTTGGTCTACAAGGATCTCCTCCTGCGTCTGTATTTCCTAAGTATTCACTAACTTACCTTGTCCCTGGATTGGCTACTGGGACTTTGGGTGTGAGATGTTCTTGGGAATCCCAAAGCTAATAAAGAAGCACAATACAGAGAACCTGCCAGAGTGGGGTTAATCTCACTCTGAAACAGGTATCAATAAACTCCCCGGTTCTGCAAAGGAGGTGATACGGCCCTCCGAGTTTGGGAGCCTCGGTTAGTTTTGCAAAATGTGTCTCTGGTTGTTCATTATCTGTGGTTGTCCAGCACGTGCCGTGAGGCTGGTAATGAGCTGGCCGGAAAGAAATCAACTGTTGCCGAGCGAAGGCTGGTCTGCTCTGTAACTGCAGAGGCTACAAGTTCCTAGACGGTTCAGCATCACTGCAGCTCCGTGGGCTCTCCACTGTCTCCAAGTTCCAGTGCCCCCTGACTCACGCACGCATGCGCAGCCTGAACTTCTGGCCCGTCAGCGTCGCACTGTTCATGGCACTGCACCCAGCCCGCCCTCTGGCCATCGTCCTAGATTCTCTTCTCTGCCTCTGTCCTCTCTTCAGCCAGTCTTCAAACTACTGCTCAGGGCTTTGCTAAACCCCTTCCTCTTTTCCCATCTACCACGCCCTTGAGTCAGAGGACATCTCTTCTCACATGGTTCCAAAGCCAGTTAACTGGCTCCATGCTTTTCTTCTTTCCCCTTAAATTAATTCCCCAAACTGCATTCGGGATAATCTTCCTAAAAGGCAAATTGACTTAAAATCTTGCAGTGGCCCTCTATGGCCCTCAAAGCTGAGTGTTTGGTTTCGTCCCATCTCCTGCAGTAGTCCAGATCAAGTTTCACACTGGAGTAATACTAAGGGTGGCTTCCTGTGCATACACATACACACACACACACACACACACACACACACACACGCACACTCTTTCATGTGCCTGTATCTGGCTCACGTTGTTCTCTTTATTTAGACCCCCTTCCCTGCCCCCCACTACCTTCCCCTGACAAAAAACAAAACAAAACAAAACAAAACAAATCACATTTATAATCTATTTCCTCCTTTGAGACTCCAATAAGTTGTTCTGTCCTCCAGAAAGTCTTCCCTGAACCCCATGGGATGAGATCCCCTTGTCTGAGTTTTCATAGCACTGTGTTTATTTATGAATGTAACACATGCTATTTTATAAGTGAATTATTTGTTGACACTTTTGTGTACTGTGAGCTCCTCCGGGTCAAGTTGTATTTCAGATACTTTGGAATTTCCAGAACCGATCATAGTGGCTGGATGGAAGATACTCTGAATATTTTGCTGAAGTGAAGCAAAAGAAATTTTTTTTTTAACCAGTCTTCTGCATGGTCACATCTTGTTTTATAATGTTGGAGGTTACAAAGTGAGTAAAATCTCTTACAGGGATTATTTCACTTGACCATCATACAATCCTGTGAAGTAGAACAACCTGAGAATCCAGGAGCAAGCATGGAGCTTTTAGCACCAACCTGTGCCAGACACCAGGCTGTGTACTTGACATCTGCCATCTCTAATCTTCAGGATAAGCCAGTGAGGTTATTTCGGATTGTACAGGGAGGAAACTCAGGTGCAACCTTACCCGAAGCCACCAAACTCGTGAACGCCAAAGCCAGCTGTAACTCACAGCTCTTCCGACTTCTGCCCCTATGCCCTTTGTCTCACCAATATTGTGCATTTCACTCCATTTCTCTCTCATTCAGTGTGCTTAGGGAAAATCCTTAACCAGTTCATCCACATGACGAAAGCCAGTAAGTCTGACTGAGTTTGTGTTACTTTGTGGCTAATAAGCCAAATAAAAGATGAGTTACAATGGATAAGAAGCCAGCCAGCAAGGAGAAAATACATGTTTTGATTTCTCCCACAAAGAGTCATTTCCCAGGGTATGTGACAGCTAGCTCACAGACAGGATGCCAGCCCTTCCCATTGATGGATTCCTCCCATAGACAATAAATAATCTTTCCAGGGCATCCCAATAATATCTGAAGCATGTGGCATGTCATTATGCATATTGCCACTGGTCTCCAAATGCTGGGATGGAAAATGATGTGTAATTCCATTAATCAGGGGTTTACTGGTATCTGTTAGCAGGGTTAGAACTGAGAAAAAGAAAAATTTTCCCATAATCAAAAAGCACTGAATTGAAGACCAAGCTGTGCATAGAACTATATCAGGAACAGAGTAGAAGAGTTGAGTGAAAGCAGGTCTATGATCACTAGCTTAGCAATTGTTCAGGATAGATATCATTAATCCAGGTGACTGTATAGAGAATTTATCAATAAATCAATAACAAAACACACATTTTGAATACTGAATGCATTAGATAGCAATCCTGGATTTACTGTATACTTGTAAGAAGCCCACATTTGAGATTGGGGAATGTCCTGTAAATGTTTAATGGAGATGCAAAGTGAAACCATGGAGCTGTACACATAGCAGTTTCCTCTGCTGGCCCGGCATGTCTTACTTGTACAGGGTACCACTACATGTATTGCCTCGCTGGATTCTCATAAGAGTCTTGAGATACGGGGAGGACATAAACTATCACCCTCTCTTTCCAAATGATAAAAATAGTGTCCTAGCAGTGGTTGAATTATTTGCCAAACCTGCAGACAGGTGAGTGATGGAGTTGTGTTGAGAGCTATGGCTTGTGTCTCCTCTCAGCGTACCTTTTCAGCTTCCACAGGTTGCCTCCCACAAGGAATAAGCTGCTCTCAGGCAGTTAGGGCAGCATGACATTATGGGACACAGAAGTTTTTGGATTGTGGAAGATGCCTGGTGCATTTGTGAGGAGTGGGAGGCTTCAGAGAGGGTCTTCTCCCTGCTTCCATGTGGAACCAACACACCTCTGGCACCTCAAGGGATGGCCATGCTGGAGCATCAGGAGATGTCACCCTTGTCAGGGATGTGGGAGATGGGCACCTTTAGACTCACCTGTGGAGGGAGTATCTCCTTCTGGGAGCCCAAGAAGCCCCAGACACCAATTTCAGGGAATTAGAGGTCAAAGAAGCAACATGGCAGCCAGATCAAAACACATCACAACAGGGCAGTGATGCAGAGAAAGACCTCAGTCCCTAGACTTAGATTACAACTATGAGTATTTTCTCAAAAGTTTGATGCAGGAAAAATGTGTGAAAAGTGCCACCAGCCAGAGCTTGGTGATCCTAAGGCTCCTTTCTAAACCCATTGATCCTCTTTTATACACGAGGATTGCACCAGAGCTCCCCACCCACCTCTTCCAGGAATCGCTTTATGATTCAGATGGAAAGAACTGAACAAGCTTCAAGTAGGCAATTTGAAGGGAAAAATGGATGATACAAATATAAAAAATAGATTAAAATACATTTGAAAACAAGGAAACTCACAATATTCAGAAAACCTAAGGGAAATATGGCCTTAAAGGGTCACTTTTGTTCAAGAACTAAGCTATTATTATATTTTTCTTTTTTTTTTGGTAAGCTTCATTTTTACCTTTTAAAATATGTGGCATGATAAAAAGAAACAAAATTGAGTTTTTTGTAGTGAGGTGGATGGACATACGGTCTGTCATACAGAGTGAAGTAAGTCAGAAACAGAAAAACAAATACCAGTATGCTAACACATATATATGGAATCTAAAAAAAAAAAAAAAGGTTCTGAAGAACCCAGGGGCAGGACAGGAATAAAGATGCAGATGTAGAGAAAGGACTTGAGGACACGGGTGGGGGTGAAGGGGAAGCTGAGACGAAGTGAGAGAAGCATCAACATACATACACTACCAAAGGTAAAATAGATAGCCAGTGTGAAACAGCCACATAGCACAGGGAGATCAGCTCGGTGCTTTGTGACCACCTAGAGGGGTGGGATAGGGAGAGTGGGAGGGAGATGCAAGAGGGAGGGGATATGGGGATATATATATACATAGCCTGTTCACTTTGTGATACAACAGAAACTAACACAAAATTGTAAAGCAATTATACTCCAATAAAGATGCAAAAATAAATAAATAAATAAATAACAAGAAAAAAATAAAATATGTGGCATGAAAGTATATTGATTCTGAAATTTTGATTTTCCATTAGTAACTATTAGCAACAGATATTTTTGGATTTTTGCTGTTTTGATTTGTTTTGTTTTATACACCTCTATCTGACTCCAGAAAATCTGAGAGTCCTTAGAGAAGACTGCACAAGCAGATACCCTATGAGTGCCTGCAGGGCAGCAACATAAACTCTGGTTAATCATTGTTACTATGATTTTATTTGTGCTGATATTATAGTAAGGTTTTGGATAAAAACCATATGACCCAGCAATCCCACTACTGGGCATATACCCAGAGAAAACCATAATTCAAAAAGAGCCATGTACCAAAATGTTCATTGCAGCTCTATTTACAATAGCCCGGAGATGGAAACAACCTAAGTGTCCATCATTGGATGAATGAATAAAGAAGATGTGGCACATATATACAATGGAATATTACTCAGCCATAAAAAGAAACGAAATTGAGCTATTTGTAATGAGGTGGATGAACCTAGAGTCTGTCATACAGAGTGAAGTAAGTCAGAAAGAGAAAGACAAACACTGTATGTTAACACATATATATGGAATCTAAGGGAAAAAAATGTCATAAAGAACCTAGGGGTAAGACAGGAATAAAGACACAGACCTACTAGAGAATGGATTTGAGGATATGGGGAGGGGGAAGGGTAAGCTGTGACAAAGTGAGAGAGTGGCATGGACATATATACAGTACCAAACGTAAAATAGATAGCTAATGGGAAGCAGCCACATAGCACAGGGAGATCAGCTCGGTGCTTTGTGACCACCTAGAGGGGTGGGATAGGGAGGGTGGGAGGGAGGGAGACTCAAGAGGGAAGAGATATGGGAACATATGTATATGTATAACTGATTCACTTTGTTATAAAGCAGAAACTAACACACCATTGTAAAGCAATTATACTCCAATAAAGATGTAAAAAAAAAAATATACATATATGTGTGTGTGTGTATGTAAATAAATATATACATATGTGTGTATATATACATCATATAATATATAGTTTTATGTATAGTTGTATATACGCACATACACACATACATGTATAAACACATATATATACCTATATATGATATGTGTGTATAAATATAGGTATGTGCTTACTTTAGAAATATTTGTGTTATGTTTTCTTTAAACTAATATTTTCAATAAGTACTTTCCCAACATCATCAAAAAATTCCAAAACATTTGAATATATGCCATAACCAATTTACATGTTTTTAATCTTGTCACCTTATTTCATGGTGATTTTTATGCATTCTTATTATTTCTCCTTTTTTATATTTTGCTTTATAAACTATGTATTGATTGTGTTATTTTACCTTATAATTGGGAAGACTCAAGTATCATCTGAATTACTACTAGGAGTTATATTTAAATTTCCCTGAAATTTCTGAAGGTATATTTCTGTTATAAGTAAAATTCAAAATGAAATTTTATTTCAAATTCCCTAATGAATTTGGGAATTAGATAATGAATTGGGTATTCTTAGTGTCCTTCTTCCACTTATACATTCTACTAATAGGGTTTGGTATTTTGAACTCATGTTAATATTATTAATTATTATTTCCATATATTTTATAAGAATAAATTCTGGGCACCTACAGTTATGTTTATAACCAGATCCAAAACTCTTAGATTTATATTTAACTATTTTCAATGCTTATAGAAATTCTTATCATTTTACTTTTCCATTCTTAAGTCCTTAATTTGTATATTTATTTTGTGATTAAAATGTCTTTAAGTAATTTTAAAGAACAGTATAGTGTTGTTTGTTTGAGCTCTGGAATAGCGTAACAAGTTTTCCTGTTACTTGGGTATGTGATTTTCATTGTTTATAATTAACCTGGATCTTGAAAGATGAGAAGTTTGAACAGATAGAACATGGAGGCAGAGGGAAGAATGTCTACAAAGGAAAGAGCTGGGAAGGAAGCATGGTCTTGTGGACAATGGCAAGAGGCTGGTGTGAGCTAATCATTTCAGGGCACTCAGAAAGGAAGGCTGTCATCTGAGGACAGAGTTTTTTGTGGTGTTTTTTACACAGGGTGAAAGGATTTGGACTTCAGCTTTTACATTTATTTTCCTTTAATTTCTCTGCTTTTTTTTTGTAGTTTTATAGTATATATTATATGTATATAGTAGTAAATGTCTAATTTTTAAAAAAATAATTTATTTATTTTTGGCTGCATTGGGTCTTCATTGCTGCTTACGGTCTTTCTCTAGTTGTGGCGAGCGGGGGCTACTCTTCGTTGTGGTACGCAGGCTTCTCATTGTGGTGGCTTCTCTTGTTGCGATGCACGGACTCTAGTTGCGTGGGCTCTAGTAGTTGTGGCCCTTGGGCTTAGTTGCTCCGCGGCATGTGGGATCTTCTCGGACCAGGGATTGAAACTGTGTCACCTGCATTGGCAGGCAGATTTCTAACCACTGCACCACCAGGGAAGCCCTAAATGTCTAATTTATAAAAAGATATAAATGCACATATTATGCATGCTCAAAAAATATGTTTAACAACAGTGACACCAAATTTTAAAAACACTGTTTTAAAAGATGAAACTCAGGATCAGGAATGACATGACAGCCCTGTGGGAGGAGCACACCCTCCAGCAGCTCTTTGGAGGATGAAACAGTCAGGGAGGAAGACCAGAGGCTAGGAGATGTACTGGGAGGTCTTTGGAGGAGAGTTACGGGTTCACATGATTTCCCTAGCAGGAGGTGACTTGTAGCTGGGTCAGCCCTGTTGCAGCATTTCAAAGAGATAGTTAAGTCTGTAACAATTAAAAATAAAACCTGGGGTAGCCTTAAGGGGCTACATGACACCTTCAGAAGCCTGTTCCTCCCAGTGGCTGTCACACAAGCCAGAGTGCATCTTCCTTCCACTTTGCAGGGCGACCTTGTGGAGGGCGCCCTCAAAGGAGTTTCTGGAAGCCTGGTCCTGAGCATGGTAATGAAAGTGAGCTGCAGCCATGAATTATGTGAAGTTTGAGGGAAGCCATATAAAAGGCTATATCAGGCCACAAATCAGCTTGGATGGCTAAGGGTGATTTGTTCTGCTCCGGCCGCCCCTGCCGCTTTCTGGCAAGGCCCTCTGTGGGGCATGCCACCAGCCATTCTGCCCAGGCCATTCTTTCCATGGCCCCTGAAGCTGTACACCTGCAAAGACTTCTGCCTAGCACCTGCAGAAGTCTCCTTGCAAGGCGCTTATCCAGCTGGCGCTGGAATGTGGCTGCATCGTACCTGCCTACCGTCCTGGTGACAGTTCCTGCTTTGGGGTGACTATAGCACAGGCCCTCTTCCTTAGAACTGAGTGCTATTTGCCTGTGCTGCTGGTGGAGGCATAGAGTGGTCTAAATAAAGATTTTGAAAAGATAGAAGCAGCTGATTGCTTTTCTATGGCTGCTGTAACAAAGAAGATTGGGTGGCTTAAACAATAAAAATGTATTTCTTCACACTTTTGGAGTCCAGAAGTCCAAAATCAGGGTGTTGATGGGAGCAGTTTCTCCTGAGACCTCTCTCCTTGGCTTGCAGACGGCTGCCTTCTTGCTGTGATCTCACAGGGTCTTCCTTCTGTGTGTGTCTGTTTGTCCTGATCTCTTCTTCTTATCAGGACACAGGTCAGATAAGATTAGAACCCACCCTAATGACCTCATTTTAATTAATTAACTTTTTAAAGACCAATAAGGTTACATTGGGGGTTAGGACTTTCAGACCATATGAGGACACCATCCAGCCCCTAAAAGTAGCTAGTTAAAGCTTAAAGATAGTCATACTTCCTGCCACTCAGGCCCTGACTCTTCAGGTTCTCATAGTCCCAAACCACTATCATCCACAAGCAAGTGAGGCTGCTCCTGGCTTCCCTGGCTCTGCCTATGCTCTTTCTAGTCCATGAGGTAGTAGCACCCTTTCAAACCCAGATCAGATAGAATACCCTCCTGGAAGCTTTCGTAGCCTACCAGAGAGAATGAATGTTCTTTTTTTGTAGCATGTAGCACATAGTATGGCGATTTCTTGGCTGGTGTATCTGTCTGCCTTGTGACAGAATCTTCCTAAAGAGTGGGGCAGGGAATCTTGACCTTGCAAGGAGGCTGGCCTATATGAGCTTTGCAGGAGAGTTTAAGGAATACATTAATACAACCAAAGAATATTTGATCCTGGGCCTGCCATTTATTGGCACTGTGAGTTTGGAAATCTTCACAACATTTCTGAAATCTACTCTCTTCCTTCATAAAACAGAGATAACAGCAATACCTACATGTACGGTTATTTTGAATATTCAGTTAATTGTTTTCCGTAAAGAATACTTTCTAAATTATGTTTATAATCATGCAGTAACATTTTCCATTTTTTGTTTGTTTGTTTGTTTGTTTGTTTTTTGCGGTACCTGGGCCTCTCACCGCTGTGGCCTCTCCCGTTGCGGAGCACAGGCTCCGGATGCGCAGGCTCAGCGGCCATGGCTCACAGGCCCAGCCGCTCTGCGGCACGTGGGATCTTCCCAGACTGGGGCACGAACCCGTGTCCCCTGCATCGGCAGGCGGACTCTCAACCACTGCGCCACCAGGGAAGCCCTTTTCCATGTTTTTTTCTCAGTTGGGGTTAATAATTATAAAGAGGCTGACAGAACCTAACGATTTTCATTTTAAATGAATTTCTAGGCAATGTATGTAAGAACATGTAGATACGGCCGAAGGTCATCTTATGCCCTTGGACATATTAATAATATACTCCTCAAGAAGAAGCATTTTCTTACATAAAGTGGTAAGTGGTGCTTGAAAGCAGAAAGATCAAGAAAATTTTGGAACCAGGCAGCAATCATGGCGTCTCTGCCCTCATGTCAGTAGATGAATCTTGAAGTCTGCTGATCTTCTAAAAGCCAGTAGTTCTGTTCCTGCATCTAAAAACCTGAGCTCTTCGAAAACAATAAATGTAGGAAAACAAGCAAAGCTGTCAAAAAGGGTACTGGAAACAGCCAGACTGGCCTGTAAAAGCAAATAATTCTTTTGCTACCACACTCTGGGCCAACAGGGTAAGTAGTTTAGAACCTCTAACCTCTCTGAAAGGTCTCATGACAAAGTGATCTTCCTATTTGTATAGAAGTCACAATTCAAACAGTTTGGGCCATTTGTGTGCCTTACAATAATATAAGTAATCGTGTCACAAAGAGGAATCTGAAATATGTACCTGAGCTAAATTCAGTGAGAGAGGTCTCAAGTGTGAGAGGTACGTTTTATTTGCTGAATGTTGAAAATATAGCCTCAAACTAGATAACGAAGGGGTTTTATTTAGAACAGTGCAGAGCTGATATCACACATTTATCAAGGGGAATATGCTTGAAGGTTATCCCTATGTTTACCTCAAACTATTAGATTAAAAAATAGTCATTACTAAAAGCTCTCAGATACATAGAATTTTCTAATATAAAATTTCCCAATATAAAAATGTATCTATTAGATTTATAATTACCACCTCAGAGCATTATTCAAACAATGTAAAAAGTCAATCTCTGCCCCACAGAGATTCCAGCAATCGAGTCTTTGGATGTTGGAAGGGGAAGAGAATTCCAGTATGAAAAATGAAGCATGGAAAATATACTGTCCCTTGAGCCTCAGAGCTAGGGTCTATGATCACCTGTGAGTCTCAGATGTACATTGCCATGACAACCTTGTTTCTTATGCACTACCTTGACGTAACCAGGATTCAAACTTAATGGGATTTACAGGTTGAAACCATCACCTCATATTAACCCAGAAATAAATTGCTAGGTAGTATGGAAAGAGCTTGGCTGTTCAATAGTGAATGCTGTGGTGTCTAAGGCCCTCAACACAATCTCGGTGTGCCAGGCATTGCCCTCCGGAAGCCTGTGTTTCAAGCGTAAGTGTGTCTCAAAATAAACTCTCAGTGTTTGCCTCCGTGAATTGCTGTCACCTACAGCTGGCATGGGACTTGCATGCCTCTGCATATACCCAAAGTGCTTACCATTTGCTAACCCTGTCCAAGCATTTGACAGGTGTTCTCTCTGCCTCTCACAGAAGCCCTGCAGGAACTTAGCAGCTGAGGAAATTGAGCCCCCGAATGTAAGCACCTTACCCAAGGCCACAGGGCTCAAAGCCAGCTTCTCAAAGGACATTGCATTGCCTTGTCTTCATGGTAAGACTTCCACCTCTGGGGATGTACAAAGAGGTCCCAGGTCTGCTGGATCCCCAGGACCTCTGGGATGTATTCATGTTCAGTGAAACACTTGAGTTTGGTAATGGGGCCCCTCCTGCTGATTTTCTGAAAACTACCAGTTATTTTTTTAATTTTTTTGCCTCGCTGCGTGACTTATGGAATCTTAGTTCCCAGACCAGGGGTCGAACCCGAGCCCACTGCAGTGAAAGTGCCGAACCCTAACCACTGGATCGCCAGGGAATTCCCCTACTGGGTTTTGAATCTGTAGGTTTCACCTTCCACTGGTCACATTTTTTTCTGTGCATGAGCTCCTTGCTTCAATCCTGTCTGCTTACCTCTGATCACCGCCTGCACCTGGGTCACCTGCCACTTTCTCCAGGGGCCTCAGGGATGCCTGGTGGGAAGGAAAGATGCTCTTTCCTGTGACCTCATCACAAGTGTGGATGCAGACCTATCTTCTCATTCTGCTCAGCAATGCGGAGGAGCTACAAAGGTTAACGAAGCTGTACTTAGTAGCTGGCTTTAAAAATTAAAAAACAGGGCTTCCCTGGTGGCACAGTGGTTGAGAGTCCGCCTGCCGATGCAGGGGACATGGGTTCGTGCCCCAGTCGGGGAAGATCCCACATGCCGTGGAGCGGCTGGGCCCGTGAGCCATGGCCGCTGAGCCTGCGCATCCGGAGCCTGTGCTCCGCAACAGGAGAGGCCACAACAGTGAGAGGCCCACGTATCACAAAAAAAAAATAATAATAATAATTAAAAAACAAAAACCAAAAAACCTAAATCTGTTGACCATGTTCTTTCCACAGGGGTCCCCAACGGCTGACATTCCCCTTGGCCATCCGCCTCTTGCTTGGATTCCTGGCTCAGAACAGAGATCCCACTCCTGGCCTTGCTCTTTCCCTAGTTCCAGGCCCCTCATACACCTTCTCTTAGATCTACCAAGAAGAAAGGAAAATCCTTAAAGACCAAAATAGAATCTCTACAGTGATGTGTCTCCCCACTCCTACCCCTCAGGAAAGAGTGATCTGTAAAATAATTGCTCAGGGTAGTCTCTCTCTTTTTTCTTCAATTTCCTTCTACACTTATCTCAGTTACTTAAGATCTTTACATAACCAAAGGTCCTTAAAGTATTTTCGCAAATGAAGGATCAGTCCTCCCACTAAAGTAAATTATATTGTTACCCCTTAAATGCAGACAGTGACATTTAAAAAATAGCTGCCCTTAATATAATATTCCTATAGTTCTGTAACATATGTATCTAGCTCTGAAATTTATATTAACATCTTACAGCATAAACTCAAGGAACCCACCATAGGTTTTAGGGAAGATTTTGAAAATGATGCATCTATGTTCACGATATTTAAGAAATGCCATGTAGCGCTAGTTTGGCTATTCCTTCTACACCATAAGTGGTCTGTGGAAGCGAGCATTATAATCCCAATTTATACATGAGACATCTGAGACCCAACGACATTAAATCTATCCCCATGCCTAATAATGTGGTAAATCCAGGTTCTAGAACCAGGTTCTTCTGACTCCTAGTCCACTGGCCTTTCCGCTTTATGAAGTTGTAGCCTGGAACAATCAATGGCCAAGGAAATCTAGACATCAAAAAAGATGGACAGGCACAGTAATTTTGAGGGTCTTCTCTTTCGCCAAGAATTAGTCGGTAGGTGGCTTCCTGTTGAACCTAAGCAATGACCCTAGGTGTTATAGGTATTTGGAGGTAACTGAATTAGTACCTCAGAGATCTTCAAAGCCCACCTTCAACATTCACTGTGATGTAGGAGCAGCTTGGATAAGTGTCTAGTTCCTGGTGGAGGATCAGGTGTCCAGGTCATGCTGAATGCAAGCAGCTCCAAAGGGGAACAGACTGCAGGAGGAAAGAACGGGTGAGCTGGTTTTCACTCTAGGAAACTTAGTGAATGTGGAACAGCTGGGGGACCATGAGAACTGTGACTGAGGAAAAACAAGGTCATGACCAGAATGCTGCAAGAATGAGACAAACTCAGAATTTCTCAGGTAATGTAGACAACTGTGTTGTACCGATACGGGAAAACAGAGAAGACGTAGCTGGCTACCTATCTGGGACATACCCTTGAGGAAATTCAGGATCCATGCTGTTCTGTCATCCACAGGCAAAACGGAGACGAAGCTTTCCCAGGGCCCTAATTCTGACGCCTGTGATACTGACCCACTTCATGGGGCTCCTGCTTAAATCTTCTCCGTGGGAATCTTTTAGTTTCTGCCCTGGTTATGAACTGCTCATTTTTTGGTGTGGTTCTTATTCAAACTCCGTGAGAGTGGATGCCATTGATGCTTTGAGCAGCTGTCAGCATTACTGGACTATAGGCAGTTGGCTGTTCTAAGGATTGACCATTTCTGGGTCAGGTACCTTGCTTCTTCCCATGGCTGCAGCTCTGCTGGCAGCATCACATGATGGAGAGCACTGTGTGTCCAAAGCCCCTTTGAAGGGGGCTGTGCTCACGGTCGGTCTGGGGAGGTTTCCCAGAAGAATGTAACAAGAAAGTGCCTGCCTTACTTGGTCAGGCTCGTGCAACCAGCAAGGTGAGCTCAAAGGCAAGAAAATGAACACATGGCCATTTGCTGGGCAGGTTCAGATCAGAACAGACAGAAACTCAAGGGATGTGTCAGGAGGGTCATTCAGAGCTAAGTTTCATTACACTGTATAGGGTGGGGATTCACCATCTCAGGATGGCCCAAACATGAAACCACACTGGGCCCTGAACATCGAGGGTTTTTATCACTCAGTGCATCGTAGATTATTGGATGAACAAAAGCCAGATATTAACCTGCCTTGGTTATTATTTATGAGAGAAATGAACTTGTGTTCTGGGGGTGCCCTTACCCTGCTGGCATCCTTGAGCTCTGCCAGCTGGCTTCACTATGGTGCCCAATCCAGGGTCTAGAGTGATACAGTGATAGGTGTGGGAGGGAAGGGGGCTGCTACCAATATGTGTACACATGAAACTCGTTATCCTGGAGTAAGCTTTCACTGAGCTGGGTGCTCTGGAAACAATAATCTGCTAAAGGAAATGTCACAAAAATCCCTCTTGTGCTTCCCTTGCATTCTGAAACATTTCCAGACAGTGGGGTTGATGATCAAGGACCAGAGGAAGACCTGTTCACCACTTGAATCAAGTTTCTAATACTTTTGAAATGTGACCATTCAACCAAGTGAACTGAGTGCCATAGTCCTGCCAATAAACATGGATTAATGTCCCACCTGTGTTGGCAAGTGTAGGCTGTCATACTTACAAGGCGCTTTTGAACAGCTTTTGGTATTTGACCTGTAGGAATTTTTGAAATATCTACCCCTGGTCCTTCACACAAACAGTACCAACACAATTCCTATAAAATATATGCTACATTTTCCATATTTATTCAAATATAATGGAATATTATTCAGCCATGAAAAAGAAAGGAAATCCTGCCATTTGAGACAGCACAGATGAACCTGAAGGATATTGTACTAAGTGAAATAAAGACAAATACTCTATGGGTATCATTTATATGTGGAATTTTTTTAAAAAGTTGAGCTCATAGAAACAGACAGTAGACAGGTGGCTGCCAGGGGTTGGGGGGTGGGGGAGATGGGGAGAGGTTGGTCAAAGGAAACAAACTTTTTTATAAGATTGATAAGTTCTGAGTATCTGGTGTACAGCATGGTGACTACAGCTAACAACACTTTATTATATATTTGAAATTTGCTAAGAAAGTAAATCTTAAGCGTTCTCACCCTGCAAAGAAGGTAACTGTGTGAGGTGATGAGTGTGTTAATTAACTTGATTGTGGTAATCATTTCACAGTGTAGACAAATCTCAAAGCATCACATTGAATACCTTAAATATATGCAAAGTTATTTGTCAATTATACCTCAGTAAAGCTGAGGGGGACAGAAAAGAGAATAACGTAAGAGTTAAATCCTATTTAGCTTGAATGCATTGAAAAATTCCTCCATATACTACCGTGAATTTTTAATTTTCTGTTTTACAATGAAGGAGAGGAGCTAATATTTTTGATCTATTGATGTCTTGCTGTGAATCTTGACCTTCACATAAGTCTTCTCTTTTACTCCACTTAAGATCTATTTTACAGATGGGGACAGTGAGGGTGAGATCGCACAATTAGTGAACAGTGAAAAATAAAAAAGACCTATTTTGCTTCAGAGCCTATAACTGTTCTACTCTAAAGCAACATGTCCTTTCAAAGAGGGTAGAGTGTTACTGAAGCAGCTATTTTGAAGGTGAAAATAGCAAATTGGTTTTTGTGTGACTGAAAAAAGCAAACTTATTTGATACATACCCTAAGAAATTCTGCAAAGTGAGAGGATTGATTCTCTTTTTTTTTTTGGAGTTGGGGCTCAAAGCATGGTGTTTTTTGTTTTTTTCTTTTTTTTTATCACTCACACACACACACACACACACACACACACACACTGTATTTTATTTTTACAAGAGATAAATAGACTGACACCAAGCATTGTAAATGGATGACCACAACAAAAGCAACAATGATTGCAATTACCAAACACAAAACACACTCACACTGTGTCATAATATTGACATTCAGTCCAGTGAGAGGATTGATTCTTCTTTGCATATATATGTATGCAACCCCTGACATAGTCTGACTTATAGTCTAACTGTGGTGATGCAACTCATGTGACCCTTCATCCTCCAAATGCATGAAAATGGCCAACTCTGAGTGCTTTCCCTCTTCTCCACCCCCCATGCCTCTACCCAGTAACCCCCAGGATGAGGCCTACAGATGCTCTGATGCAGCAACTCAGATGCCCAGCCCTATGGAGCAGGACCAAAGGTGATTTTCTTTTTTTAAAAGGCTAAAAACCCTTTAAGGGATTCTTCTGGCATTTAAACAGTAGTTTATTCTGGCTTGCCATTTGTCAGCTGGTGCCAAACACGGTAAGAACTACCGATTAGCTGAAACAAAACAGATAATCATGACACACTGTGTGATGCTCTCTGAAATTTTGGAACAGACCGGTTTTCTGTTTTTTTGGGGGGAAAATATTAACGATCATAGAAGCAATTATATTTAAGAAAATTAATTTAAAAATCTGTGCTTATACAATCCCCTTATAACCAGAGTCCTTGACTCAGGAATCATTTTGGGGCCCAATTCCTATTAGATCACTTAGGACAGAGTTGAACAGCTAGTCACAAAAGTAACAAACTAGGGAAATTTACTATTGTAATAATAAAAAATTGTCAGGAAAAAGATCCAGTTTCTCTTTAACTCTTCTTCTCTGATGTTCAGGACAGGAGAGCAGTAAACTTGCTCAGGAAGGAGCAGCAACAGACCTGATCCTTAATGGCCTGATTGGTGATGCCTCCTCTCTTGATATTTGCAACCCTGTTATGCAGGGGTTACCCAGGCAACCCTCTCTAAATGGATGGGAAGGGGAAGCCTGACACCCTCCCTGGGAGAATTTTCTGCTAGAAAATTTGAAAGTTCCCTCCTTCAGCTCTAAAGGGGGAAATAAACACCTGACACTTTCAGCCACAATCTAGTCAGGAAAATGGAAATGAAGCCAGTTATTTTAGCAGAGAGAATTTTAATATAAGGAATTGGTCATACAGGTCTTGGAAGACTAAAAGGCAAAGGGGAACAGTGAGGTCTCACAGAGATATTGAGGGAGAATTCCAGAAGCCCCTCGGAGGAAGCTTGGATAGAAGAAGTGTGTCTGGGACCCGGGCCTTCTCGGGGGCAACTGGATGGTGTTGGGAAAAGTGAAAGGTGAAACCAACCATCGCTGCCCAGATGAAGAACCCTTGTCCACTGTCGGGTGACGCGGACATAAAAGGAAGCAGAGTAGGGTGGGTGAGTCCCTCCTCTTCTTCCTGCCTTCTTCTTGTACCCCCCATGGCCGAACCTCCGGGGAGCAGCTGGCAAAGGGACAGTGACCTTTCATAGGCCAGACCCAGCATCAAGGTGTGGGCTGGGTTTGGACCCCAGAGACAATAGCTCGATAAACAACATGGGCTCTTTTGAGGTTCCGTGGCACTTTCTAGGCAGTTGTCAGTATTTGACTGTGTTCTATGTCATATGAATTATGAATGAATAAGGAATTTAAGGGAAAGTTACCAATAAGTAATAACATTGTGGTTTATGGCAGTGGTGCCACCAGCTCTGTATCCCAGGTTTAATCATGTCCCAAAGCATAAACTTATTTTGTACCTACTGTGCAGTAGTCATTTACTAGATATTAGAAAGATGCACACCATATGGGATACGATCTTTTCCTTAAGAAGTTTTTATTCCAGTGAAGAGAGAGATAGAAGGGAAGAATGATAAGTCCAGTATTAGCCGTTATGATTTCATGTAACTACAGAACAAAGGCAGGCATCTTTTTGCTCTTTCTGCCATTTAACAGTTGTATGATCAGTAAACGTTGCTTAACTTTTCTAACTTGGTTTTTCCTGTGTAAAACGCGAATGTTAATATTGCCTCCTTCCATGGGTTATCATTTGGACGAAATAAGATAATCCATGGAAAGGAGTTGGTATAGTCTGATCCCAGCGAGCAATCAATAAATGTAAATTGTTTTCATTACCTTCATTCTCCTCTGTTCTTACGTCAGCTAATGCTGTTACTTACACCGAAGCCTATCAGACTTCCTAGATGGCCCTCTCTCCATTTCCCCACAAGTCCAATTAGTCATCAAGTATGGTACTTTTCAGAAATCTCCGACTCCTTCATTCCATTAGCACGTTGCCGTCACATCCTACCGTTTGTGTGGTTAAGGACTGCTCACCTCTGAACACTGCTCTTCCCCAATCCATGCTTTTCTCTGCTGCCAGCCTGATCTTTACAACTGGATCTTTACAACTGGATCATTTCCTTCTTGTGCTTTGAAAAATTACACAGCTCTCCATCTTGATAGATTAATTTCCACACTTTATCATTTGGTAAATGTGTACTCAATCCAGTTGCTGCCTACTTTTCTGGCTAGAGACCCTGTCACTTTTGTCCACACATCCAGGGAGTACATGGCATCCCTTGAACTTGATGCACACCAGGTCTTACTTGACAACTCAGCATGCAAAGCCTTCTCTGGACTCTCACAAAGCAGTTAGTGACTTCTTTTTCTATGATTTCATAACTCTTGTATATTTTCCTGCCTGGGTACAATGTAGAAAAAATATTCTTTGTATCTTTCACCATTCAGATTGTGAATATTTTGAGAGTGGGGAAAATATTTATTTGTCTGTGATTCTTCAGTGTCTAACTCATGCTTGGCACCCATTAGATGCTCAACGCGTGCTGAATTGAATGGAAAATGAGTAAATGAATTCTACATCAAATGTCATAATTAAAACCCTAGATCATCAGCACTTCAACACACTTAGCTAAATAGTCCAATTTCACACAGAGACACACATTGACCACTGTTCCTGATTCATGATTTTCTTGGTGATAAAACCATCTCAAGTTGTCTTCCCTTTCATAAGGTATCATAAATATGTAAGCTCTTCAACCTGATACTGAATTTGTTTTCTCTGAAATCTTGACCATTGGCAATATTTACACACGTGCTTGATAACACAGCTTCTAGGATTTCCAGCCCCCATAGTATGATGCCCCCTGTTTTAGGCATCATACTATAAAGCATACATGCTTTTTGACACACCCTTTTTAAGAACTTCCCTGCCTGAATCAAAATCACTAATTCAGAATCTATTCTATCTTTGACCTCTTTTAAGATTCTGGTCTCACGTCTTTGAAGAGCTGAAGAGAAAAACGGGCAGAGTATTCTAGGAGATGACAAATAGCCTTAAAATGTCATTACCAGAAAAAAAATGTCCAAACTGTTACCCACTCCTTCTGGAGGACAGGGAGGTGGCCAGGCAGCGTGGGAAAGGTATAATTTTGAGAGCCAACAACAAGAACAGCAAAAATTATCAGGTTTTCTAACAATCATTTCACAAATTATCACCTCCTCTCTAAAAATGTTAAAAAGACAAATATTTCTCGGTTAAGCCTCGACAGCCTAAAGTTCATTTTCAACGACTTGGCAGGGAAAATGCAGCCTAATTTCAAGAACGTCCCAGGGATTCGTGCCTACAGAGCAACGTGTCTCTGTTCCCACAGCACCTTCCTGCAGGGACCAGGCCTGGGCTGTTCCATTCCTGTGATTGATGTGTCTAGCATGCTTTCCGGAACTCACTGGGTCCTCTGTAATACTTTTAATTTGATAAGATGTTTTTAATCGAATCCCTTACTAACGTGGCAACAAGCTCCTCAGTTCAATGTTTGTCTTCTTGTCATCTTAGTTATGTCCACAGATGCCCAGACTCTGGTGACTTTTCATTATAACTCACAAAAATCACCTGTTACAGCCCAGCCATTTTTAGCTTGGATCCAACACTGAGTCAATTCTCCTTCTGAGCAAAGGGCTTCCTATTTTAGTTAAAGTGTCAGGACCACTGAAAGCTCAGGGGTCTTTTTGGAGTTCACTGTTTGTATCATCCATCATTCTCAGAAAGATGATTGTCACTGACAGATGCATCAGAGGAATGAGAATTGTACCCCTTCAGTGTCACTTGTGTAGGCCACTCATCAGATGTAGGTACTTGTTTTGAAGGATAATTACGATAGAGCATTTAGCTTGTATAGACAAGTAAATGGAGCTGCTGCACAGCGATTATCCACTTTGGGGTACATTAATAGTAAAAGACAAATACAGCAAATCCTCTTTTATCTGGGGGTCACTCACCTGGCCGTCTTAACTGTCTAGAACACTGGGAAGATCCGTGAAACAAGGCAAATTACCTGGTGAGTATATAAGCTACCTGAATCCATGCACTAAATGCTTATGAAACTTACCTATAAAAGGACCCATCAGGCTGATACTCTTTACCTATTTGCTCTTACATTAACACCAGATGCTGACTAAGTTGTTCGTTAGCTTTCTCAGTTTAGCCATCATAAGAAGACATGGATGCAGGTAGGAATTTTGTAGAAGCAAATGCACTAAGGAAATGAGAATAGATATCCTATAAGGTGATGTTAACAGAGAAGATACAAACTCTCCAAAACAAATGACAAAAGGATACAAAGATGCATCTCCATTTAAGGGGAAACTAGTTGTACACATCTTAGCTGGCTTTGGAGCAATACTGTATTTTGTATAGTTCAATGTACATATGTACCTTCATTAATCAAGAAATTAAAATATTAACCATGAGATTCTAACTTACAGAAGGAACATATATAATACATGTTACAAATATTTCTGCAGAAAATGTTTTAATTTAAAAAATAAGTTTGGGCAGGGCTTCCCTGGTGGCACAGTGGTTGAGAGTCCGCCTGCCGATGCAGGGGACACGGGTTCGGGCCCCTGTCTGGGAAGATCCCACGTGGCGCGGAGCAGCTGGGCCCGTGGGCCATGGCTGCTGAGCCTGCGCGTCCGGAGCCTGTGCTCCACAACCGGAGAGGCCACAGGGTGAGAGGCCCGCGTACCGCAAAAAAAAAAAAAAAAAAAAAAAAAAAAAAAAAAAATGTTTGGGCATATAAGAATACATTTTCTGTTATTTATAAAATTATATTATGAGAGTATTTCTGTATTTGACTGAATAAATGAGGCAGTCTACTGGAAAAGTAAATAAATTGTCTGGACCTATGCAGCTGAAACATCAATTCTGCTCCATTGGTGATATAACTAATGCAATTCTGATTTTTTGATCAGAACAGGAATACAGGAACAGAGGTAACTGGATCTGGGTCCAACATTTGAAATACTATTAAGAATTGATACTGCAATATACTTAGAAGTCTTGCACTTATGGAAAAATCACATAGGATATTTTCACATTGTTCTAGAGTTGCAGCATCTCCCATATAACTTCTGATGAAATAGAAGACGAAGATGTCAAGAAGAGGTCCAAGAGGAGAGAGCACAACCACAGTTGAGCACTTCATAGGTTCAAGGAACTGGGGCCGGGGATCAAGAGTGTGGGTCTCAGGCTCAGGCTGTCTCTCTTTGAGCCCGGCTCTCTCACTCACGAGGTATAACCTGGGCAACTTCCTATGTTCCCTACACCTGAGCTTCCACATCTATAAACTGGGGTGGTAATAACAGTCCCTAATCCCTTGGGTTAGTGTGAGGTTAAATGAGTTAGTGCATGTATAACGCATAGTATGGGGCCTGAAACATAGTAAGCACTCGATAAGCATTAGTTCTTGAGTTCTTAAAATAACCCTGTCTGGTGGGCATTATTTCTCTACTTGATGAATGAAGAAATTGAGACTCAAAGAGATTCAAGAACTTTCCTGGGGTCATGATATAAGTAGATGGTCTGATAGAGTATCTGTATTATGCACATCTGGAGAAAAGCTACCCAGTCTCTGCCAACATTTATTTTAAAGATTTGTCTTACTCCAAGAGAAGAAGGAGGCCTAAAATCAAAGAACACGTTTGGAAAAACCAATGGTGTGTTTTCACAAATGTTCTTCAGAAGTCCACTTCTTATACTCTGTCTGATAACCAAACTTCATATCTTGGCCATTATATGTTGAGAGACTCAGAGAAACTACCTGATACTTGTTTTGTAGAACTACATTATATTTGCTTAAATGTTTTAAAAGCTCCACAATAATGAAATCTTTTTCCAATGTAAGCTGTTAGCAGACAGATGTTATGGCAAATCTTTTCTTGGCTCTGATTGTTTTCTGAATCTGGAGTTACAAACTCAAATGACTTCCGGGTCAGAGCCAGCAACCTAAAGGGGTGTGGTAGCAAGGCATAATAGAGGCGGGTGGGGCTTGTGACTTACTTCATAATCTGCTGTGTATGATCACACCGTACTCCTCCAGGCAGACTCACCTTCACATGGTCAGACTGCAGCCACTGGTCTAAAGGAATGGCCCACAACTCTCCTTTTCTGGCTATTATCGAGCTCCTCACCTGCTCCCAGTCCTGAGAACGAGAAAAGAAAAGTGAACTTTGCTTCTCCCTTATTCTGTTCAGCAAGAGAGTCAGATTCAGCAAGCATTTATTTAGCACTTGTGAGGCGCAAGGCCCTGGATTTGGTCTAAAGAGGATCGCAAAGATGAATCCGACAACACTGACAGAAAAATACAAACAGTTCTTCACTCATACAGTTTATTTCTGCATTCAGGTATGCTCACAGAAAACTGGATATGGTGCAGTAAGTACTGTCATACCAGTAAATGGTGGTGAGGGAATTTATGCCAAATATAAGTGTACTCTGAACCAAGAGCCCTCAGAATTAATGTCTGCACTTAGCTGACTTCAGGCTACGTTAGCTGGAGAGGCTCTTAGAGCTCAGAGAAGAATTACATCGTGGGAGTTGAAACTTCTGTTGCATGACAAATCGCAGCAGGCTTCCCAATCCTCCTCTTCTCCTGGTCACCTGGGTATTATCAGCTCCTTTTCATCCACAGTGGCCAGCTCAGTCCTCACTCTTAACTTAAACTCCGCTTACCCCAGACAGTAGCTTTTCCAGTTGGAGAGGAAACTGATGTTTTAAGCAAATCCTTCCTGTTCCTGGGGAGTGTGGCGAGGCCAGGGAGAGACTGTGACCTCTCAGGACTCATCCAGGTGGAAGTTGGAACTTCCTCTCCTAGCTCAAAGTTCTTTTTCCGTTATTCCAACATTTCACATTCTAAACATTTCATTATCTGTATTACTCACTGTGTCACTATACATGTTGCTTTTTGCTATTTCAAATGTTTAATTGAAAAATGCTTTTTTCCTCATCAAGTAAACTATAAGCCCCTTGAGTACTGAAGCCATATTATACTTCAGGTGTGCTTTGTTTCACCACCTGCCCTCACCACCCTCTTACTAGGTGCTCCTAAGTCAGTTTGGAACTTGAGGGTAACTTTGAATCTTCAATGATGTGAAGCAGTAATTCAAAGAAATGTAACCTCCAAGTCAATATGTGCATATGAAATATTAAAATTATTTGTGTCATTATCTGTAAATCAAACTGAAATAATGACCCAGAGGATAGTAAAAGCATTAAATATGGTGATATATGTAAATGTACTTTATAAATTCTAGCTCAATGGATGATTATAAGTAGGTATGATGAGATTAAGATATTTTAAAATGAATGGCCATTTTGATTATCTCTTGGGTTCTTGGTTATCTAATGTGAGGAGGGGAAGGATAAGACCAGCAGGTAATACTATGAAAGATCTTTAAAAACAAAAGGAGGGCCTCTTCTCTGAATTAGTAAATTTTAGTAAGAGAAAACTACAAAGATCAACATCTTACAGTGATTCTGTGATGTCCACTGATCCATGCCACTTAAACTGTACACTCTTAACCTCACCGGCATTTGTGAAATTTGAGTTGATTCATTGAACATTTTGCTTTATAGGGCTGATCACATCATCTAACCTTGAATTCAGTAAGACTCAAGGCAATTAAATTCTATTGCAGTTAATTTTTATTTTTAAATCATACTCATAATGCTAGGAAAAATTTAGTCGTAAATGCAATATTTACTTCTTTCTTTCTTGTCCCTTCAAATTAAAAAAAAAAAAACTCATTATTGGCCTAAGATTAGAGACCTGATGATATGTGTTACCTTAATTCTTCAATCTGTAAAAGAAATTGTGAAAACAGTTTTCATCACTTGATGAAATGAAAGAGACTCTGAATTAGTTGATACAGTGAAAGGCACTGACCACAGAATGAGTGCTTGGGCTCTTCAGAGGTAATTTGTCATACTTTCACCATTAGCAAAGCTTCAGTCTGATCTCATGGGTACCAGAGGAAATGAAGGAGCTGGATTGTGTACACACAGGGTGTCAGAGCCCTAAGGCTGTCCCCAGCCAGTGAATGGGGCTAATGTGATGCTGGTCTCCAAGTGTGGGTACTGTAACAGGGCGGCACTCCTAGCACCATTGTTACCTTCATGGAAGGAGGTACTCGTAGGCTTGCCAATACTGAGTGGGAGAAAAGCCTTGTCTCTTTCATATAAATAGTATTGTGACAAGGCAGAATTGGGCATTGGTTTCAAAACACCAATGCTCAGTTCACTGCAGCACTATTTACAATAGCCAGAACATGGAAGCAACCTAAATGTCCATCAACAGAGGAATGGATAAAGATGTGGTACATATATACAATGGAATATTACTCAGCCTTAAAAAAGAATGAAATAACACCATTTGCAGCAACATGGATGGACCTAGAGATTGTCATACTGAGTGAACTAAGTCAGAAAGGTAAAGACAAATATCATAGGATATCACTTATATGTGGAATCTTTAAAAAAAGAGTACAAATGAACTTACTTACAAAACAGAAATAGACTCACAGATGTAGAAAAGAAACTTATAGTTACCAGGGGGTAAGGGGGGGGAGGGATAAATTGGGAGATTAGGATTGACATATACACACTACTCTATATAAAATAGATAACTAATAAGGACCTACTGTATAGCACAGGGAACTCTACTCAATACTCTGTAATGACCTATACGGGAAAGGAATCTAAAAAAGAGTGGACATATGCATATGTATAACTGATTCATTTTGCTGTACAGCAGAAACTGACACAGCATTGTAAGTCAGCTATACTCCAATAAAAATTAAACAAACAAACAAAACAAAACAAAACAGAACAACAACAACAAAAAAACCCCAAAATGCCCAGGCTCCACCCCTAGAACCTGGTATCATTTCTCTGGGGTAGGAACCTGGAATTGTCATGTTAAAGATTGTCTCAGTTGCTTCTAACAGGCAGTCAATGTGAAGAACCTAAGACTTCTTAAAATTTCCTGGTGGGAATAACCTGGTAATTTGTTACTATACAGATTCTTATTTGTCTCACTAGATACATCTGCACTTTAACAAGCTCCCAGCAGATGCCAGAGCTGCTGGTCTGAGGTCCACTCTGGGAGAAGCAAGGATCTATGCTATGCTCTCCAGGATCTGGACTTCTGCTGTTCAGGTTTACCTAGGGTGGTTCATGCCTCACACACCCCATTTTGCCTTAGCACATATACACTTCAGAGTAACATATAACCAGTTTCATCCTTTATTTATTGATTATGAAAGCATTAATTATCCTTAAAGTAATTATTGTGAACACACTTAAATATGTGTGCTTCCATGGTTAGGGTACTCTAATTCGGTATTTCCAATGTTTCACTGATCATCAAAGTCATCTGGGAGCCTTAAAAATCTAATGGGAATCCTCCCCAACAGTGGAGGGTGGCAGGAGGGAAAGAGAAAATTTTTAACGAAACCCTGCAGGTGATGGTGATTCAGACATCTTCACTCTGGAAGTTTATAAGCATTTACAAAAGGTAATGAATGAAAGAAAATCATCATCTCTTTCACCTTCAGTATATGTTAAAATAATACAACTTGCAACTCACCTGCTACAACCTGTGGGTATGCTATTTTGTCATACGTTATAAAGGAAATACAATTAAAATACACAAACTACGAATATATCTGTGGCAGTGTCAAAATCCCAGAGTTAAAAAGATGCCAAAACCCTCTTGATGTATAGCCTGAAAAGGGGAAGTGAGAGTTGGGTGCAGGAAAATCATCCCACCCAATACTCCTCTCTCTGTGGGTGTCCAAATATCTCTGCCCCAGTGAAGGGACCATTCTGGCTTCCAGAGGGCAGATCAATCTTGCCGCCATCTTGCTGAGGGAGGAGCTAATCTCCTCAGCAAATTAATTAATCAACCAATCCACTAAATGGGCATAGTTTGCAAAGAACCTCATGTAATTCTCAATTAGGAGAACATTCAGAACAATGAAAGCACATGGCATTAGTTATTTGTTATCTGGAAAGCCTCCTACTTTAATTCTCCCTCCTCTCTCTCTTTCTCTCTCTCTCCCTGCAGCACAGAATAAGGAGAAGACACGGCTTTAAGTTCCAGCCTATTACCTATGAAACATGGGCACTAGTCCAGTGAGATGTTTCGTTCCTTTATAGTCTCAGCGTCTTCGTAGTTGGTTCTGTTGTGAGAATCAAATGAGTTGCTGGGATTTGAAAGCTGAGAATCCAGAGGTTATCATTTCTTCCTGCCTGGGTCTCCTTGCACCTGGCTCTTCCCTCCATGCTTCAATTTCCACACACAGGCCAGTGGCTTCCCCCTTTATACACTGCTCACCACCTTCCATCTGCACGCACAGGAGAATTAAAACTGATTTTTGAGGATAGTTTCCGAAGGCTGACTCTGGCTATTTTCAGTTATTCCCTGATCATACCACCCCCATCCCTCCCAGTCCTGCCTCAATGAATTTCTCTCTGCTCCTTTTTCCAGCAAACACTGCCTATATTTTGTCTATTTCATCATGTCTTATTTTTATGTATATTATACCTCATCCACAAATTTATGAGCAACTTGATTTGGGGAATGAAGTTTTCATTACCTTTCTACTCTCACAGTCCCTGGTACAAGGTAGATGCTCTATGCAGGCACATCTATTTGAATTAAGCTTCAAACTCTGTCAAAAGAGCCTGTGAATTTAGGGTGTGGAGAAGCAGAAAGAGGGCTGCTTTATATTAGAGCATGAGTGTTTTAGTCAAATGGTGCAAATCATCCTAAACTCATTTGTAGGAAGATGTGTAAAATTCAAAGTGACAAAAAATAAAAATAAATTAAACTTATAATGCTACTTTTCAAACCTCAAACCTTATTTAGTTTAGAATCGTTATTCTCCATTTTAAATTGATCTCGAGTATGAATGTAAACTCTTTAAGAAAACTAATAACTGAATTCAACATTGTTTTGGGGGCACTTACTGCCATCTTACCTTCACTATCTTTTACTTCAGTCTCTTAAGAATAAAATTTCACGCCCAGGGAGAGATCATCTTAAAGTATTCTTTTGAAGCACAATGCACTATTCTTTGGGCTAATTTTTCAAAGAGTAAACTTTAAGCTTTGAGAATGTGTTAATACAGTGAAAGGATCTCAGAGGGGAATTTTGCAGATCTGTTTATGTTTAAAATGCAGACTTCAGAAAAACACTTTCATTTAGTCCTCTATTTAGCAAGCAGGATTTTCACAGCATTCTTTTTTTGTGTGTGTCTCTCTCTATTTTTGTTCTGTTAGCATTCCCTTGAAGCCTTGGTACTGTTTTTGTGGAGTGTTTCTAATGTGAGTATAGTATGAAGTATGCTAAGGAAGGAAGAAGTCTGTGAATTCACATCCTGTAAGGGAGGCAGCTCAGATGGATAAAACTATTTAATTCAGAATCTGAATTAAGGTAATAACACAGGAGCCATACAATCCAGGCGTATGCCTCAAATTGTGGGAATAGTGGAATCTCTAAATCGGACATTTAGGAACACAAACAAAAAATTAGCTAAGAAAGGCTAAACTCACCTTCCAGAATGGTAAGCTTCATGTAGCTGCCATATAATCCAGTTCATTGGTTTGGTGTATAAACTCAGGGAACTCTCTTAACCTCCAGATTATGACCAGTCTGCCATCTGCAAATGGAGAGACTATTGTTTTTCTTTTTTCCAGAGTTCTCTTCTTACTGTGAAAAGGACAAGTTCTGACTCAATCCAGCAATTCAGGGGTAGGTACCAACAGCTCAAAGAGAAAAATATAAACCCAAAGGACTGCTGAGGATTCTGAAATCCGATCATCCTGCAGGAGGGTCCAGGCTGTTCTCTAGGGTGTGGCTGCTACACTCAGTTGAGCTGAGCACTTGGGTGGTCCTTGCGGAAGGACTGCAGAAGCTCAGGCAGACACCACCTTGAATCAGGTGAGCAGGAAGCCTCAAGGTTCTGTGCCCGCGGCAGGATGGGTTACGGTGTCTGATGTGCATCACTCTTGTGGTATTTCCTTGGGGGAGGAGAATGTTCCTTTTACCAAAGTCAGTCTGAGCCACTGTTAGGCTGCTCTTTGAACATACCTGAGATATCCATGCTCCCCAAGCCACGTGTCCTCAGCTTCAGGACCCTGGGTAGTGGTGGGAGGAGGGCTGCATGTGGTTCTGCCATCGTTCCTGTGCTGCGTCAGCAATGGGCTGCCCCACCCTTGGTGGTGACTCTAGGAAGCCTGCAGAGACTCACCAGTGGCTTAGCCCCTGGTGTCCCTCATGGACTGCTCAATTTATTTGAAGCTACTTCAGTCCATCAGAAATATTCTAACAATCTCTAACCTTACAGAAAAGGGTTAGGATCTCAAGCCTCTTTGTTTTAGAAAGTTCTTTGCCTCCTGTGCAATTTTTGAACTCCATCTCCAGAAACTCTCTAGCATTTTATAACAAGAGAGTATTGGTAGATCTGTTGGACTATTGTACTTTCCTGTGGAGTCAGAATGCTAGAATTTAGAGGAAGAGGGAATCGGTCTACTTGCCTTAAGGTTGAGGGAGGGCACACATGGTTGTCCCACTTCAAAAAAGTTCTGCTTCATGATGGATGTCTTTTGTTTCTGCTGGTATAAGGGAAAACCAAAACAAAACAGCAAAATGGTGGGAAGCAATTACCTGAAAGTTTATTTTATCTTAAAATTAAAAAAAAGAGACAACACAAAAAACTGCCTCAAGTTTGCCCTTACCAGGTGCCTTTAGTTAAAATAATTACGTAGGAATGTGTTTCAACATAACATTGATATCCAACAACCTCCACATTTTATATAAGTGACATTTCTTACAAAATGCCAGCCTGTAGGTATTTATTATCCTAAGATTAGCTTCTTTATCTTCCTGCAGCTTCATAACTGCTAAGTCTACTTCCACAAGAATTCTTGTTCCTCATCTGTGATTTGGGTCTCTTCTCACCTTTAGGAAGGTTAAATTTCATGCTTTCAGGTTGGGCTTTGAAAAGTTACCTCCTGATTGAGGAATGAACTAAAAATTACATTTCTAGGTTAGCAGGAAAGCTGGTACTTTCTTCTTAATGCAGCTAAAGGGTCTCCTTGAATATGCATTCATGGCATTTCTGTTAACCACTTGATACCCAATAAATTGGGGTACATGTTATGCTAAATTGAAGCTGAAGCCACATTTAAATGTGAATGCATAGTGGCCTTTAGCAGAAAATAGGGCAAAATACAGAAAAATAAGAAATACTATGGTTTTAAAATAAACTACATATACGTACATATATGTATAGCTGCGTGTGTGTGTGTTTATTTAAAAGTACTTGTGAGAAAGTGACCTCATCTCCCAAGAAAAGCTTGGATACAAATGTCTCTCAAATTCCTCACACCCTGACAATTCTATGAAAAGAAAATCCCCAAATCTTGCTTTAGTGTCTCAGTAGGATTTTTTTTTTTAATTGACCATAAGAGTGCCTCTTTTGATGATCATTCGTTTTCATTTTTCTTGTCTAAATTTAAGCCTTTATTGTTTCCAGGTTCTCCTGGGTATAAACTGACATGACTTTCATTTCACCTCCCGAGATCACTTGGTGAGGAGGGAGAGAGAGCTGCTGACAGAAACGAAGACGGCTTTGAACTTTTCCTCCATCTCCAGGTCAGGCTCCCCTCTCCAACCCACTGCACACAACCTCCAGACTTAAAAGCCAATAGCTTAAAATAACTGGCCAGCTGGACAAACTTCACATCCTATAGAAGCAAACAAACCTGCACCAGGAGTTCTGGTTCTAACATATTCTGCTGCCAGTCAATGTGCAGACTGGGTCTTGCCCTGTGTCTCATTTGACTTCTTTCAACATTGGTTTTCTTACCTTCATGTGAGGTAGTAGGATTTTTCCAGTTCTAAAACACTGCAGTATTTAACCATCTGAACAATCTGCCCATGTGCCAAATAGCTGAGAAATCCTTTCTTTATGCCATACAGATTAAGTCATATTCAGTCAAAAATCCAGTAATTTTGCTTGGATAAGTGGTCTCCCTGGCCAAGGGTAGGGCTGTTACTTGAGGGACCAATGTGTGTAACTTTCCTAGGCACTCGCCCTGCTTTTGCTAAATGTAGAGAAAACTCTCCTTAGCGGAGTAACGCCCAGGCACGAAGGTGTGCAAGACAAGGAACCCCGAGCAGGGCCACCACTTTCCCAGTCCTGTGCATGGAGGCCCTGCCTCCTGCCCTTCTGCTCGGGAAGCAGCTGAAAACACCAGGCTGTGCTCATATGTCTCAGCCCAACCGACCCGGGCGATGGGCAGATTGTGGTCTGTACCCCAGGAGGACTGTGCTTGCTGGTGGGCTGGTCCAAGGCTCTCTCTTGGCCGATAGAAACATGAGACAGAGTTGGGGTTTGGAAGCAGGAAAAAAAGCAAGGGGAAATGCACAGAGGAGGATTAAATAGTCATAATCCTGCAGCTCCCAGTTAGGGGTCCACGTGGCTTGGCGATAGGGTGGAATTAAAGCATGGACTTCATTCTGAGCAGCCTTCCCAGGGCAGGCTTGGATTCCTGTAAACATAGGAGACTATATTCAGTATTGTATAATAACTTATAATGGAAAATAATCGGAAAATGTGTGTGTGTGTATGTATGTGTGTGTGTGTGTGTGTGTGTGTGTGTGTGTGTATATATATATATATATATATATATATATATGAATAAATCTCTTTGCTGTACACCAGAAACTAACACTAACTGTAAATCAACTATACTTCATTAGAAAAAATAACCAGATGATGCCCAAGGTCCTTTCCATTAAAAAAAATATTCCGTAGTAATTCTACTACGGAATTACTAGTTTTTTGTTTTTGGTCTCTCAGTCTCTCACTGATGTGACGTAATCACCCTTTCATTGTAACACTGATGTTAAACATATCCATCCCAGCTGTTAGATTTTTAAAATACTGTGTTCAGTGATATAGCCAAACACATTTTCTTATGTCTAAGAGGTATTTGTTATACTCAGGATGTTGGCATTATATGGTAAATATTTAAACGTAATCCTTTTTTTAAGTTGTTCTGTCATATGTTAGCCATTATCATAATTCATTGAGCTCCATGGAGGGGCTAGATGTGCCAGTAGCAAGACAATAGTTGGGATTTACAATCTGTTGGAATAGTAGATTAGAGGCAGATCAGGAATGGAAATGAAGATGTGGGTCACACAAATATGGCATCTAGAGGATGACTGAGAACTGAGCAGAGAGGCTTATCAGAGGCTGGCAGCACCGTTGTCCTACAAAGGCTGTAGAGACAATACCAAGCTTTTTAAGGAAATGGTTCAGTAATCATGAAGAAGCCAGAAATGGTATTCTAAGCAAAGGTTTGCTATGAGATTGGCAAGTTGAAAAGAGCAAGGGATTTAAAAATGGATAAAATGAATAGCATCCTTAATCACAATAAGATGTATAGCTTGGGGAGGTAATGTAACACACTGAGGCCTGATGCCCTCAAATGCAAATGGGCATGATATATTATCAAGTAATTATGTAGATGAAGGTGATTAATAAGGAATACCTACCAAAGATAAATTTATTATTATTTTAATACCTCTGGTGAATCTATGTTTCAGAGTTTAGAATAATCTTCCTTTCCAATCCTCTATAATCCTCCTAACCTAATTCACACTTGTCAAACAGTAAATCTCAATTTTCTGTTGGAACAATACGGCATACGTAATAGCTTAGTGAGTGTTGGACATTGAGTGAATAAAATGGATGAAGCACAACTTCAGGATAAAAGCAGTAATAATGGCTTTCAAAAATCAAATAATGTTAAATTCAGGACGCAGCTTTCGGGCACAAGTTTAAAAATATCTAATATGTGTATTTATTATAAGGAAGAAGGTAAAGAGTGACAAATAGGTGTCTCTAACATGATAAATTGTTTCACACACACACACACACACACACACACACACACACATATGCACATACTCTGTATTCATACAAAAAGAAAGAAAGTAGATTAAACAAGAAGTACAGAGTCACAGCATGCATGTGACAGTGTCTAGAACATCCCAAGGTCCTGTGAATATCTGAGGATTACAGGCTTTCTCTCTGCTCCTAGATCTTCTATAGTTAAAGATAATTTCGGTGTCAACTGAATGATCCGACTGCATGGCTTCTAAGGGACAGTATAAATCATGCTTTCCTGTTCTTTGCATGCCTCATTTTTTTTTAATATTAAAAAGTGGACATCTTAGATAATATATTTTAACAACATGAATATTGATTCCCACCCCCCCACCCCCTCAGGGCTTGTTGTCATTTGCTTATGTATTTGTCTTGTGACCTGAATAGACTATTTCCGTGAAGTCTATTTCCTGCTCAGTGTGAAGTGTCTGTACTCACTCACTGTGGGCTCAGCCTTGGACATGTGGACAGGACCCAGAGATGATGGAGATTTTGGAGGGCTCCCTGTATCTGTCTCTTTCCCTGGTCTCTCTGCTAAGCTGTCTGCCACTTTTGGTATCACACTCAGCTCTTAGGCCCCCGCTAATCCTGACTGCTTACTGCTTTCAACAATCCTAGGGCATAAATTGCTCTGCAGACTAATATGATTAAACCTGGGCCCCTTTACAGGGCTTTTTTTTTTTTTTTTTGCGGTACGTGGGCCTCTCACTGCTGCGGCCTCTCCCGCCGCGAAGCACAGGCTCCGGACGCGCAGGGTCAGCGGCCATGGCCCATGGGCCCAGCCGCTCCGCGGCACGTGGGATCCTCCCGGACCGGGGCACGAACCCGCGCCCCCTGCATCGGCAGGCGGAATCCCAACCACTGCGCCACCAGGGAAGCCCTCCAGGGCTGTTTTTGAGGCCAGTCCCTGGGGCTTGTTCTGACATATCTTCCCGGCTCTTTCCTTGGCTGGTTCTTTCTGGTAAACTAGCTGGACTACTGTTTAGCTCCTTGCTGTCATGGGGTGACTGGCTTCTTAATTGCTTACCACCAGAATCTCCTCTGTTTCTGAGAAAGTCTTTAGGCTTGAATCTCACTACATTCTGTCCTGAATAACAGCAATTTCTTTGGGGAGAACTTCTGATCTTCCTGTTATGTTGGCCTGTCTCTCTCTCCCCTTCAGCAAAGTGTCTGAGCCACTTCTTCAGAGCTAGGGGCTGGGACAGTGGCCTGCTTCTCCCGGGATGACATCCCAGCTCTCTGAGCTGGTCTCTGTGTGGAGGCGATCATCTGTGATCTTCTTGACTCACCTCTCCTGCTGTGGGACCTCTACCCTAAAAGGAACTGGAACAATGGCTATTGGAGCTGCAGCTTTTTGCACATGTGGTAGAGTCTCTGTCCTGTGGGGCAGTGGGTGGAGGAAAAGAGTCCCCAACCTCTTTCCAACCTCCACAGGTTAGCAGGAATGGAACAAGAAATGGTACTATTTTTGTCTTTCAATACTATAAGCCATTTCCCTTCATCTCTTCTAAAAATTGAAACATTTTCTGCATAAGACAATTAGTTCTTGCTAACTATCTGTCAAGCGGGTGAACAAAAACGTCAGCCATAATTATGTTCACAGCTCCAGCTTTGGCATTTAAGTTAATCTGGAAAACACTCACTTTCCTAGGAGATATTATGTAGCCGGGACTAAGATTCAACCATGGCTCACTGTCAGGTTTTGTTCTGCTTAAGTTTTAGCTAAGAGTGTTACTTGACAACTGTGAATGTGTTGCTTTGCCCTGTGTCTACGAGAGGGAAGCTTTACAGAGCCTAACATTTGTCGGGTGAAGCTGTTATCAGAGGAATCTATTTTTAGGTCCTGTTCATAACTCCATAGTTAAGTTTTCAGGTGTTGTCATTAATATTCTGTCTCCTGTTTCCACAGAGAAGAGTTTAAGGATTGTCTCCTTAAATTGAGAAAATCAATGTGTCCCATAAATACAAGCAATATGGGGAAAATCAGCAATTTGTTCAGTTATTTACAAATGATTTATTGAATCTTTACTACATGATAGTCCATGTGCTAGGAACTGGGGATCCAGTCGTGAGTAAAATCCAGATCTGACCAGTATTCTTGATAGAGCTTATAGGCTAGTGGGCAACACAGACATTAGTAAAAAATATAACACAAAAAATAAATCTTTTTCTGGAAATATAGGAACTATGAGAGTTAACTGGTTTACATCTTCACACAAGATTTTTAAGTCCCATCTGTATCTTCCATAATAGTGTAAGATAATTTCAAATTACCCCTCTTGGTTGCTAAATTAAATTTCATATGGTAATATATGTGATGTACATACAAAATGCCTGGCATTTAGTAGGTGAGCCACAAATGTCAGTTTTCTTCCAACTCCTGGTTCCTTTGCCACAAAGGAAAGGAAAATTCTGATGTTCTATCTGAGATACTGCTTAGTTCTGGCTATTTCTAAAATTCTTCATGATGTCCAGCTTTTCAACTGAAACTCTTTCAGCTTTGTCATGAAGAGGCTAGTGTGTAACTTATATTACCCTCTGTGTTGGAAATGCCTGATGGCTTCATTTTAATGTTACTGAGACAGAGATCTTCTTTTCTCATGCTTAAAATGAGTCCTTGTAATAGTGTTACTTAAACTGGAATTTACCCTGGAGAGTCAGTAGACATATTTTGTGGGGAGTCAGGAAGTCTTTACAATAGTTAAAATTCTATATTGAAATTGTATCTATCTGTATCTATATCTATCTTTCTACCATCATCAACATCATCATAATCTATCATCTATTAATATGTATATGTGTGTGTATCTATATCCATCTTCCTGTACGTCTTTATGTCCTAGATCATTCAGGTAACCTGAATTTGTGTTCATGATCACACTGATGCCAAAGGATCACCTAAATTTCTCAGCTTTAACTTTTAATGTATTTTCTCACCCAGGATCTATGGCTCTGTGGGTCTTTTCTATCTCTTTCTCCTTGCACTTAACTTCCTTTTATCCTGTGTTTTGTTAACTTTTGCTATGTGAGAATATTATTGCTTGGGGGGAAGATTGTGTTTGAGTGTGTGTATGTACCCTCCTGTGCACACATTTCATGTGTGGATGTTATATAAGGAACACATATTTGTTTACTGGATGGATGTGGATGTCCTTTACTTCATACTATGCTGGAGAAACATGACCGGTGGACCACACTATGGAATCTGTTAAGACTGAATAGCCTAGTCTTTGGGACATAAACTATTAAGATGGTCTGATTTAGCATGTAGAGCAAATACCATGCAGGTTCATTTTCTCTTGAACAGAATGGATGATCTTTCCTCTTCTGTCTGATCAAGGGTGGATGTTAATCTTGAAGCTACTCTTGCACAGAGGAGAGGATGAGAGCAGGAGAGGGGATGTGGGATGAGTGGAGAAATGTCCTCTGTCTTTTGGGCTGCTGGATAGTTAGGCAGGACTCTAAGCCACAGCGACACATGAGGGCATTCCTAAGAGCAGGGGGTCATTTTTGTCCAGTTGTTGGATAGAACCAAGAAGCAGTGCAAAAGGGACCTCATGGGCTCTAGGAAGAGCCATAACTACTACCACACTCAGCAATCCCATCACCCAAAAGTTATGTTATTCCCTTTGCAGTCAAGCTCCTCCCTACCTTGACTCTGGCAATCACTGATATGCTTTTTGTCTATACATTAGTTCTGGTTTTCTTAGAATTTCACATAAGTGAAGTCATACAGAATGAACTACTTTATATTTTTTTTCTCTCACTCAGTATAATATTTTTTTTTTAATTTTTTTAAATTTTTTTTTTTTTTTGCGGTACGCGGGCCTCTCACTGTTGTGGCCTCTCCCGTTGTGGAGCACAGGCTCTGGACGTGCAGGCTCAGCGGCCATGGCTCACAGGCCCAGCCACTCTGCGGCATGTGGGATCTTCCCGGACCGGGGCACGAACCCGTGTCCCCTGCATCGGCAGGCGGACTCTCAACCATCTGCGCCACCAGGGAAGCCCCCTCAGTATAATATTTTTGATATTTATCCATGTTGTTGTGGGCATAAGTAATTTACTTCTTTCTATGGCTGAGTAGTATTCTATTGTATGATTATACAGCAATTCAACAGTTGATGAATGTTTGGGTTGTTTCCAATTGTTTGTGATTATGAATAAAGCTGGTATGATTATTCCTATACAAGTCCTATGTGTACATGTTTTTATTCTGGGGGATTGTTAAGTCATATGGTAAATATCTATGAAATGTTATATGAAACTGTCAAACTATTTTCCAAAGTCGTTTTACTATTTTGAAATTCCACTAGCAGTGTATGAGAATTCAAGTTGCTCTATATCTTTGCAAATACTTGGTGTTGTTGGCATTTTACATTTTTTTCTTTTTAAACTTATTAATTATTAATTTTATTTAGTCATTCTAGTGAATATGCAGGGATATTTTGCATTTCCCTGCAAATTGTCACCAGTTGACCAGGCCAGTTGAGACTCAAGTTGTAATAATTTCAGGATGAAGAAAGGGCTGCTGTAGTATTTTGTAATCATAGGATGATGAAATGTGTAACATACGGAATACATAGAATAATGATTTTTCTCTTAAAAGTCAATATCTGGAGCAATATGCTGTGGAAGAGAGTCTTAACCACCTCTTTTCCTTTTACCACCATACACACAGTTGAGGAGAAACTGGAGCATTTTGGCCAAGAGAGATTAATTGTACATATTGTGAGTCCAACTTCATCCTTCCTGGCCATGGGATTTTGGCACTGAACCTGGGGACATCACTGTTCCTCTTGGTTGTTGCTGTCACTCTAGAATCATACTGTGAGATTTTCCTTGACTGCGGTTTCCAGGGTGTTGAAACAATAGAGATGCAGGGTCTATAATAGCTGCACTCCTTATTAAGCAATAATTTAATAGCAGAGAAAGTTGAATGGATTTTCAGCTCCCTCAAAAGAGTATATAGTTCTTGCCAGTATTTGGGGGACAGATTCTCAGAGCATTATTAAACATCATACAGAGTGCTTAGATCCGTTACTATTGTTATTTTGTAG
This sequence comes from Stenella coeruleoalba, assembly GCF_951394435.1. Lineage (NCBI taxonomy): Eukaryota > Metazoa > Chordata > Mammalia > Artiodactyla > Delphinidae > Stenella > Stenella coeruleoalba. The sequence goes on along the minus strand of NW_027646108.1, from coordinate 19,735 downwards.
GATTTTAGTTTAAATGAAAACCAGATTCTGTCACCTCACGAGGGTTTTAGTGGGAGTAAATATGTATCCACTCTGGGCTCATCAAGTTTTCTTCTTTATAGTTTTGTTTCATCCAACACTGGCAGGAATTAACTCCTTAGAAAACAATGTTTGGTATAGTATTACAAGTCTGACTTGGTTTAAGGCACTCTAAGAAAATATTGCTGAAAATAAGACTCCTCAGTAAGGTTTGCACTGTGAGGTTTTACATGCCAGTTTCGACAGAACTCAGATTTTGCTGTACCTTGTTCTTGCAATCTATATTCACGTGATCGGAAGCTTACCCCTCAATAGGTTTCTATAATCACCAACTGAGGGGTATTGAGAGCCCGTTCCATGCGAGCACATTGCTTGCAGTCAGCCTCATCCCTATCCTAATGAAATCTCACTGTGGAGAAATGAGCTGCCTATCTCTGAAATGGGATCCCCATTCTCCAGTACCAGGCTCACGTTTCTGCAGCCAGGCTCGGTCAAGGTTGGCAATCTGGGGAACAAGTGTAACAATAGACAGAGATTCAAGTGAGGAGGAGGGAGGGAAAACGCTGAATGAATAGACTAGAGGCATGGGAAAGCATTTGAGTTTTCCTACTATGTTTTTTTCTTTTTCTCTCTTCTATTCATCGTTCTGATTTATTTCTTAAAATTTATTTTTTAATTGAGCTATTACTGACATGTAGACTCACCTACTTGAAGTGTACACTTTGATAAGTTTTGACATAAGCATATACCCATGACATCATCACTACATTTAAGAGAGTTAACATATCTTTCACCCCAAAAGTGCCCCTGTGACCCTTTGTAATCTGTTCCCTCTGCCCCTCCTTCTTCAGGCAACCTCTGAGCTGCTTGCTTTCTGTCACTATGCATTAGTTTGTATTTTCTAAAATTTTCTATGAATGGGATCTTACAACGTGTACTCTCTCTTTTTTTAACATCTTCATTGGAGTATAATTGCTTTAAAATGGTGTGTCAGTGTCTGCTTCATAACAAAATGAATCAGTTATATGTACACCTATGTCTCCACATCTCCTCCCTCTTGCATCTCCTTCCCTCCCACCCTCCCTATCCCACCCCTCAGGTGGTCACAAAGCACCGAGCTGATCTCCCTGTAATATGCGGCTGCTTCCCACTAGCTATCTATTTTACGTTTGGTAGTGTATATATGTCCATGCTACTCTCTCACTTTGTCCCAGCTTACCCTTCCCCCTCCCCGTATCCTCAAGTCCATTCTCTAGTAGGTCTGTGTCTTTATTCCCGTGTTGCCCCTATGTTCTCCATGACCTTTTTTATTTATTTATTTATTTTAGATTCCATATATATGTGTCAGCATACAGTATTTGTTTTTCTCTTTCTGACTTCACTCTGTATGACAGACTCTAGGTCCATCGACCTGACTACAAATAACTGAATTTCGTTTCCTTTTATGGCTGAGTATATTCCAATGGATATATGTGCCACATCTTCTTTATCCATTCATCTGTTGATGGACACTTAGGTTGCTTCCACATCCTGGCTATTGTAAATAGAGCTGCAATGAACATTTTGGTACATGATTATTTTTGAATTATGGTTTTCTCAAGGTATTTACACAGTAGTGGGATTGCTGGGTCATATGGTAGTGCTATTTTTAGTTTGTTAAGGAACCTCCATACTGTTCTCCATAGTGGCTGTATCAATTTACATTCTCACCAACAGTGCAAGAGGATTCCCTTTTCTCCACACCCTCTCCAGCATTTACTGTTTGTAGAATTTTTGATGATAGCCATTCTGACTGGTGTGAGATGATATCTCATTGTTGTTTTGATTTGCATTTTTGGATTGAGTTGTTTGTTTTTCTGATATTGAGCTGCATGAGCTGCTTGTAAATTTTGGAGATTAATCCTTTATCAGTTGCTTCATTTGCAAATATTTTCTCCCATTCTGAGGGTTGTCTTTTTGTCTTATTTATGGTTTCCTTTGCTGTGCAAAAGCTTTTAAGTTTCATTAGGTCCCGTTTGTATATTTTGGGTTTTATTTCCATATCTCTAGGAGGTGGGTCAAAACCGATCTTGCTGTGATTTATGTCAAAGAGTGTTCTGCCGATGTTACCTCTAAGAGGTTTATAGTCTCTGGCCGACATTTAAGTCTTTAATCCATTTTGAGTTTATTTTTGTGTATGGTCTTAGGGAGCATTGTAATTTCATTCTTCTACATGTAGCTGTCCAGTTTTCCCAGCACCACTTATTGAAGAGGCTGTCTTTTCTCCACCGTATATTCTTGCCTCCATTATCAAAGATAGTGTAACCATATGTGAGTGGGTTTATCTCTGGGCTTTCTATCCTGTTCCATTGATCTATATTTCTGTTTTTATGCCAGTACCATACTGTCTTGATTACTTTAGCCTTTGTAGTATAGTCTGAAGACAGGGAGTCTGATTCCTCCAGCTCAGTTTTTCTTTCTCAAGATTGCTTTGGCTATTCAGGGTCTTTTGTGTTTCCAAACAAATTGTGAAATTTTTTGTTCTAGTTCTGTAAAAAATGCCATTGGTAGTTTGATAGGGATTGCACTGAATCTGTAGATTGCTTTGGGTAGTAGAGTCATTTTCACAATGTTGATTCTTCCAATCCAAGAACATGGTATATCTCTCCATCTATTTGTATCATCTTTAATTTCTTTCATCAGTTTCTTATAATTTTCTGCATACAGATCTTTTGTCTCCTTAGGTAGGTTTATTCCTAGATATTTTATTCTTTTTCCTGAAGTGGTAAATGGCAGTGTTTTCTTAATTTCACTTTCAGATTTTTCATCATTAGTGTACAGGAATGCTAGAGATTTTGGGCATTAATTTTGTATCCTGTTATTTTACCAAATTCATTGATTAGCTCTAGTAGTTTTCTGGTAGCATCTTTAGGACTCTCTATGTATAGTATCATGTCATCAGAAAACAGTGACAGCTTTACTTCTTCTTTTCCAATTTGGATTCCTTTTATTTCTTTTTCTTCTCTGATTGCTGTGGCTAAAACTTCCAAAACTATGTTAAATAATAGTGGTGAGAGTGGGCAACCTTGTCTTGTTCCTGATCTTAGTGGAAATGGTTTCAGCTTTTCACCATTGAGGACAATGTTGGCTGTGGGCTTGTCATATATGGCCTTTATTATGTTGAAGAAATCTCCCTCTATGCCTATTTTCTGGAGGTTTTTTTTTTAATCATTAATGGTTGTTGAATTTTGTCGAAATCTTTCTCTGCATCTATTGAGATGATCATATGCTTTTTTTTCCCTTCAATTTGTTAATCTGGTGTATCACGTTGATTGATTTGCGTATATTGAAGAATTTTTGCATTCCTGGGATAAATCCCACGTGATCAGAGGGTATGATCCTTCTAATGTGCTGTTGGATTCTGTTTGCTAGTATTTTGTCAAGGATTTCTGCATCTGTGTTCATCAGTGATATTGGCCTGTAGTTTTCCTTTTTTGGTGACATCTTTGTCTGGTTTTGGTATCAGAGTGTTGGTGGCCTCATAGAATGAGTTTGGGAGTGTTCCTCTCTCTGCTATATTTTGGAAGAGTTTGAGAAGGATAGGTGTTACCTCTTCTCTAAATGTTTGATAGAATTCGCCAGTGAAGCCATCTGGTCCTGGGCTTTTGTTTGTTGGAAGATTTCTAATCACAGTTTCAATTTCAGTGCTTGTGATTGGTCTGTTCATATTTTCTATTTCTTCCTGGGTCAGTCTCAGAAGGTTGTGCCTTTCCAAGAATTTGTCCATTTCTTCCAGGTTGTCCATTTTATTGGCATATAGTTGTTTGTAGTAATCTCTCATGACCCTTTGTATTTCTGCAGTGTCAGTTGTTACTTCTCTGTTTTCATTTCTAATTCTATTGATTTGAGTCTTCTCCCTTTTTTTCTTGATGAGTCTGGCTATTGGTTATCAAATTTGATTATCTTTCAAAGAACCAGCTTTTAGTTTTATTGGTCTTTGCTATTGTTTCCTTCACTTCTTTTTCATTTTTTTTCTGATCTGATCTTTATGATTTATTGCTTTCTTTCTGCTGACTTTCTGGTATTTTTGTTCTTCTTTCTCTAATTGCTTTAGGTGTAAGGTTAGGTTGTTTATTTGAGATGTTTCCTGTTTCTTGAGGGAGGATTGTACTGCTATAACCTTCCCTCTAAGAACTGCTTTTGCTGCATCCCATAGGTTTTGGGTCATTGTGTTTTCATTGTCATTTGTGTCTAGGTATTTTTTTATTTCTTCTTTGATTTCTTCAGTGAACTCTTTGTTATTAAGTAGTGTATTGATTAGCCTCCATGTGTTTGTATTTTTTACAAATTTTTTCCTGTAATTGATATCTAGTCTCATAGCATTGTGGTCAGAAAAGATACTTGATACAATTTCAGTTTTGTTAAATTTACCAAGGCTTGATTTGTGACACAAGATATGATCTATCCTGGAGAATGTTCCATGCGCACTTGAGAAGAATGTGTATTCTGTTGTTTTTGGATGGAATGTCCTATAAATATCAATTAAGTCCATCTTGTTTAATGTATCATTTAAAGCTTGTGATTCCTCATTTATTTTCAGTTTGGATGATCTATCCATTGGTGAAAGTGGGGTGTTAAATTCCCTACTGTGATTGTGCTACTGTCAATTTCCCCTTTTATGGTTGTTAGTATTTGCCTTATGTATTGAGGTGCTCCTATGTTGGGTGCATAAATATGTACAATTCTTATATCTTCTTCTTGGATCGATCCCTTGATCATTATGTAGTGTCATTCTTTGTCTCTTGTAATAGTTTTTATTTTAAAGTCTATTTTTTCTGACATGAGAATTGCTACTCCAGCTTTCTTTTGATTTCCATTTGCATGGAACATATTTTTCCATCCCCTCACTTTCAGTCTGAAGTGGGCCTCTTGTAGACAGCAAATATATGGGTCTTGTTTTTGTATCCATGCAGCTAGTTTATGTCTTTTGGTTGGAGCACTTAATCAATATATATTTAAGGTAATTATCAATATGTATGTTCCTGTTACCATTTTCATAATTCTTTTGGGTTTGTTATTGTAGGTGTTTTCCTTCTCTTGTGTTTCCTTCCTAGAGAACTTTCTTTAGCTTTTGTTGTAAACCTGGTATGGTGGTGCTGAATTCTCTTAGATTTGCTTGTCTGTAAAGGTTCTAATTTCTGCATCAAATCTGAATGAGATCCTTGCTGGGTAGAGTAATCTTGCTTGTTGGTTTTTCTCCTTCATCACTTTAAATATGTCCTGCCACACCGTTCTGGCTTGCAGAGTTTCTGTTGAACGATCAGCTGTTAACCTTATGGGAATTCCCTTGTGTTTTATTTGTTGTTTTTCCCTTGCTGCTTTTAATATTTTTTCTTTGTATTTAATTTTTGATAGTTTGATTAATATGTGTCTTGGTGTGTTTCTCCTTGGATTTATCCTGTATGGGACTCTCTGTGCTTCCTGGACTTGATTCACTTTTTCCTTTCCCATATTAGGGAAGTTTTCAACTATAATCGCTTCAAATATTTTCTCAGTCCCTTTCTTTTTCTCTTCTTCTTCTGGGACCCCTGTAATTCAAATGTTGGTGTGTGTAATGTTGTCCCAGAAGTCTGTGAGACTGTCCTAAATTCTTTTCATTCTTTTTTCTTTATTCTGTTCTGCAGTAGTTATTTCCACTCTTTTACCTTCAAGTCGCTTATCTGTTCTTCTGCCTCAGTTATTCTGCTATTGATCAATTCCAGAGAATTTTTAATTTCATTTATTCTGTAGTTCATCTCTGTTTGTTTATTATTTAGATCTTCTAGGTCCTTGTTAAACGTTTCTTGTATTTTCTCCATTCTATTTCCAAGATTGTGGATCAACCTTACTATCATTATTCTGAACTCTTTTTCAGGTGGACTGCCTATTTCCTCTTCAATTGTTAGGTCTGGTGGGTTTTAATCTTGCTCCTTCATCTGCTGTGTGTTTCTCTGTCTTCTCATTTTGTTTAACATACAGTGTTTGAGGTGGTGGAGGAGGAAGAAGAGGAAGAAAAAGAAGGAGGAGGTGGTGGAGGAGGCGGCAGAGGAGGCGGTGATAGAGGAGGAAGAGGAGGAAGAAAAAAACGAAGAGGTGGTGGAGGAGGAAGAAGAGGAAGAAAAAGAAGGAGGAGGCAGAGACGGAGGAGGAGGACGAGGAGGTGGTGGAAGAGGACGAAGAGGAAGAAAGAGAAGAAAGAGGCTTAGGAGGAGGAGGACGAGGAAGAGGACGAGGAGGTGGTGGAGGAGGAAGAAGAGGACGAAAAAGAAGGAGGAGGCGGTGGAGGAGGCGGAGGAGGAGGTAGTGGAGGAGGAAGAAAAAGATGGAGGAGATGGTGGAGGAGGGAGAAGAGGACGAAAAAGAAGGAGGAGGCGGTGGAGGAGGCGGAGGAGGAGGTGGTGGAGGAGGAAGAAGAGGAAGAAAAAGATGGAGGAGTTCATGGAAAAGGCGGAAGAGGAGGAGGAGGAGATGGTGGAAGAGGAAGAAGAGGAAGAAAAAGAAGGAGGAGGAGGTGGAGGAGGTGGAGGAGGAGGAGGAGGTGGTGGAGGAGAAAGAAGAGAAAAAAAAAGCAGGAGGTGGTGGAGGAGGTGGAGTAGGAGGTGGTGGAGGAGGAAGAAGAGGAAGAAAAAGATGGAGGAGGTGGTGGAGGAGGCGGAGGAGGGGGTGGTGGAGGAGGAAGAAGAGGAAGGAAAAGAAGGAGGAGAAGGTGGAGGAGGCGGAGGAGGAAGAGGTGGTGGAGGAGGAAGAAGAGGAAGAAAATGAAGGAGGAGGCGGTGGAGGAGTCGGAGGAGGAGGTGGTGGAGGAGGAAGAAGAGGAAGAAAAAGATGGAGGAGATGGTGGAGGAGGCGGAGGAGGAGGTGGTGGAGGAGGGAGAAGAGGACGAAAAAGAAGGAGGAGGCGGTGGAGGAGGCGGAGGAGGAGGTGGTGGAGGAGGAAGAAGAGGAAGAAAAAGATGGAGGAGTTCATGGAAAACGCGGAAGAGGAGGAGGAGGAGATGGTGGAAGAGGAAGAAGAGGAAGAAAAAGAAGGAGGAGGCGGTGGAGGAGGCGGAGGAGGAGGTGGTGGAGGAGGAAGAAGAGGAAGAAAAAGATGGAGGAGATGGTGGAGGAGGCGGAGGAGGAGGAGGAGGTGGTGGAGGAGGGAGAAGAGGAGGAAAAAGAAGGAGGAGGCGGTGGAGGAGGCGGAGGAGGAGGTGGTGGAGGAGGAAGAAGAGGAAGAAAAAATGGAGGAGGAGGTGGTGGAGGAGGAAGAAGAGGAAGAAAAAGAAGGAGGAAGTGGTGGAGGAGGTGGAGGAGGAGGAGGAGGTGGTGGAGGAGGAAGAAGAGGAAGAAAAAGAAGGAGGAGAAGTTGAAGGAGGCGGAGGAGGAGGAGGTGGTGGAGGAGGAAGAAGAGGAAGAAAATGAAGGAGGAGGCGGTGGAGGAGTCGGAGGAGGAGGTGGTGGAGGAGGAAGAAGAGGAAGAAAAAGATGGAGGAGATGGTGGAGGAGGCGGAGGAGGAGGTGGTGGAGGAGGGAGAAGAGGACGAAAAAGAAGGAGGAGGCGGTGGAGGAGGCGGAGGAGGAGGTGGTGGAGGAGGAAGAAGAGGAAGAAAAAGATGGAGGAGTTCATGGAAAACGCGGAAGAGGAGGAGGAGGAGATGGTGGAAGAGGAAGAAGAGGAAGAAAAAGAAGGAGGAGGCGGTGGAGGAGGCGGAGGAGGAGGTGGTGGAGGAGGAAGAAGAGGAAGAAAAAGATGGAGGAGGTGGTGGAGGAGGTGGAGGAGGAGGAGGAGGTGGTGGAGGAGGAAGAAGAGGAAGAAAAAGAAGGAGGAGAAGTTGAAGGAGGCGGAGGAGGAGGAGGTGGTGGAGGAGGAAGAAGAGGAAGAAAATGAAGGAGGAGGCGGTGGAGGAGGCGGAGGAGGAGGTGGTGGAGGAGGAAGAAGAGGAAGAAAAAGATGGAGGAGATGGTGGAGGAGGCGGAGGAGGAGGAGGAGGTGGTGGAGGAGGGAGAAGAGGAGGAAAAAGAAGGAGGAGGCAGTGGAGGAGGCGGAGGAGGAGGTGGTGGAGGAGGAAGAAGAGGAAGAAAAAGATGGAGGAGTTCATGGAAAAGGCGGAAGAGGAGGAGGAGGAGATGCTGGAAGAGGAAGAAGAGGAAGAAAAAGAAGGAGGAGGCGGTGGAGGAGGCGGAGGAGGAGGTGGTGGAGGAGGAAGAAGAGGAAGAAAATGAAGGAGGAGGCGGTGGAGGAGGCGGAGGAGGAGGAAGAGGTGGTGGAGGAGGAAAAAGAGGAAGAAAAAGAAGGAGGAGGAGGTGGAGGAGGTGGAGGAGGAGGAGGAGGTGGTGGAGGAGAAAGAAGAGAAAAAAAAAGCAGGAGGTGGTGGAGGAGGTGGAGGAGGAGGTGGTGGAGGAGGAAGAAGAGGAAGAAAAAGATGGAGGAGGTGGTGGAGGAGGCGGAGGAGGAGGTGGTGGAGGAGGAAGAAGAGGAAGGAAAAGATGGAGGAGGTGGTGGAGGAGGCGGAGGAGGAGGAGGAGCTGGTGGAGGAGGAAGAAGAGAAAGAAAAAGAAGGAGGAGGAGGTGGAGGAGGCGGAGGAGGAAGAGGTGGTGGAGGAGGAAAAAGTGGAAGACAATGAATGAGGAGGCAGTGGAGGAGGCGGAGGAGGATGAGGTGGTGGAGAAGGAAGAAGAGGAAGAAAAAGGAAAAGGTGGTGGAGGAGGTGGAGGAGAAGGAGGTGGTGGAGGAGAAAGAAGAGGAAAAAAAAGCAGGAGGTGGTGGGGAGGAGGAGGTGGTGGAGGAGGAAAAAGAGGATAAAAATGAAGGAGGTTGCGGTGGAGGAGGCGGCGTAGGAGAAGGTGGTGGAGGAGGAAGAAGAGGAAGAAAAAGGAGGAGGTGGTGGAGGAGAAAGAAGAGGAAGAAAAAGGAGGAGGTGGTGGAGGAGGTGGAGGAGGAGGTGGTGGAGGAGGAAGAAGAAGAAGAAAAAGAAGAAGGTGGTGGAGGAGGTGGAGGAGGAGGAGGACGTGGCGGAGGAGGAAGAGGAAGAAAAAGAAGGAAGCGGTGGAGGAGGCGGAGGAGGAGGAGGAGGAGGAGGTGGAGGAGGAAGAAGAGAACGAAGAAGGAGGAGGCGGTGGAGGAGGAGGAAGAGGAGGTGGTTGAGGAGGAAGAAGAGAGCGAAAAAGAAGGAGGAGGCAGTGGAGGAGGTGGAGGAGAAGGTGGTGGAGGAGGAAGAAGAGGAAGAAAAACAAGGGGGAGGCGGTGGAGGAGGCGGAGCAGGAGCAGGAGGAGGTGGTGGAGGAGGAAGAAGAGGACGAAAAAGGAGGAGGCGGTGGAGGAGGTGGAGGAGGAGGTGGTGGAGGAGGAAGAAGAGGAAGAAAAAGATGGAGGAGGTGGTGGAGGAGGCGGAGGAGGAGGAGGTGGTGGAGGAGGAAAAAGATGAAGAAAAAGAAGGAGGAGGTGGTGGAGGATGTGGAGGAGGAGGAGCAGGTGGTGGAGGAGGAAGAAGAGGAAGAAAAAGAAGGAGGAGGAGGTGAGGGAGGCGGAGGAGGAAGAGGTGGTGGAGGAGGAAGAAGAGGAAGAAAATGAAGGAGGAGGCGGTGGAGGAGGCGGAGGAGGAGGAGGAGGTGGTGGAGGAGGAAGAAGAGGAAGAAAAAGAAGGAGGAGGAGGTGGAGGAGGTGGAGGAGGAGGAGGAGGTGGTGGAGGAGGAAGAAGAAGAAGAAAAAGAAGAAGGTGGTGGAGGAGGTGGAGGAGGAGGAGGACGTGGCGGAGGAGGAAGAGGAAGAAAAAGAAGGAAGCGGTGGAGGAGGCGGAGGAGGAGGAGGAGGAGGAGGTGGAGGAGGAAGAAGAGAACGAAGAAGGAGGAGGCGGTGGAGGAGGAGGAAGAGGAGGTGGTTGAGGAGGAAGAAGAGAGCGAAAAAGAAGGAGGAGGCAGTGGAGGAGGTGGAGGAGAAGGTGGTGGAGGAGGAAGAAGAGGAAGAAAAACAAGGGGGAGGCGGTGGAGGAGGCGGAGCAGGAGCAGGAGGAGGTGGTGGAGGAGGAAGAAGAGGACGAAAAAGGAGGAGGCGGTGGAGGAGGTGGAGGAGGAGGTGGTGGAGGAGGAAGAAGAGGAAGAAAAAGATGGAGGAGGTGGTGGAGGAGGCGGAGGAGGAGGAGGTGGTGGAGGAGGAAAAAGATGAAGAAAAAGAAGGAGGAGGTGGTGGAGGATGTGGAGGAGGAGGAGGAGGTGGTGGAGGAGGAAGAAGAGGAAGAAAAAGAAGGAGGAGGAGGTGAGGGAGGCGGAGGAGGAAGAGGTGGTGGAGGAGGAAGAAGAGGAAGAAAATGAAGGAGGAGGCGGTGGAGGAGGCGGAGGAGGAGGAGGTGGTGGAGGAGGAAGAAGAGGACGAAAAAGAAGGAGGAGGCGGTGGAGGAGGCGGAGGAGGAGGTAGTGGAGGAGGAAGAAAAAGATGGAGGAGATGGTGGAGGAGGGAGAAGAGGACGAAAAAGAAGGAGGAGGCGGTGGAGGAGGCGGAGGAGGAGGTGGTGGAGGAGGAAGAAGAGGAAGAAAAAGATGGAGGAGTTCATGGAAAAGGCGGAAGAGGAGGAGGAGGAGATGGTGGAAGAGGAAGAAGAGGAAGAAAAAGAAGGAGGAGGAGGTGGAGGAGGAGGAGGAGGTGGTGGAGGAGAAAGAAGAGAAAAAAAAAGCAGGAGGTGGTGGAGGAGGTGGAGTAGGAGGTGGTGGAGGAGGAAGAAGAGGAAGAAAAAGATGGAGGAGGTGGTGGAGGAGGCGGAGGAGGGGGTGGTGGAGGAGGAAGAAGAGGAAGGAAAAGAAGGAGGAGAAGGTGGAGGAGGCGGAGGAGGAAGAGGTGGTGGAGGAGGAAGAAGAGGAAGAAAATGAAGGAGGAGGCGGTGGAGGAGTCGGAGGAGGAGGTGGTGGAGGAGGAAGAAGAGGAAGAAAAAGATGGAGGAGATGGTGGAGGAGGCGGAGGAGGAGGTGGTGGAGGAGGGAGAAGAGGACGAAAAAGAAGGAGGAGGCGGTGGAGGAGGCGGAGGAGGAGGTGGTGGAGGAGGAAGAAGAGGAAGAAAAAGATGGAGGAGTTCATGGAAAACGCGGAAGAGGAGGAGGAGGAGATGGTGGAAGAGGAAGAAGAGGAAGAAAAAGAAGGAGGAGGCGGTGGAGGAGGCGGAGGAGGAGGTGGTGGAGGAGGAAGAAGAGGAAGAAAAAGAAGGAGGAGGTGGTGGAGGAGGTGGAGGAGGAGGAGGAGGTGGTGGAGGAGGAAGAAGAGGAAGAAAAAGAAGGAGGAGAAGTTGAAGGAGGCGGAGGAGGAGGAGGTGGTGGAGGTGGAAGAAGAGGAAGAAAATGAAGGAGGAGGCGGTGGAGGAGGCGGAGGAGGAGGTGGTGGAGGAGGAAGAAGAGGAAGAAAAAGATGGAGGAGATGGTGGAGGAGGCGGAGGAGGAGGAGGAGGTGGTGGAGGAGGGAGAAGAGGAGGAAAAAGAAGGAGGAGGCGGTGGAGGAGGCGGAGGAGGAGGTGGTGGAGGAGGAAGAAGAGGAAGAAAAAATGGAGGAGGAGGTGGTGGAGGAGGAAGAAGAGGAAGAAAAAGAAGGAGGAAGTGGTGGAGGAGGTGGAGGAGGAGGAGGAGGTGGTGGAGGAGGAAGAAGAGGAAGAAAAAGAAGGAGGAGAAGTTGAAGGAGGCGGAGGAGGAGGAGGTGGTGGAGGAGGAAGAAGAGGAAGAAAATGAAGGAGGAGGCGGTGGAGGAGTCGGAGGAGGAGGTGGTGGAGGAGGAAGAAGAGGAAGAAAAAGATGGAGGAGATGGTGGAGGAGGCGGAGGAGGAGGTGGTGGAGGAGGGAGAAGAGGACGAAAAAGAAGGAGGAGGCGGTGGAGGAGGCGGAGGAGGAGGTGGTGGAGGAGGAAGAAGAGGAAGAAAAAGATGGAGGAGTTCATGGAAAACGCGGAAGAGGAGGAGGAGGAGATGGTGGAAGAGGAAGAAGAGGAAGAAAAAGAAGGAGGAGGCGGTGGAGGAGGCGGAGGAGGAGGTGGTGGAGGAGGAAGAAGAGGAAGAAAAAGATGGAGGAGGTGGTGGAGGAGGTGGAGGAGGAGGAGGAGGTGGTGGAGGAGGAAGAAGAGGAAGAAAAAGAAGGAGGAGAAGTTGAAGGAGGCGGAGGAGGAGGAGGTGGTGGAGGAGGAAGAAGAGGAAGAAAATGAAGGAGGAGGCGGTGGAGGAGGCGGAGGAGGAGGTGGTGGAGGAGGAAGAAGAGGAAGAAAAAGATGGAGGAGATGGTGGAGGAGGCGGAGGAGGAGGAGGAGGTGGTGGAGGAGGGAGAAGAGGAGGAAAAAGAAGGAGGAGGCGGTGGAGGAGGCGGAGGAGGAGGTGGTGGAGGAGGAAGAAGAGGAAGAAAAAGATGGAGGAGTTCATGGAAAAGGCGGAAGAGGAGGAGGAGGAGATGCTGGAAGAGGAAGAAGAGGAAGAAAAAGAAGGAGGAGGCGGTGGAGGAGGCGGAGGAGGTGGTGGAGGAGGAAGAAGAGGAAGAAAATGAAGGAGGAGGCGGTGGAGGAGGCGGAGGAGGAGGAAGAGGTGGTGGAGGAGGAAAAAGAGGAAGAAAAAGAAGGAGGAGGAGGTGGAGGAGGTGGAGGAGGAGGAGGAGGTGGTGGAGGAGAAAGAAGAGAAAAAAAAAGCAGGAGGTGGTGGAGGAGGTGGAGGAGGAGGTGGTGGAGGAGGAAGAAGAGGAAGAAAAAGATGGAGGAGGTGGTGGAGGAGGCGGAGGAGGAGGTGGTGGAGGAGGAAGAAGAGGAAGGAAAAGATGGAGGAGGTGGTGGAGGAGGCGGAGGAGGAGGAGGAGCTGGTGGAGGAGGAAGAAGAGAAAGAAAAAGAAGGAGGAGGAGGTGGAGGAGGCGGAGGAGGAAGAGGTGGTGGAGGAGGAAAAAGTGGAAGACAATGAATGAGGAGGCAGTGGAGGAGGCGGAGGAGGATGAGGTGGTGGAGAAGGAAGAAGAGGAAGAAAAAGGAAAAGGTGGTGGAGGAGGTGGAGGAGAAGGAGGTGGTGGAGGAGAAAGAAGAGGAAAAAAAAGCAGGAGGTGGTGGGGAGGAGGAGGTGGTGGAGGAGGAAAAAGAGGATAAAAATGAAGGAGGATGCGGTGGAGGAGGCGGCGTAGGAGAAGGTGGTGGAGGAGGAAGAAGAGGAAGAAAAAGGAGGAGGTGGTGGAGGAGAAAGAAGAGGAAGAAAAAGGAGGAGGTGGTGGAGGAGGTGGAGGAGGAGGTGGTGGAGGAGGAAGAAGAAGAAGAAAAAGAAGAAGGTGGTGGAGGAGGTGGAGGAGGAGGAGGATGTGGCGGAGGAGGAAGAGGAAGAAAAAGAAGGAAGCGGTGGAGGAGGCGGAGGAGGAGGAGGAGGAGGAGGTGGAGGAGGAAGAAGAGAACGAAGAAGGAGGAGGCGGTGGAGGAGGAGGAAGAGGAGGTGGTTGAGGAGGAAGAAGAGAGCGAAAAAGAAGGAGGAGGCAGTGGAGGAGGTGGAGGAGAAGGTGGTGGAGGAGGAAGAAGAGGAAGAAAAACAAGGGGGAGGCGGTGGAGGAGGCGGAGCAGGAGCAGGAGGAGGTGGTGGAGGAGGAAGAAGAGGACGAAAAAGGAGGAGGCGGTGGAGGAGGTGGAGGAGGAGGTGGTGGAGGAGGAAGAAGAGGAAGAAAAAGATGGAGGAGGTGGTGGAGGAGGCGGAGGAGGAGGAGGTGGTGGAGGAGGAAAAAGATGAAGAAAAAGAAGGAGGAGGTGGTGGAGGATGTGGAGGAGGAGGAGGAGGTGGTGGAGGAGGAAGAAGAGGAAGAAAAAGAAGGAGGAGGAGGTGAGGGAGGCGGAGGAGGAAGAGGTGGTGGAGGAGGAAGAAGAGGAAGAAAATGAAGGAGGAGGCGGTGGAGGAGGCGGAGGAGGAGGAGGAGGTGGTGGAGGAGGAAGAAGAGGAAGAAAAAGAAGGAGGAGGAGGTGGAGGAGGTGGAGGAGGAGGAGGAGGTGGTGGAGGAGAAAGAAGAGAAAAAAAAAGCAGGAGGTGGTGGAGGAGGTGGAGGAGGAGGTGGTGGAGGAGGAAGAAGAGGAAGAAAAAGATGGAGGAGGTGGTGGAGGAGGCGGAGGAGGGGGGTGGTGGAGGAGGAAGAAGAGGAAGGAAAAGAAGGAGGAGAAGGTGGAGGAGGCGGAGGAGGAAGAGGTGGTGGAGGAAGAAGAAGAGGAAGAAAATGAAGGAGGAGGCAGTAGAGGAGGGGGAGGAGGATGAGGTGGTGGAGAAGGAAGAAGAGGAAGAAAAAGGAAAAGGTGGTGGAGGAGGTGGAGGAGGAGGAGGTGGTGGAGGAGAAAGAAGAGGAAAAAAAAGCAGGAGGTGGTGGAGGAGGTGGAGGAGGAGGTGGTGGAGGAGAAAGAAGAGGAAGAAAAAGGAGGAGGTGGTGGAGGAGGTGGAGGAGGAGGTGGTGGAGGAGGAAGAAGAAGAAGAAAAAGGAGAAGGTGGTGGAGGAGGTGGAGGAGGAGGAGGAGGTGGTGGAGGAGGAAGAAGAGGAAGAAAAAGAAGGAGGAGGCGGTGGAGGAGGCGGAGGAGGAGGAGGAGGTGGTGGAGGAAGAAGAGGAAGAAAAAGAAGGAAGCGGTGGAGGAGGCGGAGGAGGAGGAGGAGGTGGTGGAGGAGGAAGAGGAAGAAAAAGAAGGAAGCGGTGGAGGAGGCGGAGGAGGAGGAGGAGGAGGAGGTGGAGGAGGAGGAAGAAGAGGAAGAAAAAGGAGGAGGTGGTGGAGGAGGTGGAGGAGGAGGAGGAGGTGGTGGAGGAGAAAGAAGAGGAAGAAAAAGGAGGAGGTGGTGGAGGAGGTGGAGGAGGACGTGGTGGAGAAGGAAGAAGAAGAAGAAAAAGGAGAAGGTGGTGGAGGAGGTGGAGGTGGAGGAGGAGGAGGTGGAGGAGGAAGAAGAAGAAGAAAAAGGAGAAGGTGGTGGAGGAGGTGGAGGAGGAGGAGGAGGTGGCGGAGGAGGAAGAAGAGGACGAAAAATAAGGAGGAGGCGGTGGAGGAGGCGGAGGAGGAGGAGGAGGTGGTGGAGGAGGAAGAGGAAGAAAAAGAAGGAAGCGGTGGAGGAGGCGGAGGAGGAGGAGGAGGAGGAGGTGGAGGAGGAAGAAGAGAACGAAGAAGGAGGAGGCGGTGGAGGAGGAGAAAGAGGAGGTGGTTGAGGAGGAAAAAGAGAGCGAAAAAGAAGGAGGAGGCAGTGGAGGAGGTGGAGGAGGAGGTGGTGGAGGAGGAAGAAGAGGAAGAATAAGAAGGAGGAGGAGGTGGAGGAGGTGGAGGAGGAGAAGGAGGTGGTGGAGGAGAAAGAAGAGAAAAAAAAGCAGGAGGTGGTGGAGGAGGTGGAGGAGGAGGTGGTGGAGGAGGAAGAAGAGGAAGAAAAAGATGGAGGAGGTGGTGGAGGAGGTGGAGGAGGAGGAGGAGCTGGTGGAGGAGGAAGAAGAGGAAGAAAAAGAAGGAGGAGGAGGTGGAGGAGGCGGAGGAGGAAGAGGTGGTGGAGGAGGAAGAAGAGGAAGAAAATGAAGGAGGAGGCAGTGGAGGAGGCGGAGGAGGATGAGGTGGTGGAGAAGGAAGAAGAGGAAGAAAAAGGAAAAGGTGGTGGAGGAGGTGGAGGAGGAGGAGGTGGTGGAGGAGAAAGAAGAGGAAAAAAAAGCAGGAGGTGGTGGGGAGGAGGAGGTGGTGGAGGAGGAAAAAGAGGATAAAAATGAAGGAGGATGCGGTGGAGGAGGCGGCGTAGGAGAAGGTGGTGGAGGAGGAAGAAGAGGAAGAAAAAGGAGGACGTGGTGGAGGAGAAAGAAGAGGAAGAAAAAGGAGGAGGTGGTGGAGGAGGTGGAGGAGGAGGTGGTGGAGGAGGAAGAAGAAGAAGAAAAAGAAGAAGGTGGTGGAGGAGGTGGAGGAGGAGGAGGAGGTGGCGGAGGAGGAAGAGGAAGAAAAAGAAGGAAGCGGTGGAGGAGGCGGAGGAGGAGGAGGAGGAGGAGGTGGAGGAGGAAGAAGAGAACGAAGAAGGAGGAGGCGGTGGAGGAGGAGGAAGAGGAGGTGGTTGAGGAGGAAGAAGAGAGCGAAAAAGAAGGAGGAGGCAGTGGAGGAGGTGGAGGAGAAGGTGGTGGAGGAGGAAGAAGAGGAAGAAAAAGAAGGAGGAGGTGGTACAGGAGAAAGAAGAGGAAGAAAAACAAGGGGGAGGCGGTGGAGGAGGCGGAGCAGGAGCAGGAGGAGGTGGTGAGAGGAGAAGAAGAGGACGAAAAAGGAGGAGGCGGTGGAGGAGGTGGAGGAGGAGGTGGTGGAGGAGGAAGAAGAAGAAGGAAAAGGAGAAGGTGGTGGAGGAGGTGGAGGAGGAGGAGGAGGTGGTGGAGGAGTAAGAAGAGGAAGAAAAAGAAGGAGGCGGCGGTAGAGGAGGCGGAGGAGGAGGAGGAGGTGGTGGAGGAAGAAGAGGAAGAAAAAGAAGGAAGCGGTGGAGGAGGCGGAGGAGGAGGAGGAGGAGGTTGTTGAGGAGGAAGAAGAGAACGAGGAAGAAGGAGGAGGTGGTGGAGGAGGCGGAGGAGTAGGAGGAGGAGGTGGTGGAAGAGAAAGAAGAGGAAGAAAAAGAAGGAGGAGGCGGTGGAGGAGGAGGAGGAGGTGGTGGAGGAGGAAGAAGAAGAAAAAAAAGGAGGAGACGTGGGGGAGGCGGAGGGGAGGCGGAGGAGGTGGTGGAGGAGGAAGAAGAGGACGAAAAAGAAGGAGGAGGCGGTGGAGAGGCAAAGGAGGAGGTGGTGGAGGAGGAAGAAGAGGAAGAAAAAGATGGAGGAGGTGGTGGAGGAGGCGGATGGGGAGGAGGAGGTGGTGAAGGAGGAAAAAGAGGAAGAAAAAGAAGGAGGAGGCGGTGAAGGAGGCGAAGGAGCAGTAGGAGGTGGTGGAGGAGGAAGAAGAGAAAGAAAAAGAAGGAGGAGGAGATGGAGGAGGTGGAGGAGGAGGAGGAGGTGGTGGAGCAGAAAGAAGAGAAAGAAAAAGAAGGAGGTGGTGGAGGAGGTGGAGGAGGAGGTGGTGGAGGAGGAAGAAGAGGAAGAAAAAGATGGAGGAGGTGGTGGAGGAGGCGGAGGAGGAGGTGGTGGAGGACAAAGAAGAGGAAGGAAAAGATGGAGGAGGTGGTGGAGGAGGCGGAGGAGGAGGAGGAGGTGGTGGAGGAGGAAGAAGAGGAAGAAAAAGAAGGAGGAGGAGTGGAGGAGGCGGAGGAGGAAGAGGTGGTGGAGGAGGAAGAAGAGGAAGAAAATGAAGGAGGAGGCAGTGGAGGAGGCGGAGGAGGATGAGGTGGTGGAGAAGGAAGAAGAGGAAGAAAAAGGAAAAGGTGGTGGAGGAGGTGGAGGAGGAGGAGGTGGTGGAGGAGAAAGAAGAGGAAAAAAAAGCAGGAGGTGGTGGGGAGGAGGAGGTGGTGGAGGAGGAAAAAGAGAAAAAAAATGAAGGAGGATGCGGTGGAGGAGGCGGCGTAGGAGAAGGTGGTGGAGGAGGAAGAAGAGGAAGAAAAAGGAGGAGGTGGTGGAGGAGGTGGAGGAGGAGGAGGAGGTGGGGAAGGAGAAAGAAGAGGAAGAAAAAGGAGGAGGCGGTGGAGGAGGCAGAGGAGGAGGAGGAGGTGGTGGAGGAGGAAGAAGAAGAAGAAAAAGGAGAAGGTGGTGGAGGAGGTGGAGGAGGAGGAGGAGGTGGTGGAGGAGGAAGAAGAGGAAGAAAAAGAAGGAGGAGGCGGTGGAGGAGGCGGCGGAGGAGGAGGTCGTGGAGGAGGAAGAGGAAGAAAAAGGAGGAGGTGGTGGAGGAGGTGGAGGAGGAGGAGGAGGAGGAGGTGGTGAAGGAGAAAGAAGAGGAAGAAAAAGGAGGAGGTGGTGAAGGAGGTGGAGGAGGAGGTGGTGGAGGTGGAAGAAGAGGAAGAAAAAGGAGGAGGTGGTGGAGAAGGTGGAGGAGGACGAGGAGGTGGTGGAGGAGGAAGAAGAGGACGAAAAAGAAGGACGAGGTGGTGGAAGAGGCGGAGGAGGAGGTGGTGGAGGAGGAAGAAGAGCAAGAAAAAGAAGGAGGAGGTGGTGGAGGAGGTGGAGGAGGAGGAGGAGGTGGTGGAGGAGGAAGAAGAGGAAGAAAAGGAGGAGGAGGAGGTGGACGAGGCGGAGAAGGAGGAGGTGGTGGAGGAGGAAGAAGAGGAAGAAAATAAAGGAGGAGGCGGTGCAGGAGGCGGCGGAGGAGGAGGTCATGGAGCAGGAGGAAGAGGAAGAAAAAGGAGGAGGTGGTGGAGGAGGTGGAGGAGGAGGAGGAGGAGGAGGTGGTGAAGGAGAAAGAAGAGGAAGAAAAAGGAGGAGGTGGTGAAGGAGGTGGAGGAGGAGGTGGTGGAGGAGGAAGAAGAGGAAGAAAAAGGAGGAGGTGGTGGAGGAGGTGGAGGAGGAGGAGGAGGTGGTGGAGGAGAAAGAAGAGGAAGAAAAAGGAGGAGGTGGTGGAGGAGGTGGAGGAGGAGGTGGTGGAGGAGGAAGAAGAAGAAGAAAAAGGAGAAGGTGGTGGAGGAGGTGGAGGAGGAGGAGGAGGTGGTGGAGGAGGAAGAAGAGGAAGAAAAAGAAGGAGGAGGCGGTGGAGGAGGCGGAGGAGGAGGAGGAGGTGGTGGAGGAGGAAGAGGAAGAAAAAGAAGGAAGCGGTGGAGGAGGCGGAGGAGGAGGAGGAGGAGGTGGTGGAGGAGGAAGAAGAGAACGAAGAAGGAGGAGGTGGTGGAGGAGGCGGAGGAGGAGGAGGAGGAGGTGGTGGAAGAGAAAGAAGAGGAAGAAAAAGAAGGAGGAGGCGGTGGAGGAGGAGGAGGAGGTGGTGGAGGAGGAAGAAGAAGAAAAACAAGGAGCAGACGTGGGGGAGGCGGAGAGGAGGCGGAGGAGGTGGTGGAGGAGGAAGAAGAGGACGAAAAAGAAGGAGAAGGCGGTGGAGAGGCAAAGGAGGAGGTGGTGGAGGAGGAAGAAGAGGAAGAAAAAGATGGAGGAGCTGGTGGAGGAGGCGGACGGGGAGGAGGAGGTGGTGAAGGAGGAAAAAGAGGAAGAAAAAGAAGGAGGAGGCGGTGAAGGAGGCGAAGGAGCAGTAGGAGGTGGTGGAGGAGGAAGAAGAGAAAGAAAAAGAAGGAGGCGGTGGAGGAGGCGGAGGAGGAGGAGGAGAAGGTGGTGGAGGACGAAAAAGTGGAATAAAAAGAAGGAGGAGGTGGTGGAGGAAGCGAAGGAAGAGGACGAGGAGGTGGTGGAGGAGGAAGAAGAGGACGAAAAAGAAGGAAGAGGTGGTGGAAGAGGCTGAGGTGGAGGTGGTGGAGGAGGAAGAAGACGAACAAAAAGATGGAGGAGGTGGTGGAGGAGGCGGAGGAGGAGGAGGTGGTGTAGGAGGAAGAAGAGGAAGAAAAAGAAGGAGGAGGTGGTGGAGGAGGTTGAGGAGGAGGAGGTGGTGGAGGAGGAAGAAGAGGAAAAAAATGAAGGAGGAGGCGGTGGAGGAGGTGGCGGAGGAGAAGGTGGTGGAGGAGGAAGAAGGAAGAAAAAGAAGGAGGTGGTGGAGGAGGTGGAGGAGGAGGAGGTGGTGGAGGAGAAAGAAGAGGAAGAAAAAGGAGGAGGTGGTGGAGGAGGTGGAGGAGGAGGAGGAGGTGGCGGAGGAGGAAGAAGAGGAAGAAAAAGAAGGAGGAGGCGGTGGAGGAGGCGGAGGAGGAGGAGGAGGTGGAGGAGGAAGAGGAAGAAAAAGAAGGAAGCGGTGGAGGAGATGGAGGAGGAGGAGGAGGAGGTG